>NW_022589719.1:26763116-26991312 GCF_004348235.1 Phoca vitulina | reverse complement strand
CATATGATACATGTCTTTCTCTGATTGACTTATTTCACTCAGCATAACACCCTCCAGTTCCATCCACATCATTGCAAATGGCAAGATTTCATTCCTTTTGATGGCTGCATAATATTCCATTGTATATATATACCACCTCTTCTTTATCCATTCATCTGTCGATGGACATCTTGGCTCTTTCCACAGTTTGGCTATTGTGGACATTGCTGCTATAAACATAGGGGTGCATGTACCCCTTCAGATCCCTACATTTGTATCTTTGGGGTAAATACCCAGTAGTGCAATTGCTGGATCATATGGTAGCTCTGTTTTCAACTTTTTGAGGAACCTCCATACTGTTTTCCAGAGTGGCTGCACCAGCTTACATTCCCACCAGCAGTGTAGGAGGGTTCCCCTTTCTCCGCATCCCCGCCAACATCTGTCATTTCCTGACTTGTTAATTTTAGCCATTCTGACTGGTGTGAGGTGGTATCTCATTGAGGTTTTGATTTGGATTTCCCTGATGCCGAGCGATGTGGAGCACTTTTTCCTGTGTCTGTTGGCCATTTGGATGTCTTCTTTGCAAAAATGTCTGTTCCTGTCTTCTGCCCATTTCTTGATTGGATCATTTGTTCTTTGGGTGTTGAGTTGGATAAGTTCTTTATAGATTTTGGATACTAGCCCTTTATCTGATATGTCATTAGCAAATATCTTCTCCCATCCTGTTGGTTGTCTTTTGGTTTTGTTGACTGTTTCTTTTGCTGTGCAAAAGCTTTTTATCTTGATGAAGTCCCAATAGTTCATTTTTGTCCTTGCTTCCCTTGCTTTTGGCGATGTTTCTAGGAAGAAGTTGCTGCGGCTGAGGTCAAAGAGGTTGCTGCCTGTGTTCTCCTTTAGGATTTTGATGGACTCCTGTCTCACATTTAGGTCTTTCAACCACTTTGAGTCTATTTTTGTTTGTGGTGTAAGGAAATGGTCCAGTTTCATTCTTCTGCATGTGGCTGTCCAATTTTCCCAACACCATTTGTTGAAGAGACTGTCTTTTTTCCATTGAACATTCTTTCCTGCTTTGTCGAAGATTAGTTGACCATAGAGTTGAGGGTCCATTTTGGGGCTCTCTATTCTGTTCCATTGATCTATGTGTCTGTTTTTGTGCCAGTACCATACTGTCTTGATGATGACAGCTTTGTAATAGAGCTTGAAGTCCGGAATTGTGATGCCGCCAGCTTTGCTTTTCTTTTTCAACTTTTCTCTGGCTATTCGGGGTCTTTTCTGGTTCCATACAAATTTTAGGATTATTTGTTCCATTTCTTTGAAAAAAGGGGATGGTATTTTGATGGGGATTGCATTGAATGTGTAGATTGCTCTAGGTAACATTGACATCTTCACAATATTTGTTCTTCCAATCCATGAGCATGGAACATTTTTCCATTTCTTTGTGTCTTCCTCAATTTCTTTCATGAGTATTTTATAGTTTTCTGAGTACAGATTCTTTGCCTCTTTGGTTAGATTTATTCCTAGGTATTTTATGGTTTTGGGTGCAATTGTAAATGGGATCGACTCCTTAATTTCTCTTTCTTCTGTCTTGTTGTTGGTGTATAGGAATGCCACTGATTTCTGTGCATTGATTTTATATCCTGCCACTTTACTGAATTCCTGTATGAGTTCTAGCAGTTTTGGGGTGGAGTCTTTTGGGTTTTCCACATAAAGTATCATATCATCTGCAAACAGTGAGAGTTTAACTTCTTCTTTGCCAATTTGGATACCTTTTATTTCTTTTTGTTGTCTGATTGCTGTGGCTAGGACTTCTAATACAATGCTGAATAGCAGTGGTGATAGTGGACATCCCTGCCGTGTTCCTGACCTTAGGAGGAAAGCTCTCAGTTTTTCCCCATTGAGAATGATATTTGCTGTGGGTTTTTCATAGTTGGCTTTTATGATATTGAGGTATGTACCCTCTATCCCTATACTCTGAAGAGATTTGATCAAGAAACGTTGCTGTACTTTCTCAAATGCTTTTTCTGCATCTATAGAGAGGATCAGATGGTTCTTGTTCTTTCTTTTATTCATGTATTGTATCACATTGATTGATTTGTGGATGTTGAACCAACCTTGCAGCCCAGGGATAAATCCCATTTGGTTGTGGTGAATAATCCTTTTAATTTACTGTTGGATCCTATTGGCTAGTATTTTGGTGAGAATTTTTGCATCCATGTTCATCAAGGATATTGGTCTGTAATTCTCCTTTTTGATGGGGTCTTTGTCTGGTTTGGGGATCAAGGTAATGGTGGCCTCATAAAACGAGATTGGAAGTTTTCCTTCCATTTCTATTTTTTGGAACAGTTTCAGAAGGATAGGTATTAATTCTTCTTTAAATGTTTGGTAAAATTCCCCTGGGAAGCCATCTGGCCCTGGGCTTTTGTTTGTTGGGAGATTTTTGATGACTGCTTCAATTTCCTTAGTGGTTATAGGTCTGTTCAGGTTTTCTGTTTCTCTGATTCAGTTTTGGTAGTTGATACATCTCTAGGAATGCATCCATTTCTTCCAGATTATCTAATTTGCTGGCATAGAGTTGCTCATAATATATTCTTATAATTGTCTGTATTTCTTTGGTGTTGGTTGTGATCTCTCCTCTTTCATTCATGATTTTATTTATTTGGGTTCTTTCTCTTTTCTTTTTGATAAGTCTGGCCAGGGGTTTATCAATCTTGTTAATTCTTTCAAAGAACCAGCTCCTAATTTCATTGATGTGTTCTACTGTTCTTTTGATTTCTATTTCATTGATTTCTGCTCTGATCTTTATTATTTCTTTTCTCCTGCTGGGTTTAGGCTTTATTTGCTGTTCTTTCTCCAGCTCCTTTAGGTGTAGGGTTAGGTTGTGTATTTGAGACCTTTCTTGTTTCTTGAGAAAGGCTTATATTGCTATATACTTTCCTCTTAGGACTGCCTTTGCTGTATCCCAAAGATTTTGAACAGTTGTGTTTTCATTTTCATTGGTTTCCATGAATTTTTTAAATTCTTCTTTAATTTCCTGGTTGGCCCATTCATTCTTTAGTAGGATGCTCTTTAGCCTCCATGTATTTGAATTCTTTCCAACTTTCCTCTTGTGATTGAGTTCTAGTTTCAAAGCATTGTGGTGTGAAAATAGGCAGGGAATGATCCCAATCTTTTGGTACCAGTTGAGACCTGATTTGTGACCTAGGATGTGATCTATTCTGGAGAATGTTCCATGTGCAGTAGAGAAGAATGTGTATTCTGTTGCTTTGGGATGGAATGTTCTGAATATATCTGTGAAGTCCATTTGGTCCAGCGTGTCATTTAAAGTCTTTATTTCCTCGTTGATCTTTTGCTTAGGTGATCTGTCCATTTCAGTGAGGGGGGTGTTAAAGTCCCCCACTATTATTGTACTGTTGTCGATGTGTTTCTTTGCTTTTGTTATTAATTGCCTTATATAATTGGCTGCTCCCATGTTAGGGGCATAGATATTTATAATTGTTAGATCTTTTTGTTGGATAGACCCTTTAAGTAGGCTATAGTGTCCTTCCTCATCTCTTATTACAGTCTGGTTTAAAATCCATTTTGTCTGATATAAGGATTTCCACCCCAGCTTTCTTTTGGTGTCCATT
Organism: Phoca vitulina; assembly: GCF_004348235.1. NCBI lineage: Eukaryota > Metazoa > Chordata > Mammalia > Carnivora > Phocidae > Phoca > Phoca vitulina. The sequence goes on along the minus strand of NW_022589719.1, from coordinate 26,987,707 downwards.
AGCATGGTAAATGGTTTTCCACCCCCTCACTTTCAATCTGGGGGTGTCTTTGGGTCTAAAATGAGTCTCTTGTAGACAGCATATCGATGGGTCTTGTTTTTTTTATCCCTCTGATAGCCTGTGTCTTTGATTGGGGCATTTAGCCCATTTACATTCAGGGTAACTATTGAAAGATATGAATTTAGTGCCATTGTATTGCCTGTAAGGTGACTGTTATTGTATATTGTCCCTGTTCCTTTCTGGTCTATGTTGCTTTTAGGCTTTCTCTTTGCTTAGAGGACCCCTTTCAATATCTCTTGTAGGTCTGGTTTCGTGTTTGCAAATTCCTTTAGTTTTTGTTTGTCCTGGAAGCTGTTTATCTCTCCTTTTATTTTCAATGAGAGCCTAGCTGGATATAGTATTCTTGGCTGCATATTTTTCTCATTTAGTGCTCTGAATATATCATGCCAGTCCTTTCTGGCCTGCCAGGTCTCTGTGGATAGGTCTGTTGCCAATCTAATGTTTCTACCATTGTAGGTTACATATCTCTTCTCCCGAGCTGCTTTCAGGATTTTCTGTCTCTGAGACTCGTAAGTTTTACTATTAGATGTCAGGGTGTTGACCTATTTTTATTGATTTTGAGAGGGGTTCTCTGTGCCTCCTGGATTTTGATGCCTGTTTCCTTCCCCAAATTAGGGAAGTTCTCTGCTATAATTTGCTCCAATATACCTTCTGCCCCCTCCCCCTTTCTTCTTCTTCTGGGATCCCAATTATTCTAATGTTGTTTCATCTTATGATATCACTTATCTCTCGAATTCTGCCCTCGTGATCCAGTAGTTGTTTATCTATCTTTTTCTCAGCTTCTTTATTTTCCATCATTTGGTCTTCTATATCACTAATTCTCTCTTCTGCCTCATTTATCCTGGCAGTTAGAGCCTCCATTTTTGATTGCACCTCATTAATAGCCTTTTTGATTTTGACTTGGTTAGATTTTAGTTCTTTTACTTCTCCAGAAAGGGTTTCTCTAATAACTTCCATGCTTTTTTCAAGCCCAGCTAGTATGTTTAAAATCATCATTCTGAACTCTAGTTCGGACATCTTACTAATGTCTATATTGATTAGGTCCCTGGCAGTCGGTACTGCCTCTTGTTCTTTTTGTTGAGGTGATTTTTTCCGTCTTGTTGTTTTGTCCAGAGGAGAATAGATGAATGAGAGAACAAAATGCTAACAGGGTAGCAACATCCCCAGAAAATATACACTAAACAAATCAGAAAAGACCTGAAACTGGGGGGAAAGAAAGGGAAAGAAAGAGAAAGGAAAAAAAAAGAAAGATAAAAACAAACAAAAACAGAACAAAACAAAAAAAACAGAATATGATCAAATATGATCAGGCTGGTGCATAGATCAGTGCCACACACTAGATTTTGGGCGTATTTTGGTCTGTTAGAAGAAACTGCCTCCCAAAATTTTAAAGAAAGAAAAACATATATGTACAAAAATAAGGTTTAATAAGATGAAGGGATGGAATATGACTGTAAAGATGAAAATTATAAAAGATTTTATAAAAGGAATTGATAAGATAAGAAGTTGGTTGAAAAAAGAAAGAAGAGGATTTAAAAAAAAAAAAGGAGCGAATGTGATCAGGCAGGAGACTAGAACAAAGCCATACACTAGAGATTTAGGGTATATTTTGATCTGTTAGAAGAAACTGTATCTCAAAATTTTAAAGAGAGAACAACTTATATATATATATATATACCAAAAATAAGGGTAACTACTATGAAGGGATAGAATATGACTCTAAAAATGAAAAATAAAAATTTTTTTAAAAAGGGGATTGATAAGATGTTGGTTGAAAAAGGGAAAAAAAGGGGCGCCTGGGTGGCTCAGTCATTAAGTGTCTGCCTTGGGCTCAGGTCATGGTCCCAGGGTCCTGGGATTGAGCCCCACATCGGGCTCCCTGATCGGTGGGAAGCCTGCTTCTCCCTCCCCCACTCCCCCTGCTTGTGTTCCCTCTCTTGCTGTGTCTCTCTCGGTCAAATAAATAAATAAAATCTTTAAAAAAAAATAAGAAAAAGGGAAAAAGAAAAATTTTTTAAAAGTTAAAAAAATGAACTTTGAAAGACTACAGAATCATGGTAAAAAAGCCATGGATTCTATGTGCAGTATTCCCCTAGCTCAGGAGTTCTGCCATTCTCATTGATCGGTAAACTTGGTTTGGCTGGCTGTTCTTGCTGATCTTCCGGGGGAGGGGCCTATTGCCATGGTTCCCAAATGTCTTTGCCGGAGGCGGAATTGCCCCACCCTTGCCCCGTCCGGGCTAAGTAATCTGCTCAGGTTTGCTCTCGGGAGCTTTTGTTCCCTGCAAGCTCTCTGCACAGCTTTGGAGGACGAGAGTGAAAATGGCGGCCTCCCAATCTCCCCCCCGGAGGAGCTGAGAACTCGAGGCCCCGCTCCTCAGTGCGCCCCCAGAGAAAAGCAGTCAGTCACTCCCGTCTCCCCGGTCTCTGGTCGCACTCCATGCTCACCGGGCCTGTGACCGAGCATTTCTATCTCTGGCACACGACCCTGTGTGGAGTCTCCAAACCCAGCAGATCCCTGTGGTGCGCTCCCGCGCCACTCCTCCCAGGGGAGGAAGGGGAGTCTCCCCGGATCTGCCGCTTGTTGGGTCCCTGCTGGAGGAGCAGTGGCCCGACTGTGCCGCGGATCACGGTTTATGGCAACCCCGAGCTGAGAGCCCATGCCTCAGCTCCGTCTCTGCAGCCGGCTTCCCCACTCCGATACCTGGGAGCTCTGCCGCACTCAGGCACCCCCGGTCTTTCTGTGACCCTGAGGGTCCTGAGACCACACTGTCCCAGCGAGGGCTCCACCCCCTGCTTAGCCACTGGAGCGATGTCCCTCAGCAGAGCTGACTTCTAAAAGTTCCGATTTTGTGCTCCGCTGCTCTATCACTTGCCAGAAGCAGCCGACGGAGGCCCCCTCCCCTGCCGTCTATCCTCCCGAATATCGCCTCGGATTCACTTCTCCACACGTCCTACCTTCCAGAAAGTGGTTGCTTTTCTGTCCATAGAATTGCTGCTATTTTCTTTGATCTCCTGTTGAGTTCGCAGGTGTTCAGAATGGTTTGATCCCTATCTAGCTGAATTCCTGGGACCAGATGAAATTTAGGTCTCCTACTCCTCTGCCATCTTGCTCCCCCCACCTACCCTCAAAATGGGTCAATTTTAATGCATGTGAATTGTGCCTCAATAAAGCTTTTAAAGATAAGTGATAAACTATAGAAACAACAACAACAACAACAAAAAACCCCAGGAAATCAATGCTGTTAGCTGGGTTTGGAGAGAAGAACAAAAACACGTATTATCCGATATTTATGCATTAGGACAGTGAGAAACAGTGACGTGGCCGATGTCACACAGCTAGTAAGTGACAGAACCCAGTCGCTAACCTCAACTCTTTGGCCCCAAACCCATGCTGCTGACCCCTCCACTAAGCGACCTTTCTTCCCTGTTGTGCGACCTGCCTCCAGTCAGCCCCGCTGCGGACAGAGCCATCATGAGGGATTCCGCTCACATCATGATGTGACCAGAATGTTCATCTGAATGACATGTAAGCAAGAGACAATCTGAGGCCTGATGTCCTTGGACAGTTCACTTAAGTTGCTGTTGTTACTCTCTGTGAGCGTGGTGTGCTCGGGTTCATTTGGTGCTTTTTGTATATTGCTCATCTGGCAGAGAATTACTACTCTACAAGTTCCCACAGATGGCTTTATATTCCATTGCTATTATATATTGGTTTTGAACAAGAAAAAAAAAAAGAGTTACAGCAATGTGTCCCATCACATCTTCTATTTCTACCAGCACCTGTGACGCTTTCTTATTTTTTCTTGTTCAGTTATTAGTCTTTTCTCTGAGTTGTTAACATCTGTGTAAACTGCTTTCCATTAAAACATAAGACATGACTGGGGCAAACTATGTGCTTAATACATATTTGTTTAATAAATGAATAAAATCCAAATTCACTTGGCAGATAATTTTGAGATTTTATGCCAAAGGAAGGGAATTAACACTTAATAGATGCTTATTATATGCCAGGCATTGTGCCCAGCAGTTTTTAAAAATTCTGTTTCAATTCTTTTTTTTTTTTTAAGATTTATTTATTTATTTTAGAGAAAGGGAGAGAGAGAGAAGGGGGAGGGGTAGAGGGAGAGAGAAATCCTCTCACTGAGTGCTGAGCCTGACATGGGGCTCGTCCCAGGACCCTGAGACCATGATCCGAACCAAAATCAAGAGTTGGATGCTCTACCGACTAAGCCATCCAGGTGACCCAAAATTCTGTTTTAGTTCTATAACATATGCACAAATTCCTTGCTGAAGAAAAGATTATAACACTAGAGGTAAGAAAATGTCTTCTTTGACCATAGTTCTCAGTTTTAGTTCCTTCCTGCACTCTCCAAGAGGTAATGACTGTTATGTTAGTATGTAAATTTACAGGTTTTCTGCATATTCATATACATACCAATATATAATATTGCTTTATGTGGTTCTGTGTGTATGTACATAAATGTTATCATACTGAATGATCCTTCCATACCCTGTTGTTTTTTTTTTCACTCAACGTTATTTCTTGGAGCTCTTTCCATGGTAGACATTTAAATCTACCTTAATCTTTTAAGTTATTTCACAGAATTGTCACACCAAAATTCATGTAATTATTCTGCATTGATGGACATTTAAGTAGTTTCCAGTTCTTCTTAGTTTATTACAAATAGTGTTGCAATATACGTGCTTATACATACCTCTTTGTGCTAATAACCATTTTTTCTTGTAGAAACAGAGAAATTGAATCACTATTTATAGAGTTTGTCTATTTTTAAACTTTAATAGACACTGCCAAACTCTCTCTAAAGTGGCTACCAATGGATATTCCTGCCAATAACATTCTAAGGCACCTGCCTCCTCATACCCTTGATGCAGAACGATATTAACAAAACTTTCCTACCTGATAACCTCTTTATATGTATTCTTTTAATCCTTAAAATTATCTTGGTAGATAAGATTGTTTATTGTTTTCATTTACATACAATGTTCTACATACCATATAAAGACTATATACACTTTTTTTTTCAGTTCTTACAACCACATATAAACACAAAATAGGGGTTTTATTTTTTTATTTTTATTTTTTTAAATTTTATTATGTTATGTTAGTCACCATACAATACATCATTAGTTTTTGATGTAGTGATCCACGATCCATTGTTTTCGTATAACACCCAGTGCTCCATGCAGTACGTGCCCTCCTTAATACCCATCACCGGGCTAACCAATCCCCTCTCCGCCCTCCCCTCTAAAACCCTGTTTGTTTCTCAGGTCCATAGTCTCTCATGGTTCATCTCTCCCTCCTATTCCCCCTCTTCATTTTTCCCTTCCTTCTCCTAATGTCCTCCATGTTATTCCTTATGTTCCACAAATAAGTGAAACCATATGGTAATTGACTTTCTCTGCTTGACTTATTTCACTTAGCATAATCTCCTCCAGTCCCATCCATGTTGATGTAAAAGTTGGGTATTCATCTTTTCTGATGGCTGCGTAATATTCCATTGTATATATGGACCACATCTTCTTTATCCATTCATCTGTTGAAGGGCATCTCGGCTCTTTCCACAGTTTGGCTATTGTGGACATTGCTGCTATGAACATTGGGGTGCATATGGCCCTTCTTTTCACTACATCTGTGTCTTTGGGGTAAATACCCAGTAGTGCAATTGCTGGGTCATAGGGTAGCTCTATTTTTAAAATTTTGAGGAACCTCCACACTGTTTTCCAAAGTGGCTGTACCAACTTGCATTCCCACCAACAGTGTAAGAAGGTTCCCCTTTCTCCACACCCTCTCCAACATTTGTTGTTTCTTTCCCTGTCCATTTTGGCCATTCTAACTGGTGTAAGGTGGTATCTCAGTGTGGCTTTGATTTGTATTTCCCTGATGGCTAATGATGATGAACATTTTTTCATGTGTCTGTTAGCCATTTGTATGTCTTCTTCAGAGAAGTGTCTTTTCATATCTTCTGCCCACTTTTTGACTTGATTATTTGTTTTTTGGGTGTTGAGTTTGAGAAGTTCTTTATAGATCTTGGATACCAGCCCTTTATCTGTAGTGTCATTTGCAAATATCTTCTCCCATTCCGTGGGTTGCCTCTTTGTTTTGTTGACTGTTTCCTTTGCTGTGCAGAAGGTTTTTATCTTGATGAAGTCCCAAAAGTTCATTTTTGCTTTTGTTTCACTAGCTTTTGGAGATGTATCTTGAAAGAAGTTGCTGTGGCCGATGTCAAAGAGGTTACTGCCTATGTTCTCCTCTAGGATTTTGATGGATTCCTGTCTCACATTGAGGTCTTTCAACCACTTTGAGATTATCTTTGTGAATGGTGTTAGAGAATGGTCGAGTGTCATTCTTTACAGGTGGCTGTCCAATTTTCCCAGCACCATTTATTGAAGAGACTGTCTTTTTTCCGTTGCATGTTTTTTCCTGCTTTGTCAAAGATTATTTGACCATAGAGTTGAGGGTCCATATCTGGGTTCTCTATTCTGTTTCATTGGTCTGTATGTCTGTTTTTGTGCCAGTACCATGCTGTCTTGGTGATCACTGCTTTGTAATATAGCTTGAAATCGGGCAACGTGATGCCCCCAGCTTTGTTTTTCTTTTTCAACATCTCCTTGGCGATTCGGGGTCTTTTCTGATTCCATACAAATTTTAGGACTGTTTGTTCCAGCACTTTGAAAAATGTCATTGGAATTTTGATCGGGATGGCATTGAAGGTATAGATTGCTCTGGGTAGCATAGACATTTTAACAATGTTTATTCTTCCGATCCATGAGCATGGAATATTTTTCCATCTTTTTGTGTCTCCTTCAATTTCTTTCATGAGTGTTCTGTAGTTCCTAGAGTATAGATCCTTTACCTCTTTGGTTAGGTTTATTCCGAGGTATCTTATGGTTTTTGGTGCTATTGTAAATGGAATCGTTTCTTTAATTTCTCTTTCTACAGTTGCGTTGTTAGTGTATAAGAAAGCAACTGATTTCGGGGCGCCTGGGTGGCTCAGTTGTTAAGCGTCTGCCTTCGGCTCAGGTCATGATCTCAGGGTCCTGGGATCGAGCCCTGCATCGGGCTCCCTGCTCAGCAGGAGGCCTGCTTCTCCCTCTCCTACTCCCCCTGCTTGTGTTCCCTCTCTCTCTCTGTGTCTCTCTCTGTCAAATAAATAAATAAAACATTAAAAAAAAAAAGAAAGCAACTGATTTCTGTGCATTGATTTTGTATCCTGCCACATTACTGAATTGCTGGATGAGTTTTAGTAATTTGGGGGTGCAGTCTTTTGGGTTTTCCACATAAAGTATCATGTCGTCTGCGAAAAGAGAGAATTTGACTTATTCTTTGCCAATTTGAATACTTTTATTTCTTTTTGTTGTCTGATTGCTGTTGCTAGGACTTCTAGTACTATGTTGAACAACAGTGGTGAGAGTGGGCACCCTTGACGTGTTCCTGATCTTAAGGGAAAGGCTCTCAGCTTTTCCCCATTGAGGATGATATTCACTGTGGGTTTTTCATAGATGGATTTTATGAGCTTGAGGAATGTTCCCTCTATCCCTATACTCTGGAGAGTTTTAATCAGGAAAGGATGTTGTATTTTGTCAAATGCTTTTTCTGCATCAGTTGAGAGGACCATATGGTTCTTCTCCCTCCTCTTATTAATGTGTTCTATCACATGGATTGATTTGCGAATGTTGAACCACCCTTGCGTCCCGGGGATAAATCCCACTTGGTCGTGGTGGATGATCCTTTTAATGTATTGTTGGATCCTATTAGCTAGGATTTTGTTGAGGATTTTGGAATCCATATTCATCAGGGATATCGGTCTGAAATTCTCCTTTTTGATGGGGTCTTTGCCTGGTTTGGGGATTAAGGTAATGCTGGCCTCATAGAATGAGTTTGGAAGTTTTCCTTCTGTTTCTATTTTTTGAAACAGCTTCAGGAGAATAGGTATTATTTCTTCTTTGAATGTTTGGTAGAATTCCCCAGGGAATCCATCAGGCCCCAGACTCTTGTTTTTTGGGAGGTTTTTGATCACTGCTTCAATCTCGTTACTGGTTATTGGCCTATTCAGGTTGTCAATTTCTTCCTGTTTCAGTCTTGGCAGCTTATAGGTTTCCAGGAAGGCCTCCATTTCATCCAGATTGCTCAGTTTATTGGCATATAGTTGTTGATAATAATTTCTAATAATTGTTTCTATTTCCTTGGTGTTAGTGGTGATCTCTCCCCTTTCATTCATAATTTTATTAATTTGGGTCCTTTCTCTCTTCTTTTGGATAAGTCTGGCCAGTGGTTTATCAATCTTATTAATTCTTTCAAAGAACCAACTTCTAGTTTCATTGATCTGATCTACTGTGTTTCTGGTTTCTAATTCACTGATTTCTGCTCTAATTTTAATTATTTCTCTTCTAATGCATGGCTTAGGCGTCGTTTGTTGCTTTTTCTCTAGTTCTTTAAGGTGTAGAGTTAGTTGGTGAATTTGGGATTTTTCTATTTTTTTGAGTGAGACTTGGATGGCTATGTATTTCCCCCTTAGGACCGCCTTTGCAGTATCCCATAGGTTTTGGACCGATGTGTTTTCGTTCTCATTGATTTCCATGAATTGTTTAAGTTCTTCTTTGATTTCTTGGTTGACCCAAACATTCTTGAGCAGAGTGGTCTTTAGCTTCCAAGTGTTTGAATTTCTGCCAAATTTTTTCTTGTGATTGAGTTCCAGTTTTAGAGCATTGTGGTCTGAGAATATGCAGGGAATAATCTCAATCTTTTGGTATCAGTTGAGACCTGATTTGTGACCCAGTATATGGTGTATTCTGGAGAAAGTTCCATGTGCGCTCGAGAAGAATGAGTATTCTGTTGTTTTAGGGTGGAATGTTCTGTAAATATCTATGAGGTCCATCTGGTCCAATGTATCATTCAAAGCTCGTTTCCTTGTTGATTTTCTGCTTAGATGATCTGTCCATTGCTGAGAGTGGAGTATTGAGGTCTCCTACAATTAACGTATTGTTATCAATATGACTCTTTATTTTGGTTAACAGTTGGCTTATGTATATGGCTGCTCCCATGTTGGGGGCATAGATATTTACAATTGTTAGATCTTCTTGTTGGATAGAACCTTTAAGAATGATATAGTGTCCTTCTGTGTCTCTTATTACAGACTTTAGTTTAAAATCTGATTTGTCTGATATAAGAATTGCTGCCCCAGCTTTCTTTTGAGGTCCGCTGGCATGGAATATGGATCTCCATTCCTTCACTTTTAGCCTGGATGTATCTTTAGGTTCAAAATGAGTCTCTTGTAGACAGCATATGGATGGGTCCTGTTTTTTTATCCAATCTGCAACCCTGTGCCATTTTATGGGAGCGTTTAGGCCATTCACGTTGAGAGTGATTATTGAAAGATATGAATTAATTGTCATCATGTTGCCTGTGAAGGCGTTGTTTTTATAGATTGTCCCTGTAAATTTCTGTTGTAGATCACTCTTGGGGTCTTTGTCCTTTTATAGAATCCCCCTTAATATTTCTTGCAGGGCCGGCTTAGTGGTCACATATTCTTTCAACTTCTGCTGGTCGTGGAAGCTCTGTATCTCTCCATCCATTCTAAATGACAGCCTTGCCGGATAAAGTATTCTCGGCTGCATGTTCTTCTCATTTAGTACCCTGAATATGTCTTGCCAGGCCTTTCTGGCTTGCCAGGTCTCTGTGGATAGGTCTGACGTTATTCTGATGTTCCTCCCTCTGTACGTAAGGAATCTCTTCCCCCTAACTGCCCTTAAGATGGTTTCCTTGGTTCTAAGATTTGCAAATTTTACTATTACATGCTGGGGTGTTGGCCTGTTTCCCTTGATCTTAGGAGGGGTCCTCTCTGCCTCTAGGACTCGAATGTTTGTTTCATTCCCCAGATTAGGGAAGTTCTCAGTTACGATTTGCTCAAATACATCTTCTAGCCCTCTCTCTCTCTCCACTCCCTCCGGGATTCCAATTATTCTGACATTGGAACACCTCATCGTGTCACTTATTTCTCTGATTCTATTTTCATGGATTCTGAGTTGTTTTTCCCTGGCCTCCTCTTTTCCCTTTTTATCTATTATACTGTCTTCCAGATCGCTTATTCTCTCTTCTGTCTCAGTTACTCTAGCTGTTAGGTTAAGTTCTGCCAATTCACCTTTTATTTCTGCCCTTAGAGACTCTATGTTGCCATTAATTGGTTTCTCCATTCTAGCCATTGTCTTCACAATTGCTAGCCTGAATTCCATCTCCGACATCTTGGTTATATCTGCATCCATTTGTAAATCTGCAGCATAAGTCATAATCTCTGAGTCTTTTCTGTTTTGGGTTTGTTGAGGATTTTGGAACTAGTCATTCTGTTGATGGGTGTTTGAGGGAATGTATAGAGTCCAAATTATTGACCAGAACCCAAGCAAGATGCACCTGTTTTCTTGGGACCTTAGGGTTGCTGGCCTCTTGTTTTCCCAGCCTGTCTTCTGCGGGAGGGGCCTGCGGCGCTGTTACTCAGGCAACCCTGTTTGGGCGGAGTTGCCCTGCGCCCCTGTGGCGGGGGATGGGCTCAGTGGGAATCAGTCTTTGGGGCTTTTGTTCTCTGGCGCCTTTCCCTGGCGGCTTTCCGCGTCTCTTCTGCGAGTCAGAGCAGAAGAGACCGTTTCCAACCCTCTGCCTCAGAGCAGAGAGACCACAGTCTGTTCTTCAGTGAGCTCTCCAGGCCACACCGTCTCCGTTTCTGTCCGTGCTGCTATAAACTGCAGCGGCCTGGGTTGTGCGCCCCTCCGCAGTGCTCCCAGTCCTGCCTCCAGGTCGGGGCACGTCTCTGCCCTTTGTGCTTCTAAAACCACCAGCTGCTCCCAGTTCGCGCCCGCCGGCGACTCCGCCGCTTGGGGTTCCCACCCCGGGGGTTGCAGTTCACCGGCGGGACCCCGGCCCACCGGGTTTCCGTCTCGGAGGCTGCAGTTCGCGTGTGCGTGACCGTCGCTCCATTTTCTGTCCGGGGGGCTGCAGTTCACGTGCGCGCGACCCCGCCGCTCTGGTTTCCCCCCCCGGGGGCTGCCCTAAAGTCCCTTCCCTGCCGCTACTGGTCTGCGAGTCTGTGCCCCGTCCCCAGCGTGCGAGGCTGTCACTCACCCACGGTGTAGGATCCCCACGGCCAGGCTCCCTCCCGCTGCCCTTTATCCTCCGATATCTGCCCGCAGGATCACGGCTCTCCGCTTCCTACCTCAAAACCAACCGCCTGCGATATTCTGTTTGTAGAGATCCAGATCTTCTTACATCTCAGGCTGGTTTCGTGGGTGCTCAGAGTGGTCTGGTAGATATCCAGCTCAATTCCGGGGACCAGTTGAAATAGGGTCCCCTACTCCTCCGCCATCTTTCCCCCCTCCAAAATAGGGGTTTTAACATAAGAAATGAAATATTCAAGTCTCGGGAAGGAGGTCAAGTAAACACAAAGACACACACTAACAAGTGAGGGAGATCCTAAATGCATATCTACATGACACTAAGACATTAATTGAAAATACACGTTCTCACATGTATGTTTGGCATTGTCCAGAAATGAAGAAGAAAATATTTTTTAAAATATTTTATTTATTTATTTGACAGAGAGAGACACAGCGAGAGAGGGAACACAAGCAGGGGGAGTGGGAGAGGGAGAAGCAGGCTCTCCGCTGAGCAGGGAGCCTGATGCGGGGCTCCATCCCAGGACCCTGGGATCATGACCTGAACTGAAGGCAGACACTTAACGACTGAGCCACCCAGGCGCCCCTGAAGAAGAAAATATTAAAGGAAATTTTCTCAAGTCATGCATAGTTTAAGTGCAGAAAAAAAAAAAGCAGAACTGACTTCTGTTAAATAGTTATGGCCAGTTTTGATATATACCAAGAATGACAAGCTTTATTTAAAACAGCATTATTCAAAAATGGGTTTCTCAGTGGGACAGTTTTATAAATGGTTTTATTCTCAAATGACTTGAAACAAGGGAGAAACAAAAACATTAAAACAAAAATAGAATGGAATTGGTAACAAATACATAATGCTTTTCAAAGGTAACAGTAGTGATGACGCTCCATCCCAACTTAGAGCATTTGCATCTAGATTTAGATAAAGAAATGCCCAGTTGTGTTGTAGTCTCTGATGAAGGAGAACAGTCTCGAGTAACAATATCAAGACATTGGGGTCAAGGGGATGATAAGGGAGGAGGATTGATGTTTAAAGTCTACCCCTGGATTAAGCCAGATAAGAAGAGAGACAATATTGTATCAGCATCCATATTGAATTGTTTTTACTGGAGGACTCTAGAAGAAATATACCAACAAGTGCCTTCATAGCAACGATTTTTCTGTATTCCCCCTGTCAACACTGTGAATTATATCACTGAACATGGAAACATGAATTCTGTCTACACTGGCTGCTGAAAAGTTATGAGCAAAATCTGTGACTCATCTGTGGTAAGAATTTGGGTCACCTGCCATGCACTCTTATTCTTATTCCTGGTTCTCTTCTGTATTCCTGCTTTGTGTCTCTCACCATTCTTTATTCTATTACCATGTATATTTTATATATCTCTGCAAAGTGCTTGCTCAAATATTTGGGAGCAAAGTAGAATATAAAAATGTCTAAGAGTTTGCTTTACACACCAGGTTGGTGCATTTAAACAATTTTTTTAATTTAAACTCAATTTAGGTAACATATACTGTATTATTAGTTTTGGGGGTAGAATTTAGTGGTTCATCAGTTGCATATAACACCCAGTGCTCATTACATCAAGTGCCCTCCTAATGCCCATCACCCAATTACCCCAAGCCCCACCCACCTCCCCTCCAGCAACCCTCAGTTTGTTTCCTACAGTTAAGAGTCTCTTATGGTTTGCCTCCCTCTCTGTTTTTATCTTATTTTATTTTTCTTTCCTTCCCCTATGTTCATCTGTTTTGTTTCTTACATTCCACATGAGTGAAATCATATGGTGTTTGTCTTTCTGTGACTGACTTATTTTGCTCAGCATAATACCCTCTACTTTCATCCATGTCCTTGCAAGTAGCAAGATTTCATTCTTTTTGATGGCTGAGTAATATTCTATTATATATGTGTGTGTGTATATGCCACATCTTCTTTATCCATTAATCTATTGATGGACATCTGGGCTCTTTCCACAGTTCGGCTATTGTGGACATTGCTGCTATGAACATTGGGGTGCAGGTGCCCCTTCTTTTCATTACATCTGTATCTTTGGGGTAAATACCTAGTAGTGTAATTGCTGGGTCATAGGGTAGCTCTATTTTTAACTTTTTGCGGAACCTCCATTCTGTTTTCCAGAGTGGCTGTGCCAGCTTGCATTCCCTCCAGTAGTGTAGGAGGGTTCCCCTTTCTCCCCATCCTCACCAACGTGTCATTTCCTGATTTGTTAATTTTAGCCATTCTGACTATTGTGAGGTGGTATCTAATTGTGGTTTTGATTTGTATTCCTCTGATGCCAAGTGATGTTGAGCATTTTTCCCTGTGCTCTTAGACCAACCCAGTCAAGAAATGGGTTGGTGCATTAGTCATGTAGGTCGCTGATGTCTCTGACCTCTGCTCCAATCCCACCCTTGTTCCTACTCTGTAGTCAATCTAGACCTCTTCCCCATAATTCTCCAGGTTCCCTCTCAGTCTCTGTCTCTGTCTCTCTCTGAGCCTCTGTGTATCTCTCTCTCTGTCTTGGAGGACCATCCCGACCCCCTAGTCCAAGCTGAGGCCCTCCCAAATGTTCTCTTAGCCCTCCATACTGCCCTTTCATACAGTTCATCATTGTTCAATGTCTGTCTTCCCATTAGACTACAATCTCCACGGCTAAGCAAGTGGTGCCTGACACACTCTGTGCACAATAGATTTTTGTGAGTACATAATCATACGCCTGTATCTCAGAAAGTTTTTAGAGCTGTAAGTGACCTACCAGTGACTAATCTGTTCCATTCCCCTCTTTGCACAAATAAAGACTTGAAGCTCTGGGGGGTGACATGATTTGCTAACGGCTCCCAGTTGGTTAGTGAAAGCACCCTGTTTACAGCCCAGTAGCCTTCCAAGCACTCCACAACAGCTGGTGGTGGCCTGTCAACGGCTTCTCCAAGATGAGGTGAAACTGCTCTAACCAAGAACGCAGTGTAGGATCTTTGCTTCACAGTTTGGCAACTCTGACTTCCTGTTTTCAGGGACATCATGCCACTCAGCTCTGTTGTGTGAATTTCATGACTGGGAAACTTTCCTCCTTCTGATCAGAATTGTAATGCCTCACTGAAATAAACTGGACAAAGTACATGCTGTTCTCATACCGTGTTCTAGGGTCCCAGGGATCTGTACAGGCCTTTTCCAAGAGGTGAGAAGGAGAGGAAGCCACTGGGCTTTGGGGCCCTGGCCCTTGTTCAATCAATCAAGGCATTCCCCCCCCTTTTTTTAAACATGTTTTAAATATTAGTTTCTGTGTGAGCTTGCATTTGAAAATAAAGTTTCCACTGCTAAAATTATGCTTATAATCTGTAAATTTAATATAGTCCTCTAATTTTGTGAATGAAGAAGTGACAGGCTGAGGAAGAGAAGGAATTCGCAAGAGAATGACAAGTCTGGGATTCAAGCTTACTGCTCCTGACTCCTGGTGCCTTGTCTGTGCACTTTAAACACACACACACACACACACACTCACACTCCACACAAACTCAGTCCTCTCTCACACGAACACATATACACTCACACATACATACTCACAGTACTCTCTCACACACACAATACACTCATACACAATCACACAACATATAAATACACACACAAACACACCATGGAAGTGAAGGGGAAGGAGAGAAGAGGTGGTTCTTGTTAACATCCCAATACCAGTAAAGTTGGTCTCAGGCCTCTCTCCACCCCAGGAGCTCGGCTTGCTTCATCCTTCCCTCTCCATCCTACTTGTGCAGTGACCAGATGTTCTCTTTCCCTCTCTCTGCTCTGGAAAAGTTCTGTTCTTGTCACTTTGTGAGAATAGCTATTCTCCATCTTTTCCTGGGGGTGCAGCAAGAGGGAAAGGCAGGTCACATTGGAAGCCTGAGCTCTCCCAGTGGAAACAGAGTTGTTGCCTCTGGAGAAAGGACTTCAGACTTCAGTGAAGGAGTTTTCTTACTGGGAGGAGGGGTGTGATAGCAGGAAAGTTTGCCTCCAAAAGCCCTGACACCACAGTGCCCGTGTGCCACCCCCAAGTACATCTATGAGAAATCAACCATACAAAGTAACCATAACATGGCAGAATGCGGCTGACTCAACCAGTGGAGGACTCCTCTCCCCCTTAGACACATGCAGGGACACATTTCTTCAAACACAAAGATTCAAGCTCAAAACCAAGGAAGGGAAATACTTTGGTGTCAGAAAGAGAACTCGAAATCAGAGCAGCTAGTGGAGCTAAAGTTCTGTGGCTAAGGGGCTTTCTGAGTCATAGCGGGGTACTGAGGCATTAGGGGCTGTGGGAGGTGATCTAGGCCACTGGGCCTGTGTACAATATTCACAGGGGACTGGGAGTCAAGAGAGGCTGTCTGTCTCAGCCACCACCTGCAGATGAGAAAAACTCCACCCACTTGCCTGTGGGAAATGGTTGAGATGCTTGCCATCTTCTAAGAGGTATCAGAACCCCAGGTTGTGTTCATGCAAATGTCAGGTCTTACTTCACACTGAGGCCAAAGCAAGAAATTAACATAAACACCGGTTCAGTAGGAGTATCAGGCCTCAGCAGAGACAAATTTAAACCCACCTTGGAGGGACAACTGCATGAACCAGAGCAAACTGGCTTCCCATAGCAAACCCCAGTGGAAAAGGAGCTCAGGAGTCATAAGTTACAAACCACACAAGGAAACAAGCCAGCAAGAGGAAGTAGCAGTGGGAACAAGTGCAAAAATGTCCATGCCATGACCCAGATGGGACAGAATATCCTCAACATTTATTAGTAAAAGATCACAGCTGTAGCTTTCAGCTGAAGCAAGTTAATTGGATTGTAGACTCATGGACCATGTATCATGCAGACATTGCAAAGGAGCTCAACAAACTATTATTTTATAGATTCAGAAACAGAGATTTAGAGAGGGGAAGTGACTTATCTAGGGTCACCAGCAGGTTAGTTGCAGATGAGGAACACTATCCAAATCTCCAGAATTTTAACCCTGTGCTACTTTTACTGCCCCATGATGCCCTAATTTCCCAGTTAGACATGAAAAACCTAGCTTTAAGAGAGGAACAGGAGGAAAGAGGGACAGAAAGATGTTCTTAAGACCTTCTTAAGACCTTAAGACCAGAGCCAAGGCCCTTGGTCTCATTAACCAAGCCCAGATTTGGTTATGTAACAACTAGAAATTTTAAATAAAACCCCTCCTATTTTCTTTTGCATTATGCTGACCTGTTTCTCTTTCCTATTCTTCCTCTACCTTCCTTAGTCCTTGTCCCGACTGTCAGCATGAAGGAATTGTCATCAGAATTGGGGCAGGTCAGTTCTGATAGTTTCTCCTTCCTACCCAACTTCTACCCCACCCTCTAGGCAGGCTCTGCTTGCACACTGTGCAGGAGGGTCAGGGAGGGAGAGGGAGAGGGAGTGGGGGAGGGGGTGAGACATGGTACCCTTAAGCCAGCCTCACTAGCTGCAGGTACTTGGCAGGGATGGGGATGAAGGTGAGTATGGAAGTGGATATGGGTTCACTACTTCAGGGCCAGAGCTTTAAACACCAGTTCACACATAAATAAGGCAAAAGCTCTTGGCACGTAGGAGTACTCCCTCTGGGCTTTTATAATTCATTTGTTACATAAGACACTAGGCTCACACAATCCCAGATTCACCCAGGATATAATTACAGATCAGAAAACCAAATTATTTTATAATAAGAAATAACAAAGAGCACACAGTAGTCCCAGAGTAAGTGCTCAGAAATATTGGCATAAATTGAAATAAAAATCCTATCATAATGTTGCTTCAGCTTGAATATTCATTCCCAATCAGACCATTCATGGCCTGATTTTCCAGGGGTGTGTTTGAGAATTATTGCCAGCTTTGTCTGCTTTGTTCATTTATTTACTCATTCAATAGTAACAAATATTGGTTGGGCATTAGCTGGGTGCCAGATACTGCACTAGGGCCTGGAATACAAAAATGAAATGAAAGGACACAGTCTCTTCCCATAAGGAGCTCACAATTTACTGGAAGAGAAAGTCAAACAAAAAGGTCATTAAAATATACAGTGACAAATGCAAGGGATGCTATGGAGCACATAAGAGGGACATTATAATATTAACTAATGTTCCACATTAATTAATGTTTTATTGGGAGGTACAATCCCAGGGCAGCAAAGGTAAAAGCGCAAGGGAGCTAAGGCAGGGACAGAGACAAAGCAAACTAAGGGGGTGTATTACTGAGCTGATCACAGCTTAAGGAAAGATACGGTTGTCTAGTATCTTCGGACAGATCGCATGAAGCCACCAGTCCTCCAAACGGTCCACTGGAAGGAAGAGCAAATTATTTGCCAGATCCCACCTATCTCTTATCTCTAATTCATTAATGTTCACTGGCACGAGGAATTAAGTCCTCTGTACGAAAACTCTTCAGTTTGGGTTTGCCTCCACAACACCCACTAATAAAAACACATAGTCAAAACTTTCTTACATGTTCACACTCTTCATTTCTCCCTGCCCTAATCCCGGTAAATGCTATTCTACTTTCTGTCTCTATGAATTTGCTTATTCTGGGAACCTCATAAAGTGGAATCAGTCCTTTTTTTGTCTGTCTAGTCCCAATTTTGACAAGCCTCAGAACGCTGGCATAAAATTTCTGGGATATGGATTCTTGTCTTCAACTTCAAACATAAATTGGATACCCCTCCTATTAGCAATAATCGTGCCTCAGATAAACCTCATTGGCTATGATATTGCCACTGCGTAAAGCTTGGACACCCCTCCTAAATGGACTGTCTTGCCCTGTTTGTTCCATCACCTCGGGGCCTGTAGGTCTCTGCCATTGACTGTTCTGGAATCTCATTAATAGAGTTGTAAGACTGCAAGGTTCTCACTACATTTGTTCTTTTATTCAGCTATTTTTTACAACAAATATTTATTGACTATCTACTATGTGTCAGATGCTTTTCTACAGAAGACTGGTATTCATGTGTATAGGTTGTGAAAATATTGAAATATATTCTTCTTGTGGGGCAGAGCAAGATGGCGGAGGAGTAGGAGACTTAAATATCATCTGGTCCCAGGAATTCAGCTAGATAGGGATCAAACCATTCTGAACACCTACGAACTCAACAGGAGATTGAAGAAAAGAATAGCAACAACTCTGAACAGAAAAGTGACCACTTTCTGGAAGGAAGGACATGCGGAGAAGTGAATCTGAGGCGATATTCGGGAGGATAGATGGCGGGGGAGGGGTCCTCCCTCGGCCACTTCTGGCAAGTGATAGAGCAGCGGAGCACAAAATCGGAACTTTTAGAAGTCAGCTCTGCTGAGGGACATCGCTCCAGTGGCTAAGCGGGGGCGGGGGGGGTGTGGAACCCTTGTGGGACAGTGTGGTCTCAGGACCCTCGGGGTCACAGAAAGACTGGGGGTGCCTGAGTGCGGCAGAGCTCCCAGGTATTGGAGCGGGGAAGCCGGCTGCAGAGACGGAGCGGAGGCACGGGCTCTCAGCTCGGGGTTGCCATAAACCGTGATCCGCGGCACAGTTGGGCCACTGCTCCTCCAGCAGGGACCCAACAAGCGGCAGATCTGGGGAGACTCCCCTTCCTCCCCCGGGAGGAGCGGCGTGGAAGAGCACCACAGGGATCTGCTGGGTTTGGAGACTCCACACCGAGTCGGGTGCCAGAGATAGAAATGCTCGGTCACAGGCCAGGTGAGCATGGAGTGCGGCCGGAGACAGGGGAGACAGGAGTGACTGACTGCTTTTCTCTGGGGGCTCACTGAGGAGTGGGGCCCCAAGTTCTCGGCTCCTCCGGGGTGTTGGGAAAATTGGACAGCCACATGCAGAAGAATGAAACTGGACCATTGCCTTACACCACACACAAAAATAGACTCAAAGTGGTTGAAAGACCTAAATGTGAGACAGGAGTCCATCAAAATCCTAAAGGAGAACACAGGCAGCAACCTCTTTGACCTCAGCCGCAGCAACTTCTTCCTAGAAACATTGCCAAAAGCAAGGGAAGCAAGGACAAAAATGAACTATTCGGACTTCATCAAGATAGAAAGCTTTTGCACAGCAAAAGAAACAGTCAACAAAACCAAAAGACAACCAACAGGATGGGAGAAGATATTTGCAAATGACATATCAGATAAAGGGCTAGTATCCAAAATCTATAAAGAACTTATCCAACTCAACACCCAAAGAACAAATGATCCAATCAAGAAATGGGCAGAAGACAGGAACAGACATTTTTGCAAAGAAGACATCCAAATGGCCAACAGACACAGGAAAAAGTGCTCCACATCGCTCGGCATCAGGGAAATCCAAATCAAAACCTCAATGAGATACCACCTCACACCAGTCAGAATGGCTGAAATTAACAAGTCAGGAAATGACAGATGTTGGCGGGGATGCGGAGAAAGGGGAACCCTCCTACACTGCTGGTGGGAATGCAAGCTGGTGCAGCCACTCTGGAAAACAGTATGGAGGTTCTTCAAAAAGTTGAAAACAGAGCTACCATATGACCCAGCAATTGCACTACTGGGTATTTACCTCAAAGATACAAATGTAGGGATCTGAAGGGGTACGTGCACCCTGATGTTTATAACAGCAATGTCCACAATAGCCAAACTGTGGAAAGAGCCAAGATGTCCATCGACAGATGAATGGATAAAGAAGAGGTGGTATATATATACAATGGAATATTATGTAGCCATCAAAAGAAATGAGATCTTGCCATTTGCAACGACGTGATGGAACTGGAGAGTGTTACGCTGAGCAAAATAAGTCAATCAGAGAAAGACATGTATCATATGACCTCACTGATATGAGGAATTCTTAATCTCAGGAAACAAACTGAGGGTTGCTGGAGTGGTGGTGGGTGGGAGGGATGGGGTCGCTGGATGATAGACACTGGGGAGGGTATGTGCTATGGTGAGCGCTGTGAATTGTGCAAGACTGTTGAATCACAGATCTGTACCTCTGAAACAAATAATGCAATATATGTTAAGAAAAAAAAAGAAGATAGCAGGAGGGGAAGAATGAAGGGGGGAAATCGAAGGGGGAGACGAACCATGAGAGACGATGGACTCTGAAAAACAAACTGAGGGTTCTAGAGGGTAGGTGGGTTGGAGGATGGGTTAGCCTGGTTATGGGTATTAAAGAGGGCATGTTCTGCATGGAGCACTGGGTGTTATACTCCAATAGTGAATTATGGAACACTACATCAAAAATTAATGATGTAATGTATGGTGATTAACATAACATAATAAAAAAAAAGAAATATATTCTTCTTGTAGGTTAACAGTTACTTTTCCAAGCTTACCAAGTACCCTATCTGCTCTGATCCCTGCCTTGGAAACCCTGAAATTCTTCATGACCCACTGATTAAGGAATAATTGGGTCCACAAGAGGCCTCTAGGACACTCACACTATGGTCCTCACTTATTCTGATTAGTCATTAAACAAGATAGACTTAATCATACTCCCACAGGACTTCCAGGATGGTGGGTACGTAAGCCAAACACCTTCTCTTGCTTGGATCTGGTATACAGCATCACTGTCAAGATGGCCATAGCCCAAAAGTCTGATCTCAGCCACCAGAGGATCAAACGGACAATTTGGGTTCAGTTGAAGAAAATGTTTTCTAAGAATCAGAATTATCTGCAGACAGTAGGTAGGGAGCCACCCTGCCCTGGAGGCATCTAAGCAGAGGTTGGATTATATTGGATTGTGAGACTATATTGGAGGTGGCACAAGCTTTGGCTGGGAGAGCAGGTCCACTCCAATTATGGGATTCTATAATTCTATGATTCTAAATTGGGCATCAGTAAACTACAGACCATAGCCAAAATCCAGCCCCGCCCCAACCCATTTTTGTAAATAAAGATTTATTGGAACACAGCATGCCCATTAATTTACATATCATCTACTTTTGAATTACAAGGGCAGAACTGAATAGTTACCACAGAGATCATTTTGTTTCAAAGCCTAAATTTTTTTACTCACTGGCCATCTACAGGAAAAATTTGTCAACCCCATTCTAAAAGCCTCCTAGGATGAATTCTTTGATAAAGCAACCAATCACTTCTAATTTACCTTTCTCATTAACCCAGATGGCATGGCTACTAGATTGTTTTCCTTAAAAAGATGCCTGTCTTTGTTTAGGATATTAGTAAAAAATATTCAGGTGATCCCTCAGAGTCAGTACGGCTTCCCATGCTGTCAAATGGACAACCAAAGGAAAGTTAAGCTCCTGAGATGCTATAATATGCCTCTTCTCCTATTTCCATTGTGAAAGGACTGAACTACAGAGTCAACCTGAACATAGCGGCAAGCTCAGCAAAGCTGAAAGTAGATACACACTGAGCTCCTACCTGCGTCCTATGGAGCTTTACATGGATGATTATTTACAACTTCACCTGTTACATACAGGTAGATGCTACTACTTATGTTTCATAGTTGATGTGACGGGGGTTTAGGGAGGCTCCAGAACTTGCCCAAAAGTCACATATGGAACCAGGATGTTGCCTACATTTCAATTCTGAAAACTCTGCTTCCCATCCATGTTTATCAGCCCAGACTTAAGATATTTTGAGTTACTATACTAAGCAGAACAAAATCTAGAGACTGAATAGACCCACAACCCAGCCCATGCTGTTAATGTCACATTTAGATCACCAAAAAAAGCAGAGACAATAGGAATATCTTTTTTAAAGGATTTATTTATTTTAGAGAGAGTGAGCAAGCAAGAGAGTTCACAATTGGGGGAGGGGCAGAAGGAGAGGGAGAATCTCAAGTACACTCCCCACTGAGCAAGGAGCCCAGTGCAGGTCTCAATCCCATAACCTTGAGATCATGACCCCAGCCAAAAACAAGAGCTGGAAGCTCAACCCACTGAGCCACCCAGGCACTCCTGAAACAATAGGAATATTTCAGTGGAGGACCCAAAGCTCCCAACTCCAAATAATTCTGGAAGAACCACCTCACCTAATTTGCTTGTTTTACCTTAACCTATTCATGATTATTTTAGGTAGAAAGAAAAATGTCTCTGTTCAAAGTCCCATCTGAAGATCCTGTGGTTAAGGAGGGAAAGATTGAATGTTAGACTGTTTTGTTATCCAATAATGAAACAAATATAGAAATATGAAATCTGCCAGCAGTTGACCCAGGGAGGTCAAATGCCACTCAGTCAATTCTTTTGTTCAGCTATTCCTCAAAGAGGAAGTTACATGACAGGAAAGACGTGGGGACCGAGAATCAAGGACATAGAGGAATCCCACTGTATTTCCAGTCCTGTTGTGTACAAAGTCCTTCATGTGAAGCTGCTTTCAGCTGAAGGAAAATACAAGAAGCACTCTTCATATTAGACTGATGTCATTTGGAACCCCGAAGGCGGATGGGGAGGGGGAATGGGTTGGTCCTAACTGCTCTGTCTCTGCAGAGCTTAGATTGGAGAGGAGATGGAAAAGGAAGGGAGCTCTGAGGGTTCACTCAGTCACCCAGACTCTTAAAAGAGCATTAAATTTGGTATTGGCTAATCCAAATATAGCACCTACAATGGGTGCCCGACAAATAATAGATGCTCAATAAGTATTTAGGGAGGTGGGTTGGGGGGATGGGGTAACTGGGTGATGGGCATTAAGGAGGGCACATGATGTGATGAGCACTGGGTATTATACACAACTGATGAATTACTGAACTCTACTTCCGAAACTAATGATATATGTTGGCTGACTGAATTTAAATTTTAAAAAACAAGTATTTATTTAACGGGTGGATGAATCAGGCTTTCATTAGAATGTCCTGGAGAACTGTGCTGGGAAGGGTACGGAGGCAGCCTCAGAGCTCAGCAGGAATGAATGGTATGACTGATGAGTGATGTCTGCATGACGTGGAATAAGGAAGTGCAGCCTAAAGAGTCAGTGACTGTTTCTTCTTTATTGCAGTGAAAATGTCACCTTACACCACAGACCGTGTCCCTCAAACCTACATGTGGAAATGGCAAAGAGAAAAAAAGGAGCAGAAAGGGAATAGTGGATGAGGAGAAAAAGCATTAGCAAAATTGGGAGGAAGAGGGGAGGGAAAAGTGTTAACCAAGAAAAGAAGAAAAATGGCATAGGCTGGCAAATCCTAACCTAGCTTTCAGTGGGAATATGCGGCATTTCACATGGGCCTTCTGTTTTTACCAAGGTTAAAAGGACTCAAGGAAACACAATGTTCTTATTTTTGGGGTCAGAATGCAAACAATCCTGGTGGGAAGAACAGTCTCAGAGGGGAAGAGCTTGACAAAGCAGCTCTCCAAACATCAGCTTAGCAATCAACTCTTCAAGAAAAGAAAATGTGGTCACTTTGTTAACTGATACTTCCTGGATTTTCCAGAACCAAGTTGATTCCAGAATCTATAAAAGACATTGTTCCTCAACCCATTTTGCGACCATTTGACTGGTTTCCTGGATTCCTGCTAAAAATAAGAAAGGGATTGGTCCCCGCAAACACAGCCAGGGTTTCCTGCCCATGTCAGACCGCAGGTGATATGCAGAAGTAGGAAACAGCTAGACCTGCTCCAAGCCCACACATAACTGAACCTCACACGTGAATCATGGTTTGGCTCAGAAGGTTGCACGTGCTCAGGCTGAGAAAGAAAGCAGACGTGGGACTTCCCTCTTGCCTGTTTCTGGAGGAAGTGAAATCACACTTTTGCAGCACTGAGGTATATCTTTTGCATAAAAGTGGCCTTTTTCTTTTAGAGACCAACATTGTGGTTTTTAGGCCCTTGAGAGTAGCCATCTGGAGAGTTTCTGGGATTGCATATGCATTTCAGCACAAGAAAAAGCAGAGGAAGTTGCCAGTGAGCAGAATAAAGCAGGAAAGGAATGTGTGACCCCCTCTTCCCCCCATAGTCAAGGTCTCATGGCCACTTCCTCACACCTGACCACCATGAGCAGCAATTCCTGCCGGTAGCACGCAAATTTAAGTTGTGCTGGAATTCCCATCATTCTACACTTCTCCTTTCATTGTTTCTCCATGAATAGAAAAGAGAACTTCCTTGAACACAGCAATCGCGGGCTTCACATCATTTCAGGTATATGGAAATTCCAAAAATAATTTGTTTCTTTTGTGTTTAAAACGCATTTTCATTGCTTATTTTCCTGAGTACAAAAGCGATGATTGTTCCACACCCATCCCTGTGTTTGCTACTTAGTAGATTCTCACTAAAAATGTGTCAGATGAGTAAAGATATGCTCCTTGTTGAAAACTCCAAAAATATACGAAAGTGAGAGGGAAAAATTTAAATCATCTATAAAACCTACAAGCTGGATACCATCGCTGTCAATGAGTTGGTGTGTATCTCTCTTGTGATATATATGTGTACATGGTGGAGGTCACACTAAGTGTCTATCATGCTTTTATCACTTAACATTATGGCATAAGAATTTCTTACGTTACTAAAATTTTTTGAAAATATAGTTATGTATAACACCCAGTGCTATCCACAACTAATGAATCATTGAACACCACATCAAAAACTAATGATGTACTATATGTTGGCTAACTGAACATAATATTAAAAAAATAAAAATTTAAAAAGACCTAATTACAAGATAAAAAAAAAGATAAAATAAAGAAAATATAGTTATGATGGCTGTAAAATATTTTGTCATATGGATGCAATATAATTTCACTCCTCTTGGCTCTTTTAGCTATTTTCCACTTTTTGCTATGGTAGAAATGAAGAAGACTGTCCAAACAACAGGACAACTGTGTGCATTCAGAGATATAGTAACACCTGCATAGAGAATGATCTATATTCGCCTTGCTTTTATTCTCATTGCAGAAGAGTGAGAATGCAACAGGATCTATTAACAGGAAAACAAAAAATAAGAAACTGTCAGCATGTCTCCAAAACCGGGTCAGTGTGAGGGTTTTCTCGTGATGATGAACTAGCCCTGCGAGAGTCTGACAAGGAGTGTGTGGGGATTTTAATAGACTTTTTGGAAGTACTCGAGGGCACTCACCTCTAATTTTTCTAGTGGTCAAATCACTCTACTGAGCTACAAATTTATAACTAACTCATTTATAAATTAGCCAGGACATCCCGTGCACAGGCTTGCTTCTGTGGCCAAATATAAACGACACTGGCTCATACATTAATCCCTCCCCGATATAAGTAGATTCCTCCATGCATGATAAACTAGCCATGAATAAACCCAGAACATCACCAAGGTTTTAATAAGAGTGAGTTCCACCTGTGAACCTGGACAACTGGTCTATTTCTACCTGAAAACAGCTGTCACTGCATCGGGGGCAATATGCCGCCATTCAGTTCCCTGAGAACTCTTCCCAGGTTGCATGTAGGTGATGGTGTCGTGATACATGTAAACTGAAACATCATGTTTTCAGCCTCAGCACTGCATCTGGTTCGTGGTAAGATTTGGGGGGGCCATGAGGGTACCATTGGGAGCTTCGTTAATTGCTTTGGATTATTTGGCTACCACTGAATGTACTAAGATGCTCCCTACTGGTCTTAAAGTAGTGATGGAGCTGGGCTTCGATGAATCCTGTGCTAGATCAGTGGGTCTGGAAACACTCTTCCAAATTACGGGGTCTAATAGGCACAGAAGGAAATTCATGAAATTATGTTCTCCTGACGATAGAACAAATGAATTGTTGCTTTAAAAAAATGAGTAATAAAGAGGCACATTCTTTTTTATGCACCTATACTGAGTACATGAACTTAGCAGCAGAACAAAAAATTAAAGATGTAACAGCAGGTACCCACTTATTGCCCACTGTGTACACACACACACACACACACACACACAGAGGATGTATAAGTGTGTATATACATACACAAATATTCCTGGGCCACTGTCTGCTTTTCATCAATCAAAATCTAGATTAGAGTGTGGATTTTCTCTTTGCTTAAACATTTCTGCATGGAAGGAAACGACAGTGTGCGGATCACTGGCTTTGACTCTGGATGCGGAGGACAGTACACACTGAGGTTTCCAGCGTGCAGCAAAACCCAGTCCTCTCCAGGCCTCTACGGTCCTGCCTCAGGTAATAGCACCTCCGAAGCCTGGACTAAGGCTTGTGACAGGGAAACCCCACAGGACTTATGTCCAAGATTTTCCCTCCTTTCCCGTGTGTGAACTGCCTTCCCCTCCGGTGAATGGGAGCCCAGGACTTGGCCTTGACCTACAGCGAGCCTAGGTAAGGTGGAGGCGCGGCGTCTCAGCAATGCTGATGTTGCCATTCACCTCTGCATTTATAGTAAAAGGAAACTGATGCTGGAGTCCCAAGAGAGAGCCGTCAAGGAAAATTTGAAACATCAGAGCAGAACATGAAACCAAAGGTTTCTTTCAAAGCCGGAAATCTCCTGTGAAGGAAGCAGTAAGACATGTGGTCGCCCTTTTTCTGAGAGCCCACTGCTGTTGCAGTCACTAGCCTGGGGCTGGGGGGCGGTGGGGGCAGTTAGGGTGGTTACCTGTTCAGAATATAGGGCTGCGTTCGCATACCTGGTACAACATGATTTTCTTCAAAGTCCTGATGGGCCTTAGCATTCTGATAGACTCTCATTTCCCTATTTTGCCCTGAGATTAGCCTGAAGAGGAACTGGTGGCTTGAGGAGAACTGTTGTATGTGTTTGTCTCAGCAGCTGCCTTCTTTCCCATCTGTTCAGTTTGCACCAAGCTCGCTGGCTGCGACTTAGGGCTGGCGTGTGGTTGGGGCTGAGCCATGAACGGCCTCGGGGGTGCCATCCTCTTCTGGGCGGTAGTAGCATGGGCTAAAACGGACAAGCCTTTGGGAGAGACAAATGAGGCTGGATTTCAAAAATGCAAGAATGCCTTAAAACTACCTGTTCTAGAAGCCTTACCCGGAGGGGGCTGGGATAACCTGCGGAATGTGGACATGGGACGGGTGATGGACCTGACTTACGGGAGCTGTAGGACCACAGAGGATGGACGGTACATCATCCCCGATGAAATCATCAGCATCGCCCAGAAACAGAGCAACCTAGAGATGAACTCCGAAATCCTGGGGTCCTGGGTGAATTACCAGAGCAGCACCTCCTTCTCCATCAACTTGGAGCTTTCCCTTTATTCCAAGATCAATGGCAAATTCTCCTCTGATTTTCAGAAGATGAAGACCCTTCAAGTGAAAGACCAAGCTATAACTACCCGGGTTCAGGTAAGAAACCTGATCTACACGGTCAAAATCAACTCAGCTTCAGAACTAAGCCGGAGGTTTAAGAAGGAGCTCATGGACATCTCTGACCGCCTGGAGAACAACCAGACGCGGATGGCCACCTACCTGGCAGAGCTTCTGGTCCTCAACTATGGCACCCACGTCATCACCAGCGTGGATGCTGGAGCTGCTCTCATCCAGGAGGACCACATCAGATCCTCATTCTTACAGGACGGCCAGAGCAGTCACACTGCTGTGACCGCATCCGCTGGGATTGCCTTCATGAACGTGGTGAACTACAAATTTGAGGAGAACTACACGTCGCAGAGCGTCCTCACCAAGAGCTATCTCTCAAACCGAACCAACTCCAGGGTGCAAAGCATCGGAGGGGTTCCTTTTTACCCAGGCATCAGCCTCCAGGCCTGGCAGCAGAGCATCACCAACCACCTGGTGGCCATAGACCGCGATGGCCTGCCTCTGCATTTCTTCATCAACCCCGACATGCTGCCTGAGTTGCCGGGGCCCTTGGTGAAGAAGCTGTCCCGCACGGTGGAGGCTGCCGTGAGGCATTATTACACGTTCAACACCTACCCTGGATGCACAGATGTCAACTCGCCCAACTTCAACTTTCAGGCCAACACTGATGATGGCTCTTGCGAGGGGAAAATGACCAATTTCTCCTTTGGAGGAGTTTATCAGGAATGCACCCAGCTCTCAGGGAGGGAGACTGCTCAGCTCTGCCAAGACTTGGAGCAGAAGAATCCGCTCACTGGTGATTTCTCCTGCCCCTCTGGCTACTCCCCAGTCCACCTGCTGTCCCAGATCCACGAGGAGGGTTACAACCACCTGGAGTGTCGACGGAGATGCACCCTCCTCATCTTCTGCAAGACGGTGTGCGAAGATGTGTTCCGGGTGGCAAAGGCTGAATTTAGGGCTTTTTGGTGCGTGGCGAGTGGCCAAATACCGGAAAACTCAGGACTGCTTTTTGGGGGCCTCTTCACTGGTAAGAGCATAAACCCTTTGACAAATGCACAGGCCTGCCCGGCTGGCTATTTCCCACTGAGACTTTTTGAAAACCTCAAGGTATGTGCCTCTCAGGACTATGAGTTGGGATATAGGTTTTCCGTCCCCTTTGGTGGGTTCTTTAGCTGTGCAGTTGGAAACCCCTTGGTAAATTCTGCCATAGCCAACGATTTAGGGGCACCTTCTCTAAAAAAGTGTCCTGGGGGCTTCAGCCAACACCTAGCCCTCATCAGTGATGGATGCCAAGTGTCCTACTGCGTCAAGGCCGGGCTTTTCACAGGAGGCGCTCTGCCCCCTGCCAGGCTCCCACCTTACACCCGGCCACCCCTCATGAGTCAGGCTGCCACCAACACTGTCATTGTGACAAATAGCGAGACGGCAAGTTCCTGGATTAAAGACTCCCAGACCCGCCAGTGGAGGCTGGGGGAGCCGTTAGAGCTGCGCAGGGCCATGGGGGTCATCCGCGGGGACGGCAGTGGTCTGTCGGGAGGGGCAGCAGCTGGGGTCACAATGGGGGTCACCACTGTCCTGGCAGCCACCATTGCCCTGGCCGTCTATGGCACCCGGAAGTACAAGAAGAGGGGCTACCAGGCATTGGACGACGAGAGGCAGAGTTTGGCGGCGGGCTCTGCAGAGACGGGGGGCGCCCCTGGCCAAGAGCAGGAGCAGAGTCCAGCCTAAATCTCTCCCGGGAAACGTCTCTCTCGTCTCTGTAAGCATGCCTTTCATCGCTTCACTCTTCACTTCTGCCTTCCTGAGGACTGGCGTGGCAGGTGCAAGAAAAAGCAGGTATAACTTTGTGACTTCCTTAGGGCTCCCGGCCACAAAATGAACAGAGCTGCGTGGACAGGGTTGGGGTGGGGTAGGAGAGCCAACGTGACTTTTTAAGCCAAAGTCATCGTGGGGGCTAAAACATGAAGGGGGTATCTTTTCTCTGTGTGCATCGTTGATTATCTTCACCTGAATACATACGTGAGAAAAGAGACGGGGGGAGCATGTTGACCTTTGGATTTGGAGACCATGCATTTAATCTGAGATCGGCCACGGTTTCCAATTCACGAGCTGTAAGAATTTCTGTCTAAGTGTTACCCTCTTACTGTTTTGTTTTTTTAAAAATCTCTCTGGAGTTCATGCTCCTGGAGGCCGAAAATTCCGCCAGAAGATACGGGAAGTCCCGCATGGCTACTGATTTTCACTGTTGAGAGCTCTGTACTGATGGATGGGGTCCCCTCAAGCTCATCTGAACAGCAAGATGTTGTCTCTACTAAGTCCACATTTTCCAGCCTTCCAGCCACAATCCTGACTCACTCAGACCAGGTCACTTTTGGACTTCAGAATAAAGTCCTCAAAAAAATATTTTAACTTATAATCTTCTATTAGGAGGTCAAGGGAGAAGGGATGGTTTGGAGAAAAGGCATAAGTTAAAAAAAGGGTGAGAACTGGACAAGATCCTGGCACTCAGGGGAAACTGGTTACCCTAACCACCTCCCTGGCTTATGGAGCTGCAGATTGGGGTAGAACAAGCATTACAGTTTCCTGGTCTCTGTTACCAGAGTACTACCCCTGCTTTGTCCATGAGAGGCCCTTCCCCTTTCTGTCCTCGCATCACATGTACACACCCCCAAACACACGTGTGCACCCCCCGAACACATCCCCCAAACATACACAGACACACACCCCAAACACATGTGTGCACACACACCCCCACCCTCCCTCCACACACCACATTCCAACAAGAAGTCTGCATTTTTCTAGGGGCAGGAGACAAAGTAAACCCACACCTAAGTATTATTTCCTCCCTAAAACAAAATAGAGCAGAACCTACCAATTATGTACCCTACCTTTGTTTTTTTTCCCCCAGCAGAAAAGAGGCTGACATGATCAAATCTATGTTTTTAAATGAAACAAAAAAGGCATCCAACACCTTTTGTGATACATTTATTTCTGTTCCAGGCTGACCTCCCTCAGGCATCCAGCAGGATGCATGAGTGTTTCCTGGCATTTGGGGCTTTGCTCAATTTTCTTTCTTTCTTTTTTCTTTTTTTTTTTTTTTTGAGGGGGGAGGTTTGGCCCAATTTGTATACCAATCTCACCGAATTGTAACGATTAAGGTGAGTCTATTAATACCTCTCCACGACATTTAAAAAAAAATTTTTTTATTAAGTAAATTCTACTCCCAACATGGGGCTTGAACTCACAAACCTTGAGATCAAGCGTCACATGCTCTACACACTGAGCCAGCCAGGCGCTCCTTCTCTACAACATTTTTAATAGTTACATATCTCTTCACCGAATCAGATGCCACGAATGAGTTAATTTTTATGAAGGATAATCTGTCCTCACCTCGTTAACATTCACAATCACGAGTTTAGGCTTACATAAACCCTTCTGAGAAGGCTGCAGCATCCCAGGCTGTGGGAAGATGGGAAGGAGGCTACTCATTCGTCTCACCCTCACCTTCACACTCACACTCACACTCATCCCCGGCTGCCCAGCCGCCAACACTGATTTCTGCAACCTCGTCTCTGAACTCTGCCGCTTAAGCATTAAAATATTCTCCTAAACCTCTGGGGGTTTTGTGGGTAAATTTCAGCTGAACTAACCACTTCTTTGCAAATTCCCCCATGAATTCCTTGAAGACGACTGAGTCAGAGACAAAGTACAGCTAAGGGCTCTCGGACTTTTAATGCTAACTGCCCTTTGAGATAAAAGTTCTTCACAAACTTACATTTCTAACAAAATTATGCATAAGTATGCATTAAAATGTGTACTTAAGGAACACGCTGTCTGACTGCTCATCCACAGGAAATGAAAATGCGGGGGTTTGCAGTTTTCGGGTCATTTTGCAAAGTCAGGACCCAGAGCGGGAATTTCACAGGCTCTGCTGTCTTGACCCAGGAGCTCAGGCTGGGCTCTGTGGGAAGACGAACCCCAGCTTCGCGAAAACAACACTCTCTAGACTCTCAGAAATAGAGACACATTTGGGTGATCAGGGCAGCTTTGCATTTGCATTTTGTGTTCGTGTTAGTGTCGCGATGATTAATACTAAGTATTTATTTGAGAAACAACAGCCTGCAAATTACTGAAACATACGCTACATAGTAGTCAGGTGGAGGGAACTGTAAGAAACATTTGTGTTTTTTAAGGCGGTCTTTCCCACATAGATTCACTTACATTTCCCCAGCCAGGCGGTGCGGTCTAGTTCTTGAGAGGAACAAGAAGTCAAGCCGGGTCCCTTGGTCAAATGTGGGGTGGAAAAGATATGGGGGGAAAAAGAGAAAAGGGATTCTCCCACCCCACCTTGGGGCTTGTGGTTGCTTACAGGTCGGGGAAGTGCCCCAAATGCCTCACAATTCGGTGCCCTAATCTGCAAAAAGCAGAAGGTTAACAGCAATTTGTGGTTGTTCACTTGCCATTTATTGTTCTGCACATACACCTCATGAGCACCAGGTGGCGATGTCCTCTCACAGCAACACCAAGGACTTCAAAACACACCAGTTACAAAGATTTACATTAGGACATTCGCCTTCCCTCTCCCAGAAAACCCCCACTCAATTGCCAGTGACCACAGACAAGAAAAGGGGACAGGGCCCTTTCTTGTACCACATGGAGCCTGCCCCCTACCCTCTCATGCACACAACAGTGCAATAACAGGACGAGTACTTTTGACCAAGTGTAAAACCACAGAGAAGTCCAAGTTTTACAAAAAAGGTAGAGGAAAGGATATGAAACACAAAGGCACGCACAACCACATATACACAAGTAACCTTTAAGGGATGCGCATCTGACAGAGTTAGTCCTCAATCCCATTTGTCATCCCTGGAGACTCAGGAAGGGAGAAAGTAGGCTGCTGGTGCATGAAAGGAAAGGCGTGGGATTCCCCTCGCGGGCCAGGAGACACAGCGGGAACAGCAGTGGTGGGAAAACATCCTATGTCAGAGGGGTGGGTGCTCAGGACCCCTGCTTGCAGGGTTCTCACTGAGCCCGAGACTGTGCCTTTCCAGGCTGGCACAGAAAAAGGGCAAAGGGATGCCCCCGCCTTGCCTGGCACAGTGTTAGAAAGGAGATTCAAGATCCCTTCTGCCTAGAAAGCCCCTCAGAAGAACAGCATAAGGATGAGGTCACGCCTATGGAGCATCTTCAGAGAGGAAGAGAACCGGGCACAGACATAGTCAGCATCCTAGACAGGGAAGTCTTGAAGTATGAAGACTCACTCTCAAAGTGGTATTGCCCCCGGCACCCTGCCTGGTCCATTCGCAGTCCTCTCCCTTCTTTGCTCAGCTGTCCCCTTCCCCGCCCATCCCTTCTTCTGCCTGCTGCAGGGAAACCAGCCTCTCCCCGCTGACCACTGCCAGTTGTCAGAGTGTATTTTCTTCCTCTCCCCACCTACTCCACAGCTGTGTGTTTCTACCCACTGACCCTCAATCTGTTTCCTGATCCCCGTGGGTGAGAAGCTCAGCAGACACTTGACCTGGGTCTCCTGCTGAAGGCGGAGATGGTACTAAGTCTACAGTGAGGCTCTTCAATGATCTCTGTTACACGGTAGCCTGGCAGAGGGCACGGGGTGTGATATTAAACACCGCAGCGATGTCCCTTCCACTGAGTTCATATGTTTCCTCCCGACTGTGGCAGGAAACTGTGCCCTGTGGTGCAGTGAACTCAGGTCCAATGTCCTGGTCCGCTGGTGAGATAAGATGGCGGCCGGCTGACAGGAGAAACAGGACCTAAGGTGTCAGGAACAATTCCTCTTATCAGAGCTTCCTCTGCTGGAGCCAATTAGCATCCTGATAGCCATTTGAAGAATGAGGAAAGGCTCAGCACCAGCATGTCCCAAGGAACTGGGTGACACTCAGGGGAATCCACTGGCCACACGAACATCAAAACGGTTATGGGCGAACAGCAAGGAGCTACAGAGCCAGTTTGCAGGAAAGCCTGGCTTCAGGTTCTAACTTAAGTACCATTTCTGAAGGTTCTTTTGTTTCAATTTTCTAGCATCAAAAACCTTCCAAATATTATGAAATATATATGGATATATATACGTCAAACCCCCAAAACATGAGGTATATAAATTCAAATTAGTATCCAGAGGAACTTCCCTCAAACATATAGTTCAAAGAACCCACTTTCAAAGGGGGAATTGGGTTTCCCTTCTTGATCCCCCTTCTCTCCTCCCTGACCCCCAATTCATTCCTTAAGGGAAGCAAAAAGCAAGAGGAATGCTGGAGAGGGGATAGAGTCTTGGGACACAACCCAAATGCAGGTTGGACTGGACCATGATGTGGTCCCAACCCTGTTAGGAATGAGCTAAAAAGTCTCCCTCCATGCTCTAGGTCAATCTGCAACAGATGAGGGGCCCAGCACCACCTCTGAGCTCTGATTAGCAAATGTACATGGAGACAGATCAAAGCCCTCATAGAAACAAGACTGGATGAATTGGTTAGATCCAATCTTGAAAGAGATATAAAAAGGGGTCAGTCCAGCCCTCATCTTACACTTCTTCCCAAGCACAGTTCCTTGGGACATCTGGCAAGATGCATGATTGTTACCATCTGGGTCCAAGTTTACTATGGGATGGGTTGCAAAGGGTGAGGAAAGTTAAGGAACCACAGCTTGATTGTTTGATCCCCATCAGAACTGGAGTTTGACAGTTTGCAAAACAGAATGGGAGAACAGGATGGGACTGTCCACCAACCTGGCCCAGTGGTGCATACACGCACACACACATATATATGCACATACACAGATGGCACAGAGCCCAGCGTGGGCTCTACTCACAGTGACTTGATGAAACTCATGGAATCTTTGAGCTGGTCTGGGATGAGTTGGGAAGAAGGCTTTGGGCTCCTCTCCCTGAGGACAGTTCAGATGCTAAGTGGGATGCAGACTCTGGTCTGGTCAGAGAGGGGCTGGAAACATCATGGGATGCCACCCCAGAGAGGAATCCCAGAGTCCATCCATCCACACAAGAGAACCAGATGCCTCTTTGGACAGGTCAAAAATGTGAGGAGGGAGGGCCCAGAGAAGCCAATGACTGTTATGAGAGCTAAATGTGCTCCCAGAAGCCTTTGCCTCCCTGACCCTCTTGGTGAGAAGTGCTTCCTCGCTGTACACAGAGGCATTGATTTCTGATGTCACAGCAGTTTAGCGGTTCACCCCTTTGCCCCCCAATCTTGCACAGTGAGAGCTCCTCGCCTCCAGAGGAGGAGAGAAAAGCAGAAACTCCGCTCTCAAAGGAGAGTGGAAGCAGCAAGAAGCCAGCTGAGGTACTGAACCTCAGGCTTCACAAGGCCAGGGTTTGGAGTGCCCGTGCACTGTCCGTACCCTAAGTGTGCTGACCGTGCCCCCTATTTAGGGGGGTGGGGGGGTTCTTGCCTACCCAGCACCGAAAACTCCATGGGAACAGACCGAGGATGGCCCTCATCCCTTGTCCCCTTTGTGGTGGATGAGGTTTATGAATGACGTCACCTTACTCAATCTCGCTCCCCACTGTGGCCAGGAGGGATGGGGGATGGGGATAGGACAGAAGGGGAAATGAGGGAGTCGGGAGGGCATGGCACCGACTTCCACCTTGATTCTCCCGCTTCCTGCCCTGTGGTCCCCACAGCCCCTCCTGGCCCAAAGACCCCCCTCCCCCCACCAGCTCAATCCTTCTCCTGGGCAGTGCTGTCCTCTGAAATGCCCTGGGCAGCCAGTTCAGCCAGCACATTATCCAGGTAATTGGCGTCTGGGTAGCCGTGACCTGTGAGATTAGAGCCGAACTCTGTCTTGTGGTGGACCTCGTTCCAGATGACGGTATCTGACTCGCCCGTGGTGCTTGAGGTACCAATGGCAAAGATGAGGCGGCGATCCCAGGCCACGAGCAGCAGCTTCAGCACCTGAGCGAGTCAAGGCAGGAGACCAAAGGCAGACACTTAGTGTCGGTCAAAGACTACGCCTTGGACGGCAGAGTCTTCCCAAATGTCCACCTCTTCTTGAGTCATGATGCCCCAAGCGGCACAGTGAACAGCAAGAGTTTGGGTGTGGTGTCAGGGAGGTGCAAGTCTTGGTTCTGTCACCAGTGAACTGTGGGAACTTGGACAAATGATGTCACCTTTCTGAGCCTTAATTTCCTTACTTATAAAATGGCAATGCTATGATCTGCTAAATGTTACCAGCGCTTTCATAGTAAGGACTGGCACATGCTACTCAACAAACGTTAGCTACCAACATCACAGCTAAAAGATAGGACCTAGGAATTCAAGGCACTTACGATCCCAGAGCTTCGGAAGCTGTGCCTTCGCTACCACCCCCTCCCCGAAGGGGAAATTAGGGCACACGCAGCTAGAGACGTGCCATAGTTCTCCAGGGACGTGGTTGAAGTGCTGTGACCTCTACCAGGCTATTTCATATGTATTTGCTCCCCTGGTCCTCACAAGCACACTTGGAGGCAGATCTGGCAGGGGCTATTATCGTCTCTATTTTGTAAGTGACGCCCAGTGAGGTGTTAGGCCTTGCAGAATGTTCTAATTCAGCGAAATTAAAAAAAAAAAAAAATCGTTGTTGAGTAAGACAACTGCCTAACATCCTATCCAGCATGAAGAAAGCACCCGATGTAAATGCCCTGGATACAAAAAAGAACTACCATAGGGCATCCAGGTGACTCAGTTGGTTGAGCGTCCGACTCTTGATTTCGGCTTGGGTCATGATCTCAGGATCGTGAGATCGAGCCCTGAGATGGGCTCCATGCTCAGCGGGGGATCTGTTCTCTCCCTCTCCTTCTGCCCCTCCCCTTGTTCTCTCTCTCTCTCTCTCTGAAAAATAAAAAGTATTGGGACGCCTGGTGGCTTAGTCAGTTAACCGTCTGCCTTTGGCTCAGGTCATGATCTCAGGGTCCTGGGATTGAGCCCCGCATCGGGCTCCCTGCTCAGCAGAGAGCCTGCTTTTCCCTCTGCTGCTCCCCCTGCTTGTGCTCTCTCTCTCTCTCTGACAAATAAATAAATAAAATCTTTAAAAAATAAAATAAGGGGCGCTTGGGTGGCTCAGACGGTTAAGCGTCTGCCTTCAGATCGGGTCATGATCCCAGGGTCCTGGGATGGAGCCCCGCATCGGGCTCCCTGCTCGGCGGGAAGACTGCTTCTCCTTCTCCTTCCACCTGCTGCTTCCCCTGCTTGTACACTCTCTGTCAAAAATAAATAAAATCTTTAAAAAATAAAAAAATAAAAAATAAAATAAGTATTAATAAATCTTTTCTTTTAAAGATTTTATTTATTTATTTGACAGAGACAGAGAGAGGGAACACAAGCAGGGGGCGTGGGAGAGGGAGAAGCAGGCTTCCTGTGGAGCAGGGAGCCCGACGCGGGGTTCGATCCCAGGACCCTGGGACCATGACCTGAGCTGAAGGCAGACGCTAAATGATGAGCCACCCAGGCGCCCCTCTTCTTTTTTTTTTTTTTTTTTTAAGATTTATTAACACTGGGGTGCCTGGGTGGCTCAGTCATTAAGCGCCTGCCTTCGGCTCAGGTCATGATCCCAGGGTCCTGGGATTGAGCCTTGCGTTGGGCTCCCTGCTCCTCAGGAAGACTGCTCCCTCTCCCACTCCCCCTGCTTGTGTTCCCTCTCTCACTGTGTCTCTCTCTGTCAAATAAATAAGTAAAATCTTAAAAAAAAGAACTACTGTCAACATGGTATGGGCTGGAGGTGGGAAATTATAACAGTCACAACAATAACAATAGCATACGTTAGAAATATGATCGACCTTCCCTGAGTGTTCACTTACAAGTAGCAAGCACTGGGTCATGTAGTAGTTACAACAATCAGATACAACAGGTATTCTCATTAATCCCCGTTCTGCAGATGAAGAAGCTCAGCAGAATAAGACTTGCCCTGGTCGGACACCAGGCAAGCGCAGAGGGGACCTTGACTTCAGGACTGCCTGACTTCACCGCCCGTCCATGGTCTGAATCACTACTCTGTTGACTCTCAGATGCGAATCTGTATAGATTTCAGGGAGGAAGATGCTTTTGAACCGAGTATCGGAGGGAGAGGAGGGTGTGAATACAGTTAACCCTTGAGCAACATGGGTTTGAACTGCTCAGGTCCACTTATATGCGGACTTTTTTTTTTTACAGTCCTATAAAAACTTTTATAGGACAGCACTCACAGTTTTTTTAATAACATTTTCTTTTGTCTAGCTTACTTTATTGTAAGAATACAGCATTTCATACACATACCATACAAAATATGTGTTAATTGACTGCTTGTGTAATCGGCAAGGCTTCTGGTCAACGGTAGGCTATTACTGGTTAAGTTTTGGGGTAGTCAAAAGCTTTATGTGGAGGGGCTCCTGGGTGACTCAGGCAGTTAACTGTCCGACTTGATTTGGGCTCAGGTCCTGATCTCAGGATCCTGGGATGGAGCCCTGTGTAGGGCTCCGCGCTCAGCGGAGGGTCTGCATGAGGATTCTTTCCCTCTGTCCCTCCCCCCACTCCCTCTCTGCTCCCTCCCTCTCAAATAAATAAATCTTTTTAAAAAAAGTTATATGTGGATATCAACTTCAGGAGGATGGGGGCCAGCTCCCCTGACCCCTGAGTTATTTAAGGGTCAATTGTATATCAGTAGAAAAGGACATGTAGACACAGTAAATAAATATGAGCTGAAGCGTGTGTAATTACAACAACAGTTTTCACCATGCTGGGCATTTTACAAATGCTACTTTCATTTAATTTTTACAACATCCTGTCCATGCAGATAGAAATGATCACCGCTGTTTTATAGATCCGGAAACTAAGACTTCAGAATGTTCATCTTTATGCCAGTCCCCACTTCTGGTAAATTGCAAAACTAGGACTCGGACCAAAGCCAGTCTGGTTCCCAAACCCATGCTCTTTATTACCTTGCTGTGCAAGAGCCCAGGTTAGGGCCCCAGACCAGCAGACAAATGAAAGATAAAGGTGAGGAATTAGTATGAGGGGAAGGTTTAGACCCACACTGTAGTAGGTCTTATATGCCAAACTGAGAAGGTTGTACATTGTAAAGAAGGAAGGGAAAGACATCAAAACAATTTTTTGGGTTTTTTTCCTACTTTATTTCTTCTCAACAAAAAAGCTTGATGCTAGAAACCGTGCTTTAGGATATCTAACATGTGGGGCGCCTGGGTGACTCAGTCTGTTAAGACTGCATCTAGAGTAAAGCTCAGGTCTTGATCTCAGGGTTGTGAGTTCTAGCCCTGCGTTGCGCTCCACACTGGGCATGGAGCTTTACTTTATTTTTTTTATTTTTATTTTTTTTTATGGAGCCTACTTTAAAAAAAAAGGATATTTAACCTGGTAGCAGGTGAAAGATGAAAGGATTTACTAGGTTGGGAGTGGCAGGATTAGAAAAGGAGTCAATTTAGCGGGCAGTTCACAGGGAAATGCCCCAAGTGGGGTGGTCGTTCAGAGCAAGGGTCCACTAACGTGTCCAATCTGGGTCCCAGGGATCCTGGGTATGTCATTAACATGGGGAAGGAGGCATGGAAGAGGAGCAGCTCTTGGCAAGAGGATTCAAGTTTTAGTAGTAGGACTTCATAGTGGACATGTTTAGCCAGCAGTTGGGACAGTCGATCTGGGGCTCAGGTACCGATTTGGGGCTGTTCAGGGCAATCAGGTATCAGGACTAAGCCTGACTCCTAATCTGAGGACCTTGCACTGGGCACATCTTCACGATGTGGTTGATTTTCTCATTGTTCCAAACGATCTGCTTTCTCCTCTGTAAGAGGAGAACATATCCATACCCTTTGCCGTGGGACCCAAGGGGCCACTTGTAGGCAGTTCACGACCCCATTGCTTGCATGGTGCCCAAGGCTGGTGAAATGTGAGTAGGAGCAACAAGCTTTCAGGGGCAACTCTAGTAGGATTGTACCATTCCACTTGGATTTTCTCTTGGTCCTCGGCCCAGTTCCATGGGAAGGGCATAGATCACAGAAGGGCTGCTCCTTCAAGCTGGATTCCAGGGCATGGAGCCCCGTGGAGCAGACTGAGCTGACTCAAGCAGCAAACAAGCCACAGCTACTGGCATGCAAAGTGCATGAGAAATAAACATTTGTTGAAGTCGGCCTCTGAGACTGAGGTTGTTTGTTACACAGCATGACCTGGAGAAAGCTAGCTAAAATCCACCTCTTGGGGCACCTGGGTGGCTCAGTCGGTAAGTATCTGCCTTTGGCTCAGGTCGTGATCTCAGGGTCCTGAGATCGAGTCCCGCATCAGGCTCCCTGCTCGGCAGGGAGTCTGCTTCTCCCTTTCTCTCTGCCCCACCCCTCCCCCGCTCATTCTCTCTCTCACTCTCTCTGTCTCAAATAAATAAAATAAAATCTTAAAAAATAAAATAAAATCCACCTCTCGTCCAGCACTGCACCCTAGCACCCCACAAGGGGCACAACACCCCCTAGATCTATGGTTCTTATCCTTTTTGAGGTTAGGGAAGGTTTTGAAAATCCAATGATTTTCTGGCCTTTGCCACAGAAAAATAAACATAAAAACTTCATTCTAACTTTACAATTCATAGAACCACTGAAGCCTGACCATGAATCACTGGGAATCCAGAAACCCAGTGATTTTTTTCCCTCTGCCTTTTTGGGACAGTCAGAGAATACAAAAGTACATTATAAAAGAGTAATCTCCCCCACATTAAGATCCCTGCCGCAAGGGATCTTTAATGTGCTATCAGATCACCTGGGATCTTGTTAAAATGAAGTAGGTTCTAAGGTTCTGCATTTCTACCAAGCTTCTAGGTGTGGCCCCCGGTACTGGTCCCAGGACCAGTTGCTAAGCAGCAAAGCCTGAGAGAAAGGATCCTAAAATAGATCAATTATTGCCGGTATTATCCAGGAGAAGAAAGAGCCGTACCCCCACCACCCTGCAAGAGAAAAAAATTCTAATCCTATCTACCCTTACCTATGGCTGACTCAAATATGACCTTGTTACCATGTGCATCTAGAGTAAAAAGAGACCCCGCTATTTTTAGCCTGTGCATGGCAGGAAGCAAAACTTGGGGCCCTGACACAGAAGTAAATCCTCCTCCACCCCACCCAGACGCCCGCTCTTACTTTTCTCCCTTTCTCGCTGTCCGGAAGGTAGCAGTGTCGTGGGAAGCCCCGGGCGCTGAAACTCTTCCCAGGATTCGGGTGTTCTGGCCCCTGAAAGCAGAAAGAAAGACAGCGAAGGGCGGTGTTCAACATATTTTTAACAAAGGGGAGCAGACCGTGACTAATTCAAATAATGATGACAATAATAAGGGTCGTAGTGTCTAGACAGAGAACAGATCCCAAAGCCGTGACAGTAGCGGTTTCACCTGGGTTTGGACCCAGAGGTGTTGGCTGGAGCCCTCTCTTGGGGTGTGGATACCCCGGCTGTTAAATAGGGAGAATATGAATGTTAAGTGCGCTTGGCCCCAGAGCATAGTAAGAACTCGGTAAATGTTCATCATCATCATCCAACAGCTATGCCGGCTCTTTTGTTTTACGAAAGAGGAAAACTTGCAGCCTAGAGAGGTTACTGGGCTTCTCCAATGGCTTTGCCAAAACTTAAGTCCAGGTTTCCTGGGGCACACTGAACGGTCTACCTCCAAACTACTCAGATTCACAAAAGTGCCTCTGAGCCAGGGGCCGTGTGATCACCTTCTTTATCCATTCAACCACTGGTGGACACTTAGGTTTCTACCCTGTCTTGGCTATTGTGAATAATGCGGCAGTGAACGTGGGGTGCACCAATACCCCAATTAGGCAAGCAGTCTCGGGCCGCTGGGTGGGAAAAAAACTGAAGCAGACTTCAGCCAGAAGGCAGGCTTGGTAATCAGGGTCCAGAATGTGTCCACAGGCCCCCTGAGCAGCTCATGAAAAGGGCGGGATTTTCTCCCAGTACCACTGCACATACTTCCCCCAACCCGTGCCCGCCCACACACAAAGGTCTGCCTGTAATTTCGGAGCATCTCTGACCCGTGAGGGTCTGTGGAACCCCTTGAAAAATCCCTTCTAGATGAAACCAATATAATAATGATAATTCCATGCAGCTCCTGGCACAAGCTCTCACACAAATGGTAAGTGAGTTCTGGCTGAAAAAAATGAGTGAACGAGTGAATGAATGCAAGAATGCCAAGATTGCAAGAAAACACAGACTTTTGAGGGTTTTTTTTCTTTTTTGTTTTATAATGGATGGTGGTTCCAAATTGATGTTAAAATCCTGTGATTTAAGAAAATTTTTTAATAGCGTGGTAGATCATCTATCATTTGGCAAACTGAACAGCGTTGAGTGCGATATTGGCGAAGGGAAAGGTTCCTGTGGGCTGAGAGCCGCAACACCGTCTTCTTGGAGATGCTTGGAGATGCGGGACCTGACAGCCCTGAATTCCACATCCATGCGAAATCACTCCACATTTACAACACGCTCACGGCCACAGCTGTTTGTCGGCCAGGCTGCCCGACGGAAGGGCCGATTCCCACCACGGCTCTGCCCGCGCCTCGCCCGCCTGAGACGTGCCCGGGGTGCAGCCAACCCAGACGCCCGCCCGGCACCGACCCAGCAGGGCTGCCTGCTCCCGGCCTGTCACTAAGCGGAACAGTCATGACTCTGCCTCCCTGGATCAGAGTTTCTCCCCCAGGGAATCATTCTCTGAAGGCGGAGCTCCTAGTTCTCGACTGCTCATGGAAGCCCACGCCCGTGCAGTCTCTGGGAGTCTCTGGGGACAGGGACAGACGTGGCCCTCGTGTCCTGCTGCGGATGTTCAGGGTGGGTCCACGGAGCGGCTGTCCTGACCGCAGAGAGAGGCATTTCCCTTGACACAGCCTTGGGGCCCCTCTCCCCCCTAGTGCCACCTCTCCGTTCTTCAGTCCCGGAGGCTGGGAAAAGAGCCTCCTGCAAAAGAGTTGCCCTGTCCCGATCCTCGCCCACTTCAGTCTGTTCTACTTGCCACCACGGGGCCGTCGGCTGTTTCTCCCGACTCCCACATTGTCAGTCCTGTGGCTACCATCCAAACTGGATGCCTCCAGTCATCGCAGAAGTCTCGGCGGCCCCCACATCCAACCGTATCTCGCTCTCCCTTGTCCCCAGCGCCTCCCGCGTTCGGGCCCCATGACCCAGAGTGGTCTCCTAACTGGCCTATCAGGTCTTCACCCCTCATTCTTCTGCCCGGCAGACCTTCCTGAACCGCATTCCCAATGCACAACTTTCCATGATGCTAGTCTTGCCCAGCAGCCTCTTAGTGCTCCCCAGCCTGGCAGGCGAAGTTGTAGCCCCCCACATGTTGGCGTCCTCCCATGGCCTGGCTGCGGTCCTCCTTCACCGCCTAGTCTTCTCCACTCTTCATGCGCCCTCCTCCCATCCCCCACCTTTGCAAGTCATAAATCCCAAATTAAACTCTTCCAACACCCCCATTTCCTCCCCGCTACAACTCCGCTGTGTCCTCCCACTACAAATCTCTCCATTCCTTCATGGTTCTCCAAGCTCTACTACCATGTGCCCTGCACGAGAAAGTCTCCTCCGACCCTCCCAGATAGACAGACATAAGCCCTCTTCCTCACCCTGAGAAATAGCATACTCCAATAACGCCAGTGACCAGGCACTGAGCACCTCAGCACTGCACCCAATACCACAATGTGCACATACAAATGTCATCTCCTAGCCTGCCAAACCCTCTGCACAGGAGGCTCCCAGCTCTACAGATAAAGAAACCGAGCTCAGAATGGTCAAGGGGTCGTCCAAAGTCCCAGCCAATAAGGAGTCAACCAGCTTTCAGAACCCAGGTCTGCCAGACTTTGGAGACGCTGTGTGGCCTCCCACAGCATTCATCAATGGTGCACGCCGTGTTTTGCTCTATAGTTTTGTGATGTGTATTTATTTTTCCTGAGTGGCTGGTAAGTCCCTCAAGGAAGAACCATGTTTTTTATTCAGTTCTTTTCTTTTACAGACTATCACACACCCCTGTTTTATTTCTTCCATGTGACTTATCACTAGTTGGAAGTACCTTGGTTGTGCATCTGTCTGTTGTCTTCCTCATCCCCCTTGAGTGGGGACATTAGGGGAGCAAGGACTGTCCGTTTTGTTCACCATTGTTTCTCCAGCACCTAGAATGTGCCTGGCCCATAATCCATCTCCCAATATTTGTTAAATAAGAGACAGGGGCGCCTGGGTGGCTCAGTCGGTTAAGCGTCTGCCTTCGGCTCAAGTCATGATCTCAGGGTGCTGGGATCGAGCCCTGTGTGGGGGCTCCCTGCTCAGCGGGAGGTCTGCTTCTCCCTTTCCCTCTACCCTTCCCCCTGCTCATGCTCTCTCTCTCTCAATCTCTCTCTCCCAAATAAATAAAATCTTTTAAAAAAATAAGAGACAAAATGGAAGAAGGCAAGGAGGAAGGAGGAGGGAAGGATAAACTAATAAATATTTGCCCAATAAATGAATCCAATAAGTACCCTAGATCATTTTGGAAAAGCTTCAATGTGTGATGGAAGGAACACATTTGTATTTACTGGCAGGAATACTGTTCAATTTGTTCCTTAGGACTGCCTTTCAAAGAATCAAAAGAGGAGAGAAATGCCCCTCCCCCAAATCAAAGCCAAGGAACATCTATCAAATATTAAATGCAAATGCCATTTGACAAAGAAACTCTACTTCTGGAAAATTATTCTACAGATACACTCACAGGCATACAAGGTTTTTCACTACAGCATTATTTGTTGTAGTAAAAGATTGGAAACAATCCATATGCCCCTCAAATGGAGACTGTTGAATATAAACTATGGTACATTTACATGATGGATTATCACCCAGAGCTAAGAAGGAACAAGGAAGATATACTGACATGGGAAGATCTACAAACTCTATTGTTAATTGAAAAATGCAGGGCGCATCACGGTGTGTCTAATATGTCATGTTTTGGGTGCGCATAGGCGGGGCGGAAAGCATCTTCGCTGCGCAGGCAGAGAGAAAGCCGGGGGACACATAAGAAAGTCAGAACAATGGTGGAAGGTCAGGGGCAGGGGCTGAGACCGTGTAGATGGGAGAAAGGAAACTTTTCATAGTATAAAATTATCTTAGCCCTCTCGGGCTGCTGTAACCAAAAGCCACAGGCAGGGCGGCTTAAACAACACAAGTGTGTTTAACACCGTTCCGGAGGCTGGGAAGTCTAGCGCCAGCAGATCCAGCGTCTAGTGGGCACCCCCTTCCTGGTTCACAGATCCTGTCTTCTCCCTGTGGCCTCGATGAGGCAAGGGGG
Source organism: Phoca vitulina (assembly GCF_004348235.1). Taxonomy (NCBI): domain Eukaryota; kingdom Metazoa; phylum Chordata; class Mammalia; order Carnivora; family Phocidae; genus Phoca; species Phoca vitulina. The sequence continues at coordinate 26,943,048 of NW_022589719.1, read as the reverse complement.
GGGGTCCCTGGGGGCTCTTCTACAAGGGCACCCATCCCGTTCGTGGGGGCTCCACCACATAACCTGTTCGGTTTCACGGGTTCCCAGCTGGACAGGAACTTGCACCTGGGGTCTCCCCCACCTCTGATCTACGTGGTCTGTAGGCCAGACCTCAGATTTAGACTTTCGAGTTGATGCTGGAATGAGTTAAGACTTTGGGCACTATTGGAATAGAACGCATTTTGCACGAAAGGACAGGAAGCTGATGGGATGCTATAGACTGAAAGTCTGTGTCCCTCTGAAATTAATGGGTTGAAATCTAACCCCAAGGTGACGGTATTTGGAGGCGGGGCCTTGGCGGGGGGGGTGGGGGTGATAAGGTGAACCCTCCTGAATGGGATCAGAAAGGAACCCTCCCTTATGAAAAAGACCCCAGAGAGCTCCCTGGCCCCTCCTGCCATGAGGACACAGCAAAAAGACATCTATGGACTAGGAGGCAGGCCCTTACCACGCAGTGAATCTGTCAGCACCTTGACCTTGGACTTCCCAGCCTCCAGAACTGCGAGAAATAAATTCCTGCTGTTTAAAAGCCACCCAGTCTGTGGTATTTTGTTACAGCCGCCTGAACAGATTAAGACACACATATTTCCTGCCAACATGTAAACCTAAAAAAAAAAAAAAAATAGCCAGTGGCTGAGAGTGAGCTCACCTGAATGCCGGGAGGGATGCTGTAGATGATCCGGATGGTTTTGCAGTCGGGGTGGCCAGGCAGGGAGTGAGGGATGAGGTGGTACTCCATCTTCCCCGGAGGCTGGGTGCCTGTCTTCACTCCATAAATGGTCTTACAGGTTGGACACTGCAGACTTCCATCCTGAGGGGACAAGGCCGGAACAGCCACATTGGGAATCAGTTTTGGTAACAACCTCCCCACCTAACGCTGGAAGGAAATGAAGATAAAGGGCCAGGGGAACGAAATGCACCCAAATAAGTAAATTCCACAACTCAGCTCCCTGCTAAGGGACATGTAAGAGAGACCCCACCCTTGAAAGGGAGACCAGCTCACGGGGGCGGGTTAAATCATTATTTACCCGCTAAGTACCAAATGAGTGGGGCAGACAACAAAGTACCAGGGAGTACATTGCCGAACTGCCAAGCATCACAACCCCTGAGGAGTTTGCTAGAAATAAAGATGCCTGGACCCCACCCCAGGACACCGAGTTGGACTGGTTGGGGGTAGGGGGTTACCTATGGAACATAGCGGTTAAGAGTAAGAACTCTGAAGTCAAACCACCTGGATTTGATTCTCAGCTCTGCCATCTACCTGCTGTGTGACCTTGAGCAAATTAATTAACCTCTCTGAGTCTTGTTTTTGTTTTTGTTTGTTTGTTTGTTTGTTTTTTCACAGAACAAGGAAAATAATAGTATCTATCTCACCGGGTTGTTGGAAAGATTAAATTAGATAACCCACGGGAAGTCTTGCACGCCATGAAGTGGTGCATCTAAATGTTATTCGTGCTTTTATGATCTCTGTGGCGAGTCTAATGCTCGTACAGTTTGCAAACCACTGCTCTGAAAAGACAAAGTGGGTGCCATGTGCTGGAGTAGATGAAGCTGACTTTTAAGAAAATGATCCCTGAAGAAGAGCTGTGAAATGGCTTTGAAGAGGGAGGATAAGGTCTGCACATGCAGTGAAGGAGGGAATGAGTTGTTAGTTATAGCATTTTAAACCTTACAACAGAGTTTACATCTTGTTTCATTCAGGCCTCACCTGATAGTGGCTGAAAAGGAATATTAGCCTTATTATTACTATTAGTCTTAAAAATGAGTCCCTTTGACAGAGAGGAAAACTGAGGCACAGCACACTTGAAGGCCAGGGCCCCAGGGGGTGTGTGTAAACACCCCAGCTCCGCATTGCACCTTGGGGGCTGTGTTGGGGGGCAGGGCCAGACTCCGGATGCAGAGATATAAGGGGCCCTGGCTTCACAGCGGGGCCCAGCGAGGCGTGAACTGCATGGGTGGGAGGAGCCTTGTTCCCAGGCTTTCCAGAAGAGAGTGGGTGAGAAGGAAGACGTGAGCAGGGAGCAGCGTGTGCAGAAAGGGCTGTGGCATAACAGGGACCGGAGTGCTCCAGGACGTCTGCACCACCTCAGGAGGACAGAGATCCTCTGCGGAGCTATCTGGGGACTTTTCAATGGAAGCTCTATGAATTTAAAAGAATAACTTGTATTCAGGGTGATGGAGAAGGTTCCTTCATGTGATCGATGGATAGGAACCCAAGGCTTGGGGTCAAGAGCCCACGGTCCCGCTCTCTGCTCTGGCCTTAACTTGCTTCATGACCTTGGGGGTGAATCACTTCATTTGTCTCTGGGCCCTTTTGTTCCCTCTTCTGTGCAAAGAAAATTTAAAATGCATGCTTCAAAGTATTAGTGCAAAAAGAATGAAGGATAGTGTCTTGAGACATATTTCTGAAGCACTATGGAAATAAATACAGAGGTGCTAGATTATTCTTGAAAACAGACACCAAAAATGGAATGAATGTGCTAAAAACCCGTTTAAATCCAAAATAACCTCTTAAAACGCAAAATCCCAATGAAACCTTTTAACCTAGGGTCAGAAAAGTGAGCACCAGACCAGACAGGCATCATCCATCAGTGACTGAGCTTGAGCTCTCTGAGACGAGAAAGATCCCAAGGTCAGCACTATGGGAACTTAAATCACAGGACTATATAAAGATGAAGGGGAAAAAATTACAGCTATCATATCAAGGAGATATCAAATTGAATAATAATGGTAATAATACCCTGAAAGTAGGTGTTGTTTTATCTCCATTTCCAGATGGAAAATGAAATCTCAGAGAGATTGAAAATCTGGTCCAAGGTCATTCAGTTGCTAAGCCAGGGTTCCAGCTTGGGTCCGCTGCCTCTCTTGCCTCTTTTTCCCACAGCAAGAGAAGTCCAGAGCACTCTCCGAAAGCCAGACTTTTTTTGGGGAGGGGGGATGAGTAAGCAGCTGGCGATACCAGGGAAATCTCAGACTCTGATGCGATCCAAGCTGGGTCTGGAGAAGCAAGTAGGATTTGAATTCATGGAGATAGGGGAGTGATGGTTATTCCCAGCACAGCAAAGAACTTGAGAAAAGTCAGTGGCTTCGTGAAAGCTCGGACAGTGTAAGGAGAGAGTTGTCATCTCAGGAGACTCCCAGATTCCTCGGAATCAGCCTCCTGGAGGAATACCACCCCACCATCAGTGATGGACAAGAGAAGCACCACAAACGGCCCTCCCCTCCTCCAACAGGGAGGTTCAAAGGCCTACCAGGAATACTTTGGCAACAGTCCCTAATGTCTCTGAAGGGGCAATCGAGGGTGTTTTGAAATTGTCCAAAGAAAATGAATTGTAGGAGCGCCTGGGTGGCTCAGTCGGTTGGGCGTCTGCCTTCGGCTCAGGCCATGATCCCGGGTCCTGGGATCGAGCCCCACATCGGGCTCCCTGCTCAGCGGGGAGCCTGCTTCTCCCTCTCCCTCTGCCTGCCTCTCTGCCTACTTGTGCTCTCTCTCTCTCTCTCTGTCAAATAAATAAATAAAATCTTGAAAAAAAAAAAGAAAGAAAATGAATTGTAACGAAAATCACTAGCCCTGGAGAAGGACAAGTAATTAAGGAAATCCATCTACACTGGTAGTAATGAACACCCCCACGGGCCCATTGTCATGGACCCCCCCAAAAAACCCCTCAGGGACTAGAAGTCTATACCTCTCAGACCACCCCACCCAGTGTAGAGACTGGGGGCAGTTGGCTAAGACAGGTTATCATTTTGCGGAGGCCTGATCCTGATCACGGGGGCGCAACCCCAACAGGGCCCAGCGTGGGAGGTGGGTGCCCACGGGCCGGCGCTAACCTTATTGCCATTGTTGTACATAGCGACCAGGCAGTAAATGTGGTAGATGTGGCCGCATCTGGACAGCTTGCCCACCAGGTCAGGCTTGACTGTTGGCTGCAGGCCCTTGTAGCCCGAGGGGGCCGTGAGGCGCTCCATGCAGATGGTGCAGTCCTGGGGGAGGGGGGACAGAGCAGAGAAGCTGTCAGCTCTCACCCGGCCCGGGAAGCCAGAGCATCTCCACCGTGATTCTTGCATGGTCAGAGGTCAGGCGAACTGTCCCTCCTACTCTTCTAGAAAACCCACAAACCAAGGTAGAGACAGATGTGCCTTTGGGAATCTAAATATAGCTTTACCTCACTTTACACAATGGAACAATTCTTAAAATAATTGCTGGTGGTGGTCTGTGCTTACCTGGGGCTCACCCCCAAAGCTGTAATCTCCTTCAGGGCTATGGGATGATGCACTGTCCTTTCCTGGTGTTCTCCAGTGACTTGGGGAAGAAATAGACTCTTGCCGATAGACCCTTTAAGCTGAACATTTGCAAAGGAATTGCACCTCAAGTGTACCAGACGGGCTGCTACTTAAATAAGTTTATAAGAGGATTTCTCAACCTTGGTGCTATTTGCATTTGGGGTTGGAGAATTCTTCGCTGAGGGGGCTGTCTTGGGCACGGGTGGGTGTTTGGCATCCTTGGCCTGTGCCCACAAGCATTCCCTCTCCCCTCCAGACATGCAAAATCCCCTCTGGCTGAGAACCACCGATTTACATCAAACCCATTGAAAAGTCAGTTCATGATACGATAATGTAGCTTATCCTACTGTTGGTCTTAAATTCAGACTGTTAATGGAAAGGTAGCTTAGAATCAATCAGCCCTTTGCTGAACGGGGCGGGTGGGGGGTCAGCGGGTGTCTGCAGCTCCGGACCACCAACCTCGGAGCCCTGTGTCAGCTCTGACCAGCTCTGTACCAGTCAGGACACAGAAAGCTGCTCCCACTGCATCCTGCGGAAAAATCCGGCAGGGGAAATGCTGAGGGGTGCAAGCCCTGCCCTGCTCCCCCTGCACTCACCTCATCTGGCGGGTGCCGGACTTTCTGCAGATACTTCTTCAACACTTCTTCGGGGGTTTTACCTGTTGGGGGACAGGATGGTTGGTGGGCCACCAAGACAGAGATAAGGGATCAAACAGCCTTGTCAAGCGGGGCATGCCAGAGAGGGGAGTTATCAGCCAGGCTCCAAGCAGGAAAGGGGAGGAATTCATTCTGCAATCGGATTTTAGACTCTGAAAGGGAATCAGCAGATGGAGGAGGAGGTGGGAGGTGTTCGTGCCCATCTCTACCTCCTGCAGTCTTCTCCCTGACAAACGCCCCCTCCCCACGCCGTGCCTATTTTCAACAAACCCGCTTTTTGCCCGAGATAGGCTGAGTGGGTTTCTCTTCCATATAATCAGAGCCTGGGCAATGCCCAAAGCATGTGGTGAGGCGACAGCTGGAGGAACTGTGTAAACTGTTACACGTTAAAAAAAAAACAAAAAAAAAAACCCATGAGGTAGGCTTATCGCTTTCCTTTTACATCGTGCTAAGTACTGTCTCGATCTATAATGTGGTGTCGGGGTGATGTTATTTCCCTGGGAAAGCAGGAAGCGGTGCCCACAGCTTCGGGATGCTGTTCGTCGGCTGAACCTCCTTCAGGGCCTCCTTCCCGCCTGTGCGCAATCCGGCCACTAAGGGGTCAGACCTGTGCCTACACACTCGCCCCGAAGGACCCCGCCTCAGCTCTGCGGCTGCTCTTTCTGGCTGCTGGTACTGGCTGTTAAATGTTTTGACCATCACCCCAAGCCCCCACCCTGCAACCACGTTTTGAAGTTCCAGTGGGATCGCACCTATATTGTAACTTGGCCCAGGGCCTGGCAAGTAACAGGCTCTCAATTAATTCTTAGACGCAGGACCGTGGCAAGGAAGGGCCTGCCTCCCGGCTCTTGTCTCTGCTGCTAGCAGAGACAGCCCTGCAGTGGGGAAGCAGCCTGCCAGGCTGCCGTGATTCCGGAGTTTCTTTGGGGACGGGCCCCGGAGGCGGCAGCCCCAGTCTGAAGGCAGGAGGCAGGATGACTCGGCCTAAAAAAGGGTCAGTGCGTCCCTGGGCACCTACGTCTCTGAGCCGCTCTGAGCTTCCGTTTGCTCACCTATAAAATGGGGAAGAGCAACAGCTCTTGCTCAGAGGGTTGCTTTGACAATTCAGAGAGCGGATGGACGCACAGTCCTTTAGAGCTTTTCCAGCTAAGGGTCCAACGCGAGCTATTAATAATCACAGGAAGAGCGCGAAAGTGTGAAATCCCGTCATTTCCTATCAGATGATGAACAAGGCAATCGAGTTCATTTAAGTAGAGAACTTTTGATGGAGCAGGAAAGTAGGGCAAGGGTTTGAGGAGGCGGATCATGCAACCACCAAGAGCCGGGAGGCAGGCCCTTCCTTCCTACTGTCCTGCTTCTAAGAATTAAGCTTCTTTTAATTGAGAGCCTGTTACTTGCCAGGCCCTGGGCCAAGTTACATGTAGGTGCGATCCCACTGGAACTTCAAAACGTGGTTGCAGGGTGGGGGCTTGGGGTGATGGTCAAAACATTTAACAACCAGTACCAGCAGCCAGAAAGAGCAGCCGCAGAGCTGAGGTGGGGTCCTTCGGGGCGAGTGTGTAGGCACAGGTTCTGACCCCTTAGTGGCCGGATTGCGCACAGGCGGGAAGGAGGCCCTGAAGGAAGGTTCGCATGGCCAGAGTCTAGGGGCTCTAGAGGGACACAGGACAGTGGCTACTCCCTAGCTGCCATGGATGCTTCTGGGGCACCCCTGCCCGATACTGCCTGTGAGCATTTTCACCCCATCGGAAAGGTCTGAAAACAGACTCTCTGCAGTCACACGACTTGCAAGTGGCAAAGTTGGGGTTTGAACCCAGTCTGTTTGGGTTCCAGTGCCACGGCGATCTTCCTCTGTATTGTATTTTATTTGCGTCACACTTCGTGGTTTTATGTTTCTATATTTCTGTGCTGCGTTTTTATCCTTCTTAAAAGCGTCTCCATCTGACTCATACACAATCCACTTTGGTACCGTCATCGGAACAGGTACTAGTTGGGCCCACTTAGCGGAGGCAGAAACGAAGGCACACAGGGTGAAGCTATGGGTTTGACCTTTAGTGATGGTGGCCGAGCCAAGGCTGGGGCCCAAACCTTTGACTCGTGTACCCCTCAAGATAAGGAGGCCAATACCTTTCTTGGCTTGTTTTCTGGTAGTCTTGCGGCTCGTGTTGGAAACCCCTGGGATGGATTTGATTTCGCTCTTGCTGACCGGGGGTGGGTGGAGGACCAGCTTTGGGGGCCTAGTGAGACACACAGGCAGCCCCGCGGCGCTCATGAGAATCCCAGTGATTCCTGGAAGGGCAGGGCATGAAGAAGGACTGCAGAGTTAGCTCCCAACATCCCATAAACTCCCCTCCGCATAAACCTACCCTCCTGCTTCCCAGCAGAGTTCTTGGAACTCGCTTATTCTCTACCTCCCCTTCCTCGCAGCTTTCCCCAGAAATATATGCATTCACTCACCTTCAACAGCATGCTTTGCTTTTAACAATCAGTCCTCCTCACACTCTTCCTGCCCTTCCAGCCCTACTCCTAAAATCCTCATTCACTTTAATTCTTTCTCTTTTATAAATTGCTCACTACCGACTTTACTGCTTTCTTTTTCTGCCCCGAGCAAGGGCAGCCCAGGGTCTCTCTTACCTGCCAAGGCAGGATTCACAGGACTGGACCCATTTAGGTTCTTCACTGGCACGGTGGGGACCCTGTGGAAGGCAAGAACAGGTACGTTATGGTTTTGACAAGCGGGACAAAATGGGTCAGTGCTGGAAACCCCAAAATTCACCCCTGAGGGGTTCCCCTTTTATACAGAAACTACGTATCCCTACTAAAGTCAGAGTCAGTTCTTAGCACCACAACCAGAAGAGTTCCCTTTATTTATTTATTTTTAAAGATTTTATTGATTTATTTTGGGGGGGAGGGGCAGAGGGAGAGGGAGACAGAGAATCTCAAGCAGACTCCTAGCTGAGTGTGGTGTCTGATGTGGGGCTCGATCCCAGGACCCTGAGATCATGACCTGAGCCGAAATCAAGAATCGGATGCTCATCCGACTGAGCCACCCGGCATCCCTAGAAGCGTTACCTTTAAAATCTAAGACCAGGTCACCCTTCCACTCAGAACCCCAAAACTCAGAATGGCTCCTCAGTTCACCCAAGGTCCCAGCAATGCCCACACAGCCCTGTGTGACCTGCCAACACCCTCCACTCTCAAGCCCTCACCTCCCTGGTCTCTCCACATATCGCTCACCATCTCCGTCGGCTCCAGCTGTTCTTCCCAAATGCCAGCGATGCCCCTTCCTCGGAGCCTTTGCATACGCTGTTCCCTCTGCCTGAAAGGCTCTACCACCAGAGAGCTGCTCAGCCTCCTCCTACGGATCCTCCGGTCGTGGCTGACCTTTTCGTGAGGTTCCTAAGACCATCTCATTTAATACTATGACTCATCCCTCTCATCCCACCTCAATCCCTCTTACCTCGTGCTATTTTTTTTTTCATGGAACTTAGGATTTTTAAAAAATAAGTTGTTGCTTTATTACCTCCCCTTCCAGAATCAGAGGCTCTGTAAGGGCAAATATCTTTGTTTCATTCAGAGCCTGACACTAGCAGGCATTCAGTGAGTATTGGTTGACAGAACGATAAATAAAGAAGCAAGTTCAAACCTGGGTGTACATAAGAGTCACCGAAGAAGCTTTTAAAAAGACAGAGCCCCCAGTCTGAATCAGAATTCCCACTGGGGGGGCCCAAGAACCTGCATTTCCACCAGCTTCTGCTGAGAGGATGCAGCCCAGCATTGGGAAACCACTGTTCCAATAGCTGTCACCCCTCCTTTTCCCTGAGAAATCTAAATATCAGGCAAAGCCTCCTCCTCTTTCTGTCCTTCTCCCCAGAAACCCGAGCCAGGCTGGAGAGGAGTCCGCACAGCTGCCTGGGAAAAGCAAGCCCTCCCACGATGCTGAAGAGAAAAATAGAGGACACGTGGGGCTGGGTCTTGCGCCATCTCCCCGCCCCCCCACCACCACCACCCAGGCTTCTACAGCTGGGCTCGGAGGGGAAGTGGGCTTGGAGACACATGGACTGGGTCACAGATGACTCCAGGAGCCAACAGTTCTGCTGTGGGGGCAGGGCTGTGCAGGGAAAACAGGAGGGGGAAGGGCATGTTCTGTTGTGTCTTTATATTGTTTATTATTTGTTTATTTGCCCATTCCTATTGAGCCCTACTTCGTTTGGGACGTTCCGTTAGAGCCTGGGGCACAGCAGTGGACAAGACAGCCCGTGGCCCTCCATCTATGTGTGGTCATGGCAAAGAGGCACAGGGCCCACCTGGTCCCATGCACAGTCGTAACAGCTCACGGTGTATAAATCCATCTCAGACTTCCAACAACCGACGCAAGAGGGGCTATTATCCTCAACCTCGTTTTAATAGGCAAGGAGGTTGTGGCACAGAGAGGTTAAGCAAACTTGATGGAGGCCACACAGCTAAGGATTCCCACCCAGGAAGTCTGGCCACAGAGCCCACTGTTGTAGCCACGCACCGGGCTGCATTCTCGTGTCCGTGCGAACCTGCTATCACCCCACGTTGCAGACAGAGAACATGGGAGCGCAGAGAGAGTGTGGAATAAACCCACGACTAAGACAGAGGAGTTGGCATGGGGCTGAGCAGGGGCTCTGTCTGTCCCCCACAAGCCCGCAGGGATGGGTGCTTCCCTGGCTGAATCTTTGGCGGGGGGGGGGGGGGGGGGGCTGTCCCTTCCCGGGATGTTGACATGTGCACTGGGGCTGTAAGGATGTGAAAGAACAAATGTGGGAGTGTTTGTGTCTCAACAGGCCACCACAGGCTACTTTCCCCCAGGATAAATCAAGCTCGCATGGGGGGAGGGGAAGGCTGCATTCAACACAAAGGAAAGTCGGCCAAGGAAAGAGGCCCAGCCTTGCTTCTGGACTCCGTGGCCTGCCCCACAGGGCCAGGCCTGCTAGGGTGGATGGGAGTCAGGAAAACCAGGTTCGAGTCCCAACCCTGCCAGTTAACTCCTCACGACCTCCCTCAATTTTTTCCGAGCCTCAATCTCCTTACCTGTGAACCTGTGAGGGTCTGGAGTTAGCAGATGCCAGGGGGACTTCCTGAAGATTCCCTACCTTAGTGCTTAAGAGCAAGGCAGCTGCTTGAGCCCTGGGTCTCCCACCCGAGCTGACTGGGCTCCCCACAGCTGGTCTGGGGACCCGCGTGAAGGGTCTATTCCCCGGCTCCCCACCAGGGGGCAGCGCTCGCAGTCCAGCCCCGCACCTGCCTTGCCCCTACCAGCTCCAAGGCGGCCCCCCCACCCCAGCTGATAAGTAGCTGTGATCTGGGTGACAAAAGCCACCTTTGTTCCCACAAACTGGACTGGCAGGTTTCCACACCCAATCTGGTTAACCAGGAAAGAGTCCAATCCCCAGAGCACACCCTGGGCAGCCCAAGAACCGGGGGAGGGGGCCAGGCCTGAAGAGAGGGAAGGTCTGCATGAGGACCCTGGACTCCGGGAAATACTGTGGGAGAGGCGGTGTCCCTGTCTTTCCAGGAAAGGGACAACGTGTCGGTAGGCTCTGGATGGTGGCAGCGAACCGGCGGAGGGGGCTATTTGCTTACGGAATGCAGAAGGGCACTGTGGAGGGGGCCCTGCACGGGGGTCAGGAAACCTGCCTTCTCATCCAGCTTGGCCCGGCTTTGCGCCTTTGGTGGGGCCACACAGCCTCCCTGCACTTCGCTGACCACATCCGAGTCACCACACCCATGAACAGGACACCTCCATCTCTGTCCCCCGGGTCCCTGAGAGGATTTAGGTCAAATAATCTGCAAACAGGCAAGCCCTATGCAAATTGGGTGGTTGTTTACATTTTTGTTTCCCAACTATAAGAGGAAGTTGAGCTCGATAAAGCCTTTTCCTGCTGTAATAGTCCAATTTTCTCAGATTCTTGAGGACATCGAGTGTACAGGGTAAGGTTGAGAGGAGGGCAATGCTTAGGATTGTTGAGTTGGCCTTACCTGATCAGCTCCTCCCCCACGGTGGTGACTGGTTAAAATGGAAACCAGGGAGGTGGCCCATGTCGTCCCCACCGGTGGCACCCTGCGGGCGCCCAGCTGTCATGCCTGAGCCCTCCTTCCAGAAATCGGCAACGCAATGACTGGCATGCGGCTCACATCCTCCCGGCAACTCGGCTCAGCCGAAGCTGTCTGGCCTAACCATCAGAAGACTCCCTCCCCCATGCCGCCGGGCTGTTCTCAGTTTCCATTTCTGTCCCTCAAGCACAGAACTAAGAAAAGAGAAGAGCTGGCAAGGTGGCAGAAGGAGGGGGCCGACGGCAGGAGAAAAGCTCTGCAGATACCATGGTGAGAAGGAGTGGGGGTTTTCTGGGGAGTTGTGAGCCGACCCAGGAATCCTCAGGCCGGACAACGGTCTTGTCTCTCCAGCAACCGAAGTCTCGCCAGAGATAGAGAAGCCTCAGTTCTGGAGGAGGAGAGGGCCAGAGGGGCCACTCCTGCCCCCCACTCCGCAGCCCCCCTCTCATCTCTTTAGAAACCCCCTGCTTGTGTCTCTGAATAATTCACAGGGTCTTTTGTTCCCCGCAAACCCTTCTCCTCAGCCCACCTCTCCCGCCCTCCCTGGTCTTCCTTTTTTCCGTGGGAAAGTTGCTTGAAGAGCTCGCGGACAGGGAGAGGAGGGGAAGGGGCCAGTCCACGACAGAAGGTCGACGGCAGTGCCGCACAAAGGGGACAAGCACGCTAATTAAATGGCCAAGAAAGACTGGAGGAGAAGATGGTGGTGGGGGTGAGGGTGGTGGTAAGAGGTAGAAAAAGGAAAGGGCTGGAAGATAGAGGGGTAGGGCGGGGCCTCCCCTGTCAGGAAAACAGAGCAGAGAAAAAAGCTTGTTTCTATAGCCCTTTTGAAGGGGGGCGCTGCCCGGACCTCCCCGCCATTCTCTCGCTCCAATTCCACTGGCAGGCAGGGGGAATAAAGCGGGGAGATGAAGAGCTGCCGGCTGGCTCCCTGGGTGAGATTTAAAGTGATCTGGGAGTCCTTCCCCTCAGTTATGGCGTGAGGTCACTTGGCATTTGCCAAGGGCGCCAGCAATGAGGTGGGGCATCAGACTCTGCTCAGCTCTGACTTCAGTTCAGCGACTTTCAATAGACACAGGTGAATAAGAGCAGCTAATACTGACCAAACCCTTCCTAGGTGCCACACATTGTGCTAAATCTAGACACGGAGTATTTCATTTAGTTCTCGTGACAGCCCTGAGAAGGAAGGTACCATTACTCTCCCATTTTACAGATGAACAAACTGAAGACTGAGGGTGCATAATCTGCCCCAAGTTACACACCAAGGTACTTGGGTTCCCGCCTGGGTGGGCAGGCTCTGGAGGCTGCGTTTTTTGTCCACTATCCGAGCCTCCCTCTGCCACACAAATAATTACCCCAGAACTGTGTCAGAGGCCCCCCGGAGGCTGCTGGCTGACCTGGGGAAGAAAGAGAGCAGTGGCGTGGTTCAGGTGCCCATTCCCCTCTCCCAAATATTCTGCCAGCTCAGAAGTAGTCATAGGAAAATCCCATGCATCTGACCAGCACTTTACCATTTATAAACTGCCTTCACATACAGCGAGGAGCTGAGCTTGAGCCAAAAGGGCAGAGGACGGGGGGAATAAACCCTGGGCTCCAACCCCTACTCTATGACACCTGAGCCGTGTGGCCCTCCTTGGAAAGTTAATTCTGAGCTGCTGACACAGGGCCAGCGAATGAGGTAAGACTGGCAAGTGCATCTGGTAAACTCTCAAGGGATGAACTCCCTTTGTGGAGGTTTCCACAATGACTCCATGGGGCGGGCAAGGCGAGCCTGACGATCCCCACTTCATGCACAAGGAAACTGGACCTTGCAGAGGCTCTGTGGCTTCGTTTAGTGGCAGAGGCCGGAGGGAAGGCTGGGCCTCTCCTTCGGCAGCGCACCCTCCTCCTCTTTCCTCCCACTGCTGAGCCTCTGTGTGCAGACAGCCTCCTCTGGGCAGCCTGAATTTCACACTCAGGGGTTCAACCTCACTGTAAACCGCGCTGACCGCCTGGGGTTCAGGGGTCACAGGTGGGGTCAGGCCCTTCTGGAGAAAGGAAGAGTGGGCCATTGTGAGAGGCCCATCTCACCAGAAATCAGGAGCTGGCAAGGCAAAGGCTGTGGGCACCACATGGACCTGGGTCTCTCCCATTTGAAGATTGGGAAGACCAAGAAGATCATAAAAAACAGTGATCACAGAACCCACAGCAACACCAGGCTGTCACAGGAAGTCCTGAGACGACGCACAGAAAGTGCCTGGCACACGTAGTGAGTACTCGCTAAATATGCGCTGTTACTTCCAATCGGGAGTTACCCCTCCAGTTTCCAGAGAGACCAAGGAAAGGGGCTGACCTCGTGTGGCACTACTGTGTGCTGGGCACTGCGGTGGGTGCCTACAGGGAAGCAGCACGGCCGAGTCAGAATAGTCTGGCCCTGACGTCAGACTTCCCGAAGTTTGAATCTTGGTCTCAACCAATGATTGCTCCGAGCCTTTGAGCAAGAGAACCTCTGGTTTCTTCATGGGTAAGATGGGATCGAAATGCCTACTTGCTTAAATGAGGTGATAAAGCCCCCAAACTAGATCCTGGTGGGAGCCCATTCAGTGTTGCCTGTTAGGGCATGGTGTGTGTAACCTTGAACCCTCAGCAGCTAGCCTAACATGGGGATTATCACCGGCATTTACACAGGAGGAAGTCAGGACTCTGGGATGTTAGGGCTCTGTCCCAAATCACATGGCCATGGCAAAGCTAGGACGGACCCCAGAGGCCAAGCCCACCCTTAGCCACCACACCACGCTGCCTTCCACCCGCAACCAGAGGGTCAGGACAAGACGACAGGGAGCTTAAGTCTTGGCAGCCCCTCTTTCATCTCTGGCCCAGCCCAGTCGGGTCCTCTGCCCTTGATGAGGAAATGCGCAGAGGCAGCCTTGGAAGTACCTACCCAGAGGCGATCAGCACCCGGGACTGGGCAATGGCCAGTCGCTGCAGGTTGGTCCGATTTAAGGTCGCCAGGGCCACCCTTCCGGTCTTGCCGTTGGCTCCGGGGGGACTGGCGGGAGAGCCCGCCGTCACCCCTGCCGGCGTGCTGGAGGCCTGTCGCCGGATCGCCTGCGATGGGACAGTCTTCCCCGGCCCTCGGACGGTGCCGGTGCTGTCCAGTGGCTTGGCCCCGGGGCCTGGCGGGGGGGGCAGCTTGACCGCTCCAGGTGGGGGCATGTTCTTGCGGGCCGCTGGGGGCTGCAGGGGCCCGGTACCCCCGTCGGCCACGGCCGCCTTGATGCTCATCACCAGAACGCACTGCGGGCAGGAGCAGGGCGGGGCGGCGGGCGAGGCGGCCGACGCGGGGCTGGCCGGCCAGGACTGGGCCTTCGGCAGGGTGCCGGTGACCATGGGGTAGATGAGATCCAGGCGCCGGCGGACGCGGCGTTGGCGCTGGGTCTGCCGGTTGATCTGGCCCATGGTGCTGAAGTCAATGACGTAGCTGAAGCCGATGGAAGTGAGGTCGATCCAGGGGTGCTGCTTCTCATAGGCGTGCTGGATGGTGATGCCCACTTCCATGTCATAGGGCGTCCAAGAACCGTTGTCGTTCTCCCACTCCCACACCACGCCCTTGCCGGGGGCCGAGGACGGGTCGTAGTAGTTGCGGCGAACTGGGCGGAGGGTCCCTGCCGGAGTGGGACGGAGGACAGGGTCAGGGTCAGCAAGGAATGAAACTGGACTGTGTTCCCTTCAGAGGCAAACGGGAACCAGTCCTGCTGTGGGCGGGCCCTAGGCTGCCTGCTGAGGTACCAGCTTTGAATGAGACTCCTTCCTGCCTTGAGGACTGTGCGGTTGCCCGGGGTGGGAGCAGCTCAGCTCGGTGACAGTGTGAAGGGTGTGGGGCCGTGCGGGGTACCCGAAAGAGCACCTGCCCCTTCTTAGTCTGGAGACCTTGGTCTGCGGCCAGATTGATTCACTTCCGAGTTTATGTAGAACTCCCCAACCTCCTTCCCTCCCCTGAGAAACAGTGAGTCCTTTGCAGAACTTTTGTGAAAATTAAATGTGACCCACTTATTCATTCAACAGATATGTATCTGTATATGCCAGGTTCTGGATCTCTCCTGCACCCTGAAATTTGCACTAAGGCACCTAAAGCCCTCAACACAGAGTAGGTGCTCATAAATATCATATCACTTCTCCCCTACTCTCTAAATGCCCCTGCCTGGAGGGCTATGAAGAGAAAGAACAAAGGGTCACGGAAGCCTAGAGGGCAGAGGAAGAAGACCGTCTCCAGGAAGGCAGCCCCCCAGCGGTGGAGCTAGAGATCCCGCTCCCTGTCCCTTTAAGGGTGCAGTAAAAACAAAAATAGAAAATCAGGTTGAGAGAACTCTCTTAACACTTGCGAGCTTTCAATCTTGTATCAAAGCAGTAATAATGATCATAATAATTTTCTATTTCTCTAACATCTTTCTTTCAAAAGCCCAAACCCTCCTAAAGATAGGATTGTCTTCATTTTCGGTCTCACGGGGGGAGGGGGGCAGGGAAGGGGGGCCAGGGCTAGTGCAGGGAAGCTGCACAGCAGAAATGAGCCTGCAGCCCTGGAGGGAAACTAGGTCTGTAACTCTTGCCTCTTCCTCCCCTACCCACCCCAAACCCGGATTCAGACTCACGCCCAATCAGGGCTCATTTCACGGGTATCAACATCAAGGCTGAAGATGCCAGGGTCAAGGCAGGGTGAGGGGGCCTGGGAGGGCTCCAAGGGTGCTTGAATCTCGCATCTGTCAGCTTAAGCTCTATCCATCAAAGTGGTGGGAAAAGGCTCCCCTTCGCCGGCCTCTGACCCACCCCCTCCTCCAACCCAGAGGGAGACACCAAGACCAGGGACAGAATTCCATTCAAGGGGGGAAGAAAAGGAACAACGGCTATTCAGGCCTTTGCCAGGGTCATAACCCACCCCCCACCCCAACTCCGAGCCCCTTAATGACCCAAAACATCAACATTCAGAGGCAGGAGGGAGAAGCAAAACAATCCCCTATTCAGCACCAGGACCTCTGCTGGGGGACCTGGAGGGGGGGAGTGGGATGGGAGGAAGAGAGGAGGAAGAAGGGGGGATGGGCAGGAGTATCCTGGTTTGCCTCCATTTCCTTCCTAAATAGCCAGCTTGCTGGGGAGCAAAGAGCACAGGCTTTGGGTCCAACAGTGGAGGCTCTGTCCCTTCCAGCTGTGTGATTAAGCCTCAGTTTCCTCCTCTGCTTGGGCCGGGTGGCGACTTCAAAGGGGGGATTTGAGGATTAAAGGAAGGAATGAATATAAAGCGCTAAAATAACACCTGCCATGGGGCAAGAGCTCAATAAAAGTTGGTTGATTATCATTGTAATTTACTTTCTATTATATGTCTAAGCAGGATGGAGGAGTCATAGGGAAAGTTTAGTTCAGAGGATGTGGGGTGTGTGTGTGTGTGTGTGTGTGTGTGTGTGTGTCTGTGTGTGTGTGTAAGAGAGAGATTATATATAACTCCTTATACAATCTTTATTATTTAGAAGGCACCTAACTCATCCCATATGATCTTCATGGCAATCCTAAGAAACACCTTTTAGAAATGAGGAGATTAAGTTTAGAGAGCTTAAATGACCCTATTTTATATTCTCTCCAGGGTGGCAGGGGAAATGCACTTGTCCAGTGCTCCTCAATGTCCTCAAGAGGCATTTTTTACAACAGTGGGGTCAATCCCAGAGACGCTGGAGAGCTGCCGCAGAACTTCTGGAAGCTAGCTGTGGCTCTCCCAGGTTTAGCTCCCCCATGCCTGTCTCTTCCTCTACTCCCAGCAGACAGATGCCCTTTTATCCTCCTGCATTCCCTCACCTACTATTCGCCAGGTCTCCCCCCGCCCAGGTGCCCTCCTTTGCCATTTTTACCTATTGAAATTGTCCTCATTCTGGTCCTATGCCATTTGCCACCCATTTCCTGAAATGTTCTCCCAGTCCAGGCCCCCCGCCTCAGGAGGTCTGGGGTGCGTATCTGCGTATGCCTGCCTGGTGTGTACGGGGGCTCGGCATTCTTCATACGGGCCTTAAGTGGAGGCGCAGATACGACCATCTAGCTCTGTGCCCTGGGGCGGTGCATGGCACTCACGAGGCCTCCATAAACATGCTGTGATTGACTGAAGACTTCGGCTACTTTTTAATCATTTATCCCATGTTGCTGAGTACCCACTGCTCTGAGGAATTCGGGCACTACTCAAATAGCTTATAATCTAAAACTAGACAAGTGTGCGAATGACTATTTATGAAGCAGAATATGCCAGAAGAAGGGTGCCAACAAAACGCACGTGAGCTGAGAAAATTCGCCCACATCCCCTCCGGGCTTAAACCCCTTCCGCGACCTCCCCTTAGGTCAGGACCTGACCCTCCCAGCCCCAATCTCTGCGGGCCCGCCTCATGCCCTAATAAGCTCTGGTCTTTGGTGCCACATTGGCCTCTTCGAGTCCCCTCCCCTCCCCCCACATGTTTCTCCTCTCTGGGCCTTTTCACAAGGCTGGTCCCTCCCCCAAACACTCTGGCATTCCTCTTTGCTGCTCATCCTTCCGAGTTCAGCTCATTTCTTCAAGGAAACTTCTCTGGGCTGCCCTGACCAGATGGGATTCCCACTCCCATTTTTTTTCTTTACAGCATTTATCTTGATGTGCAGTCACACATTTCTTGGTGTGATTAATTTGGCGAATGTCTGTCTCTCTCCGCTGGACTCCCAGTCCTGCCGAGCGGGTATCCGGGGGGTTTGCTCACGGTTGTATTCCCGGTGCCTGACATGTCCTAGGAGCTCCATAAATACTGACTGAATAAATGAAGGAATGATGGGTGGGAGAACATTTCCAGAAATGGGATGACAAGTATCGTAAGGCTTGAATGAGAAGCACAATTTCGATAGGCGAAAGTGGCATCTCAGTAGAAGGGGCTTTGTGAATAGTTGGGGGGACGGGGTGTCAGAGAACTCTAAGGGGATACATGAGGATAAAAAGGACATCAGTTTATCAGGAGTAGGGGAAAACATAAGGCAGAGCTGAAGAGAAACCTGGAAAGCTATGTTAGAGCCAAAGCATAGACGGTCTGGAACGCCAGGCTGTGACGGGTTTTATTTGTAGGCAACGAGGAGCCAGTGAAGTCTGTGACACAGAGAAGTGACAGGACCAGAGATGCTCTGTTAATTAGTTCCACGTGAGAAGTAATGAGGGTCCTGGCAGTGAACATGAAAAGGAGGTGACAGACTGGAGGGACCCTACAGAGAAGTGGGTAGGACTTGACCTTGAGTAGCTGAATGCTTTCCCAGAGAGGTTCCAGGATCACCTGCTTCCGAATCTCCTGGGGTATGGATGAGCAACACCTTCTAGAGTACCCACTGGCCGCTAGGAGGAATCATCAGCCTCTCCGGGGCCTGGGCCTAGGAATCTGCATGGGAATAACCGCCCTGGATTTTCATCATGCACGCTAATTTTAACAGCTGGGCCACATGGTCCACGTGCCTTGACACACTGGGAACCCGAAAGAGGCTCCGAACGACAGAGTCGAAGACTCCTGAGGTCTTGACGATGGGCAAGTGATAAAATGGTGGCACGATTTGCAGGCAGAGCAGTATCATGAGGAAGAGCTGGTTTTTGGAGGGAAAGGCGCTGAGTTCATTCAGCCCCAGCAAGTTAGTTAGAGACAGAAGGCAGACCTCAGAACCAAAGCTGTGGGACAAAAGAATGTCACTGTGGGATTTCACTTCTCTGATTATGTTCAGAGACCACCGCAATCTGGAATGTGCTGGCTAGTCCTGGCCTCCTCTAAACGCAGGACCACGAACTAGATGATCTGAGGAATCCACTTAGTCCTTGGGTGCAGTGACCCAAAGAAAAGGCCTCTAATGGGATAGGAATAAAGAATGTTCATAAACTCAGCAGGGAGAAAGAGAAAGAAAATCAGTTTTTCCTGGCAACTCAGACACCTGCATTCCAAAGCACCTGAGATGTTTTGGCTCCTGGGAAATGGGAGAAACGCCTTC
This sequence comes from Phoca vitulina, assembly GCF_004348235.1. Classification (NCBI taxonomy): domain Eukaryota; kingdom Metazoa; phylum Chordata; class Mammalia; order Carnivora; family Phocidae; genus Phoca; species Phoca vitulina. The sequence goes on along the minus strand of NW_022589719.1, from coordinate 26,923,996 downwards.
CAGGCATGACCCTGTCTCAAGGGCACTTTACATCTGCGCATCACGGTGTCAGAGAAATTCCGGGCCTCTCCAAAGCGCCCCTCAGCCCCACTGGAATGTCCCAGGAGGGCAAAGTCCCGGATGTTCTGTTACTGGGGTATCCCACGTGCCTGGAACAGTGCGTGTGCCAAGGAGGCGCCCTGGAAGTGTTCACCGATGACGGAGTAGAGCGTGGGACACTTGATTTGGCATCTCAGCTCTGCCTTTGACTAGCTGTAAAACCTCGAGCAACTTAATCTCTTCCAAATTGTTGCCCTTCCTAAGATCGATGTGAGGACTAAACAAGACAAAGTGTGCAAGGGGCCTGGAGCATCCCCCACACTGTCACGACCACATGGGCCTCGTGACACTTGCTTCCTCCACCCCTGTGCTCACACAGGGCGGAGTACCCTGTGGGGACCTAAAAATCAGCTTCTGTCAAAACCGTTCATCTCTCGCCATCTGACCTTTCTCACCATATTAAAGACATAAAAGAGGCAAAAGTTGCAGAGAAAACTGTGAGCTGGAAAGGGCTCTGCGTCGCACCAGGCCACTTCTAAGCAGCATCCTCACTGGTGCAGAGACCAAACCCATTCACCTGCCCAACTGCACGATGACAGGACAGGAACCAGAGGACTTTCAAGGCTGCTCTTTGTTCCACAGAGAAAAATGAGGCCTGAGCAGCTAAGGGACTTGTCCAAGGTCACACAGGAAGCCGATGAGTCTAGGGTGAGAGCCTGAGTCCTGTTTCCCCACTCCCAGCCTGGGGCTCCCCACGTCCCACTGCTGGAACCCTGGAGGTGGTGGCGATCAGATGTCCTGGAAGATACAAGGGGCTGGGACGCTGAAGGACAGCACTCCAGTCACTGCCCTGGGACAGAAAAGGTGAGTCCAGCCAAGATAAATGACCATACGTGGACAGGACCCAACCAAGGCTCTGGAAGCAGCCAAGACCATCCCCTCCACCGCCCCATCTCCTCCCTTCTTCCAGATTCCCTAGCCCAAAACACTCGCGGAGACCAGCATAGAGTGCAAATAAGCTCAAACCCAGAGTCGGTGTGGGGAGGAAGGGCCCAGGGCAAACAAAGGCGACAGAGGGTATCTGTGACCTCCCAGCCATCTCCCTGGAGACAGGGTGGGTGAGGCGGGAGCCCAGGGGAGCTTGGAGTCTGAGGCCTCCCTCCCGGCAGGGCAGGCAACTTCTGAAGAAACAGAGCTCCCATGTCAGGAAATGTCCCCACATAGAGGAGGCAACAAAAAAAGAGAGGACTCGCCTCTAGGCAGGGGACTTCCAGCTCTCCTTTGTTTGTGGGGATGTTTCTGGTTCCCAGCTTCAAACTGTGGCTTGGGGATGGCGGGTAATTTAATTAAACATTGCCAGGGCTTGGCTGAGGTTGCCTGGGCGCCGGCAGTATAAAGTTCCTACCCTGTCATGGCCTCATCAATGAGCTATATTGAGAGGAACTGAGTGTCTGTTGGCAGAGAAGGGGGAGGAGGGGGCTCCGAGCCCAGAAACCCAGAGATTCTATTCTGCTTTGACAAGCTCCTTGACAGCCCGGCATTCCTGGGAATTCAGCCCAGTGCCTTCGGCATCCAGCGCAGGGCCTGGCACTAGGAGAAAGGCGCTCAGTACCCACTCACCCACTGACCACTAACTAGAATGAGTGGATGAAATCTAAAGCGGTCTGAGTCGTGCGCCTCTAAGACAGACTGGAATGTAAAACAGACCCCGAGGCAGTCTTTAAAATGATGCAGGGCTAGCTCTCGGCCTCCAGTCTCCAGTCTGAGGAGCCACCAGGCGTAGTCAGCCTGTCCTCGTGGTCAGACCTGGACCGGGGGGGGGGGGGGGGGATATAGATTCCGTTCCTCAACCCCGTTTTCTCTGTAACTTCACCTCTGTCCAAAGGGCACGCTTCATCTCTGTCTTAGACACCCCTAAACACTGATTAAACTTCACCCCCTCCCAAATGTGGGACGGGGCTGGGACCTTTATGTCACCAGGGTGTTTCTCCATATACTGCAGAGATTTAGTCTGAAACAGAAAAGTGAACACCTGCCTGTTTATTCTGAGCAGGACTGGAATGCCCGGTCAGGTGTCTTAACTGCTAGTCCTCCCTGGTCCCACCTCCAGGGCTCAGCAACCACCCCCCCCATCTGCTGCCTGCACCCTCACCTCCACAACCTTTACCCCAATTGCCCAATTACATTCTCCCCCTCCCCCTAGCCACACTTAATCCTCTTTCTCAATCTCCCCACATTCCTCCTCATTCCCTCCTCCCCCTGGTCTCTCTCGGCTCCACCACCCTCCCTTTCCCACTAGGGTTTAAGCCCCTCCAGATGCTAACACTTCTGGAATCCTTCCCCCCAGAAAGCTTTACTCAGCTGGCCAGTATCTGCAAAGTCCCTGGCAAAGAGGCTTTTGGGAGTTATGACTAAAGATGGGGACATGAGGGTGGAAAGACGTCCCTTTCCCATGACAATCCTAATTAGCACACAGGATGTGGGGGCTTTCCAAGGAGGCTGGGATGCCCTGCTCAAGCAGCTGTTCTCGGATCCTCTGGGACTCCCCGGGTCATCCTCTCTAGCCCCTCCCCACCACACCTGCTTCTCCAGGCTCCCGGGTCACACTCTTGGGAAAGCGCCGCCAGAATTCCAGAAACAACCTCCCACCCCTGTGAAGAGACTCCTGGAGAGGCAGACTGGTCCCAGGTCCTCAATTAAGCCTGGACACCCTGCGCTGAGCAAAGACAAGCCGCTCTGCCCCGCCGGTGACCACCCCCCCCCCCACCTCTCCCTGCCGGCTTTCCGCCTTGCTCTGACCTGGAGAACAAGGAAGCGAGATTGTGGTGGCCACAGTGGCAACTTGATTCCCATAAAAAGACAGGGGTTTAGTGCTGGGGACAGTTTCAGGAGGAAGCTTGGGGACCCTTTCTCCTTAGGAATCCACCTCCTCCTCCTCCTCCACGGACAAAGAGAGCGGCTTCCCTGCCAGGCATTCCGGAGCCGCGCCCCCCGCTCCCCATCTGCTCCGGCCTGTTGCTTCGGCACCGGCCAGCGCCACAGCATCCAGGGCGTGCCATGCCCTGGAATCCCCTAGCTCCAGGCTCCCCTCCCAGGGCGACCGCCCTTCCCATGCTAGAGCACCGCGAATGTCCCCAGGGAGTCCCTTCTTCTCTCCCCGGGTCCCACCCCGAGGACCCAGCTGTGAGAAGGCATCCCACACGGAGGGGGCGGAGGCAGTAAAGTGGGTGACGAGGGGGACGTGTGTCAGTCCCAAGGGTGCCTGAGGCAAAGCAGGGCCAGCCAAGGTGTGAGGATGAGAGCAGGAAGCCTTTCCCAGCGGCCGGGATTGCTTGTGGGCTGGGCGGGCCCTCGAATTTCTACATGGCAGAACTTGGGGTCACCGAGCGCTTAAAAGGGGGCGCGGAAGGGGAGGGTTTAGGGCTCGCTGGAAGCTCCATTTGCATATTCAGGACACTGATATTACTTGCATGGACATTTATTGCAGGGGGATCTTACGAGGATGGTGGGGAGTAAAGCGCCCCCTCCACAACCACCTCCCGGTGACACACTGCACGGAGTTGCGGACTGGGTGGGTCCCGGTGGGCTCTCGAGGCGGGAGATCCCAGGGCAGGGAGGGGAGGTGGGCGCGGGCGGGGCAGGGGCGCCGGCTCACCCGTGTCCTGGCGGAACTGGTTCATGGACTGCAGGTCGATGATGTAGGGCGCGAGACGGCTGTCCACCTGGCCCAGCACCACGCTGCCCCCGGCGCGGGGACCGGCGCGGACCACCGCCTCAATGTGGTGGCTCACGGCCGGGCTGTAGGGACGCCAGCGGCCGTGCTCGTTCAGCCATTCCCAGACCACCACGGCCGAGGCCAGGAGCATGGCGAGCCCCGGGCTGCGGCGGCGGCGGCGGCGGCGGCAGCGCTGCGCTGCCTGCCTCCCGGGCCCCGCGCGCCGGTCCTCCTCCGCTTCCTCCTGCGCCGCCGCCCGCGGGCCTCGGCCGCGCCCCCCGCGCCGCGCCCCGCCGCCCCCGGCAGCCTCAGCTCCGGCCCATGGGCCGCTCCCCAGCCGCGCATCCACCGGGGCCCGGACACCCGGGCCGCCCGGCTCCGACCGCGCGCCGCCGCCGGGGTCCGCCGCTGCCGCCGCTGCTGCCGCTGCTCCGTGGGGTCCAGCGGCTTCATGCAAATGCCCGGCTCTCCGCAGACAGGCCCCCGCCTTGCAAAGCCCGGGCGGGCGCGCGGCCGGAGCGCGGGCGGCCGGAGCCGGGCGGACGGCGAGGCGAGCCCCGAGCCCTCGCACCAGTTGCGCCGCGGGCTCTGCAGACGCCGGGGTGGGATCTCGCCGCGCGCTCGCGCTCGGAAAGGCACGCCGGGCTCCCCTCCCCGCCCGCCCCTCCCTGCCCACCCAGTGGCCGCGCGGACGCTGTCGCCGCCTCGGCGAGAGCTCCCCCTCCCTGCGGCTCTGCTCAGTCGCCTCCAGAATGAAGCGCCCCTCCCGAGCTGGGCGCTAAGGCAAAGCCGCGCCTGCGGGGGTTTCCCCCGTCCCCAGGCGCCCAAAAGCGACAGGCCATGACGCGGCCCCGGGACCGCCGCTGTCGCCCGCCACCGCTTTGCAGCCTCCCTCCCAGAAATGGAATTTTCTTCCTTTCTTTTTTTAATTCAGCATGATCGGTGTCCGCGGGGCCAGGTCTCCGGCTCGCGCACGCACTCACACTCACACTCTCGTACACACGCGCCCGCACCCCCACGCCCTCCTTGCTCGGGCTCCTATTACCTCATCTTCGCTCGCACATCCTTAGCTGTCCGTCAAGGAGGCGGAGCCACGCCCCTGACCGCCGGGGGCCGGTGCCCCGGAGCTCGCACGCCCCCTGCTGGCCCGAGGCGACGCGTGCGGGCCACCGGCCACACACTCTACGGCTCGACTCTAACCTTTGCTAGTGAGACCCAGGGCAAAGGGATTAAGCAATTTGGTGGCTGATGGGTCTGTGTCGTCCACGTGGAGCGCAAATGTGTTTTTCCTGGCCTGCTTCAAGACTACTATAGTCCAGAAGATACAGGCTAACCCGATTTATTCTGCAGGGTTTCTAGGAACGAAATAACACCAGGACAAACACAAGCTAGACTTGGTTATTTTCGCAGTCACTAGTTAGCACGGAAAATAATCTAGAAGGGCAGATTAACATCAGGATTTAGTGTTAATTTTGCCAGAGAACACAGACTTCGTTTTGTTGAGGTTGCAACGACACACATGAATTCATATGATGAAGATGATGCACGATAGGATATAGAAAAATAAAAACAGTATATGTGTTAGGGACTGGGGTCTCTTTGAAATAATCGTTTTCTCTCATAATATCATAAACTTTTTTGTTGTGAAAGATTTGCTTTCCCACAGCCATCCTTTCTTCTGTCGTTAGTATTACGTCTATCTTCTTCATCTCTCTGACCTTGCCTTCCCCCTCACGGGGTTCTAAACACAAAGCAAAAGAAAAATATCAGAAATATTCTTCTTCCAGCCTCCAAAAAGCACTAGGATCGAGGCTACCTCGGAGCTTTGTTCCTAATGGTGCCCTTGCCCAATAGTCTCCCTAGCATGACTTCTAAAGATTCCAGTTAGTTTCTCCCAAAGGCCAGCCTCCCAACCCGATTCAATCAATACCTTCATTAAAACATCAAATTTCAGGGTTTGAAGGACAAAGGGGAAAGGAATAAAGGAGATCTCAATTTATCCTACCAAGAGCCATTATTATTCTTATTTTTCAAATAATGAGACTTAGGGAATTTAAACAATTTGCTCTAGGTTACATATTTAGCCAGAGGCGAAATTGGTATTCAAAACTTGGTTGGGCTCCTCCCCACCCCCCCCCCCCAAAAAAAATGCCTATTCCATCCATGACAAGGAGGTGGTGCGGTAAGAAACAAGTTATGTGGCAATGTGAAAGAGCCTCCATGTGAAACAAGGGAAGGCAGAACATGAGGAAAAGGTATTTTGCAACAACAAAAGTCGAAGTAAAGAAAAGGTAATCTAAAGCTTTATTGAGCTATTTTTATTTCCAGTCGTAAGACCAAGAGTATGAAGACTCTGGAAGATTTCTTGTGGTCTGGGTAAGTATAGACCCAGAACTGTCAGTATTGCTTTAAGGAATGCTGGAAGTTCCAGGGAGAAAACAGAGTCTGACCAGCTCAAGCAGAAATTCTCAAGCGGAAAACGCCTAAACCAGATTAGAGGGCTATGAAAAAATGTTAGACCGGCCATTTGAAAGATGAATAGGAAGTAGGAAGAAACTGGCTCTTACCTATGTCCAGCTTGATTCTGTGTCTGGTCTTCTTGTATCTGCCATGCAAAAGATGGCAGTGTATTACAACAGAACAAAAATGCCTAATGACACAAGAGAGGGTTTGTATATATACAAACTGATTCATTTGTAAGAAGAAGTGAATATATAGATGACTTGACATTAGTCATTAATTATAGTTATAGGATATGTGTATTTTTGATAAGCTATGATGAGTTGTAATTTATAACAACCCACTTGGCAATCATAATTTATAATTATATGTCAACAATAATAGTGATGTATTCATTTATACATTTCTCAGATCTCCCAAGACAATCTAATTTCAAATAACCCATACCATAAACCCCTGAAAACCTCAGACATTTTATTTTAGTATCCAAACTATGTCTCCCTAATTGCCTCCTGTTTCCAAGTGGTATACTAATCTTTAACCAAGTGAGGTGCCCAATTTGTAATTTGGAATACGGCAGCTATAATAAAACCTCACTAAGTGAGACTGATTGGAATGAAGCCAGTCTGAATTGTTTAAAGGTATAATCTGATGATACTCCAAAAGGTGCCATCATAACTTAACACTAAGTTTCAATGAAAAGGGCATTCTCTTTTTCTGTGGAATGTTCATTTTTTCCAGTTACCTATTGCTCTTATCAACTACCCTAAAATTAGTGGCTGAAAACAGCAACAAGCATTTATTTTGCACATGAATCTGCAATTTGGTGAGGGCTTAATGAGGACAGCTAGTCTCTGCTCCACATGTAGCTCAAGGCAGCTTGAGGGATGGCTGGGGGCTGGAATCATGTGCAGGCTTGCTCATTCACATCTAGTGCCGGATGCTGGCTGTCATCTGGGAATCCAGCTACAGCTATCCGCCAACCACCTACACATGGCCTATGTTGCCGATTGGCTTCTTCATAGCATAGAGGTTGGGTTCCAAATGAGTATGACCCAACAGAAAGAGCCAGACAGAAGTTGCATTGCCTTCTCTTTAAGTTTTTTATTTTTAAATAATTGTAGATTCACAGGTAGTTGTAAGAATTCAGACAGCTCCCATGTACCTTTTTCCCTCATATTACCCAACGGTAACATATTACAAACCTATACTTAAAAAAGTATCGTACACGTGATGCCTGGCTGACTCAGTCGGTAGAGTGTTTGACTTGATCTCAGGGTTTTAAGTTTGAGCCCCACGTTGGGTATAGAGATTACTTAAAAATAATATCTTTAAAAAAAGTATTATACCATATCACTACTAATATCGACACAGTCAAGATACAGAATAGTTATAATTCTGCTCCCTTATTGATACAATATCATTGTATCATATATTACACAATGTATACAAAATATATACTTGGTAAACAAGTGTATACAATACACATTTCTATTACCACAAGGCTCCACTATGTGGCCCTTTTATAACTACAACCAATCTTCCCCCTACCATGCTGTCCTTAAGCCCTAGCAATCACTAATATATTACCAAATCTATAATTTTGTCATTTCAGGAATGTTATGTAAATGGAATCACAGACTACGTAAACTTTGGGGACTAGTTTGTCCCACTCAGCATAATTCTCTAAAGATTCATCCAGATTGTTGTGTATATCAAGGGTTTGTTCCTTTTTATTGCTAAATAGTATTCCATAAAACAAATGTACCATATTGCTCACCCACTACAGACATACAGTTGTTTCTAGTTTGGGCTATTATGAATAAAGCTGCTATGAACATTCATATACCAGTTTTTGCATGAACATAAAGTTTCCATTTCTTTGTGATAAAATGCTCAGGAGTACAATTGCAAAGTCATATGCTTAGTTTTTTTTGGCATCTATATATCCTTTTTAATGAAATGTTTTTTCATGTCTTTTGCCACTAATTTTTGTTAGTGTTGAAACTTGAGAGTTCTTTGTGTATCTAGTTAATAACCCTCTGGTGGATATGTGGTTTGTAAATATTTTCTCTCAATCTGTAGCTTGCCTTTCCACCCTTTTTGTGGGGTCTTTCACAAAGCAAACATTTTTAATTTTGATGAAGTCCAACTTACCAAACTTTCCTTCTATGGTTTCTATTTTCTATGTCAATTCTAGGAATTTTTTGGCTAGTCCTAGGATTTGAGTATTTTCTCCTGGAAGGTTTTTTTTTTTTAAGATTTTATTTATTTATTTGAGAGAGGGAGAGACAGGATGAGAGGGGAGAGAGTCAGAAGGAGAAGCAGACTCCCTGCTGAGCTCGGAGCCTAATGCAGGACTTGATCCTGGGACTCCAGGATCATGACCTGAGCCAAAGGCAGTCACTTAACCAACTGAGCCACCCAGGCGCCCCTCTCCTGGAAATTTTTATAGTTTTACAATTCGTGTTTAAAATCTATGATCCATTTTGAGTTAATTTTTGTATGAAAATGAAGTTTAGCTTGAATTTCTTATTTTTTCCCTCTTCCTTCCTTCCTCCCTTCCTCCTTTCTCATCCCTTCCTTTCTTCCCTTTCTTCTTCCCTCCCTTCCTCCCTTCCTTCCTTCCTTTTTTTTTTTGCCTATGGATGTTGAATTGTTTCAGCACCATTTGTTGAAAAGGCTATCCTCCCTTCTTTGAATTGCTTTTCTATCTTTCTCAAAAATCAGTTGGGCATATTTATGTGGCTCTGTTTCTGATTTCTCTGTTCTGTTCCATAGGTGTGTCTGTTTGTCTTTCCACAAGTGCCATAGTGTTGATGAATAAGCTGTATGATGTCTTGTTTTAAATTAAGTAGACTGGTTCCTCCCACTTCATTCTTCCCTTTCAAAATTGTTTTAGTTATTCCAGTTCTTTTGATTTCCATATAAATATTAGAATAATCTTGTCTATATGTGCAAAAATATGTGCTGGGATTTTTTAAGGAATTTCACCTGAAACCGTGTATCAATCTGGGGAGAACTGACATCATTTCACTATGCTGAGTCGTCAAACCCAGGAACACAATATGCTTCTCTAGTTAGATCTTTGATTTGTTTTGTTAGTGTTTTGTAGCTTTCAGCACACATGTGCAGTACGTGTTTTGTTAAACTTACGCCCAAGTATTTTGTTTTGGGGAGGAGTGCATGTAAGTGGCATTGTATTTTTCATTTTATTGTCCACATGTTTGTTACTATGTAGAAATACAATGGATTTTTGTATGTTTACCTGGTATCTTGTGACTTTTCATGAGTCCAAGTGTAGGTCTACGAGTTTTTTTGCAGATTCCTTGGAATTTTCCACATTGTCTGAAAATGAGACTGTTTTATTTCTTCCTTTCTGATCTTTATGCTTTTTGTTTCCCTTTCTTACCATATTATAATTCTTAGAATTTCCAGTGCTATGTTGAATATGGTGGTGAGAATGGGCATTCTTGCGCCTTGTTCCTGATCGTAGGTAGATAGCATTTAGTCTTTCATTGTTAAATATGATATCAGTTGTACTTGTTTGTTTGTTTGTTTCCTTTTTTTTTTCAAGAGAGGGAGGTGGAAGGGGCAGAGGGAGGTGGAAGGGGCAGAGGGAGAGAGAGACTCTTAGGCAGACTCCATGCCCAGTGCGGAGCCCAAGGGGGGGCTCGATCTCACGACCATAATATCACAAACTGAGCCAAAATCAAGCATGAATCCCTTGCTTAACCAACTGAGCCACCCAGGTGCCCCAGTAGTTGTTTATTTCAAATGTTCTTTATCAAGTTCTCCTCTATTCCTATTTTTCTGAGAGTTTTTTGTCACAAATATTTATTGAGTTTTATCAGATCTTTTTTCTGCATCGATTGACAGGTTCATGTGATTTTTCTTCCTTAGTCTGTTAATATGGTAGATTGCATTAATTGGTTTTCAAATATTGAACCAGATTTATATCCTTGAAATAAACTCCACTTAGTCATGGTAAGTAATGCTTTTAATATATTGCTGGATTCTAACTGTTAATATTTTGAGGCTTTGGGGGTATAAAATTATGGAAGATATTGGTTTGTAGTTCTCTCTCTCTCTCTCTCTACTATCTTTGTATGGTTTTGATATCAGGATAATACCAGCTGTATAAAATGAAGCATTCTACCCTCTTTTACTTTCTGGAAAAGATTGTATAGTATTGATATTAATTCTTCTTTAGAAGTTTGGTAGAATTCTCTAGTTCATTAGTAATCTGTATTATGTTTTAAATTTCAAATTTCAATTGTTCATTGCTGACATATAAGAAAGCAACTGACTTCCATATAGTAACTGTGTGTCTTGCAACCTTGTTATCATTGCTTATTAGCTCCAGGAGATTTTGTTGTTGATGATTCTTTGGGATTTTATACATAGTATATAGACAATCATGTCATCTGTGAATAAAGATAATTCTATTTCTTTTTTCCCAATTAGTATCACTTTTGTATCTTTTTCTTGTCAAATTGCATTAGGTAGGACTTTCTGTATGATGCTGAAGAGGTGAGAGCAGACATCCTTGCCTTATTTCTGATCTTAGCAGGGAAGCATCAAGTTTCTCACCATGAATTATGTTAGCTGTAGGTTTTTGTAGATGTTCTTTATCAACCTGAGGGAGTTCCTCACTATTCCTAGTTTGCTGAGAGATTTTATAAATGGGCATTGGAATTTCTCAAATGCTTTTTTGAATCTATTGGTATGATCATATCATTTTTCTTCTTTACCCTGCTGATGTCATTACATCAATAATCAATTAATTTTTTCAGGTTGAACCAGCCTTGCGTGCCTCGAATAAATCTCACTCTTCTGCTGATTTTAACCTGTGTTTTTTCACTGTAATACACCATAACCATGAACATAACAGTTTTCTGACTTCTATGGATCTCTTATAAAACTACTGAACCTAAAGGTGGGGTCTTTGTGACCTCCTGAACTTCTGCCCTGTCACAGTTTTGGCCAACAGGGAGCTCGGAAGCTAACATGGCCAGTTAGAGATGCCCCACATTTGCCCTTTGCCATGGAATTTAACATATTCACAGGTTCCTGGAACTGGGATGTGGCTGTTTTTGTAGAGATGCTCTCCACATTGCCCATGCAACTCGCTTGTGATCTTTTGTCCTGCTCATACGTCCCGGGTGTACCACTTTCATCTTACAAGAGACAGCTTTTGGCCACACCTGACATTATGACTTGGGAAATCTGAAGGAACTCACCACATAATGGACAATTCTGGATGCGTGGTCACTTGATGTCTCAAGATCAGGTGTTCCACCTTTAACAGGGCCCAGTAGCACACCAGGAGTCGCTATGCAAAAGGCATACAATTCTCCACTGCAAACGACATGATCTTGCTGCAAAACCCCAGGAGTCTGTACTGTGATTCTCCCACTTAGGTTCGCCATGAACTCCACATGGTATCTCTGCCCTCACCTGACATTTGTAATATCATAGGCTCAGCTAGGCGGCACCATCCAAGTAACAGCACTGTTTCTGCTTTTTCACCATAGCCAAGGTCTGCAGAAACTTTTTCTAACCTGAGCTTCATGTAGAGCCAGCAGCCTATTCTGTCACCCTTGTAAATGGGCTAAAGCGGTATGCGCAGGCGTGGAATACGCTACCTTCAGAAACCAAAGAGGCAGTGTACCTCCTTCATAGTGAGGTACATAAGATTCAGTAATTTATCTCTTGCTTTGGATGAGATGTCCTGGCACATCCCTGATTTAGTGCGCTGCTGATTCTTCATAGAGTCGATCTCCTATCATTTGAAATGTGTGTCTACCATGACCTCTGATGTACTGGCTACTTCTTGCTCATCTGGCCTGATTAGCATGATGTCATTGACAGAGTGGATTGATGTGATGGTCTGCAGGAAGTACAAATAGTCCAGACTTTTTCTATCTGTATTGTATCAAAAGAAGAAAGTGTTAATATAGTCTTGGGCAAAACTAAAAAAATATATACTATCATCTGTTCCACTGAGCTGCCTGTGATCCTCTTTTCTGAAAGTGACAGAAAAGAACACATTAATCCGGTCAATGGCCACATACGGTGTACCTGGGGCAGTGCTAATTTGCTCTGGCAAAAATACCACACTGTGATATCACAATGTGGCACACTGGCCTACCACTTGGTTTGACTCTGCGGAAGTCAATGGCTGCTCTTCAGACTTACTGGTTTTCTGCAGGGGTCAACTAATAAATTATATGCATATATGACAGAGACCACTTTTCCTATATTCTTCAGATCCTTAAGGATTGCACTAATTTATATTCATGCCCTCCCCTGCTTAAGGCAATGAAAAGTGGGGGCGGAGTTCTCTAAAGGCTTATATAGTGTTGACGAGATAAAAACGACCTCAGGATTTGAAAAGGGACATGGCAATAGGAAACATCCCTAGCTCTCAGTTGGGACTAACTTCTGGAAATGGAGCAGACCACAGGTCGACAGAGCTGTCTGTGACTCAGTCTCAAGTCAGTTTTTTCCCTGACTGAATGAAGGTGATCTGATTGTATTCTATCAGAAGACAGGGAATCTCCCTCCCTGGAGGAAAACAACAAAATCCAGGTGTTGATGCAGGTGATAAAGCAATTGCCACCTCTTCATGTAAAATGCAAGAATGATGCCAGAGCCAGGCTGGCTGAGCTCCTGAATGTACATACCGTTTGTATTTGACTACCAAGGCCTTTGGATCCTTCGTTTGTCGTAAGTGAGTCCGAGTCGAACTGCCCTAGAAGGGACATGCCAGGTGGAAGAGACCTCCTCAGGTCCGGAGGTCAGTTTCAACAGGGCTTAGCAACAGGTCAAGGGCGGCCTCTGTTTAGAAGGGGTGCGCTAGTTGCTGCATCCAGCAGGTGGCGACGTTGTACCAGGAAATGGCCTCTCTCAGCGCCCCAGCGGCCTTTCCGTCCTTAACCAAAACTGGGATTTTCCCTTCTTCTTCGGACATTCTGTGTTTGGAGATTTGGCTGTAAGTTTGGGTCCTCCCTCCTGTATTTACACAAGTGTATATGGCCTTTGGTCCCCCTTGGGGACAGGGTGATCTCAGCTTCATCTCTAATTGTCTTTCTCCAAAAGCAGCTGAGGTTTTGGTAGAGAGGAAGGAGGGCAACAGGGGTGAGGAGGGAGAGGAAAGTCACTACATGCTTTTATTTTTGGTTTTGAGTAGCTGGTGGTGGATTGGGGTCGACCAAATGAACTTTTAATGTTTTAGTTGTCCCAACGTAGTTGCAGTGAGCACCGTGGACAGAGTCCAGAGGTTTGGTGGAGGCCAGGAAGGGACTGGAGAGAACTGGAGGCTTGGTAAACAAGTGACAAAATGGTTCTTGCTGAATGAGACGTCAGGGAGAGGTGAATCCAAAGGAGACACTGGCTCTGCAATGGGCTACAGCCTGGAGGGAAACTGATCTGCTCACTCGGTGGTCTTCTTTTTCCTCCTTCCTTTGGACCATCACCCCTACTGTCCCATCCAGGGCTTTTCAGATCTGCACATCTTCCTTTTCTTCTTCTCCCTGCCCCCCCTCCCCAAAAGCTTTCTTTCTAGGATGTGTTAAACCTCTCTCTCCTTTCCCTGGTAAGGACCCCAGTCATTGGATTTAGGGCCCACCCTAAATCCAGGACTGTCTCACCTAGAGATCCTCAACTTAACTCAACATCTGCAGACACTATTTCCAAAAAAAGTCACATCCATATTCACAGGTACTAGTGGTTAGGACTTGGACATATCTTTTTGGAAAACACAGTTCAAGCCCCTACAACCTCTAACATTTACCTAAATATCAATATTATTTCTTCCCATAAAAGAGTCCTAGTTAATATTTCCCCAGGTTTCTGGTCTCTTCTCTCACTTTCAGAAGGTCAGAGCCGAAAGTCCTATAAAGATAATTCAGTGGCTTTATTCTCCTGACAGACTCCAGACTCATACTGTAAGTATGTACACAGCCAAGACAGCCCAAATTTCATGAATAAATCCCATAATCCCCTACAGAATACCAGGCATTCCAACACTATTAGTAGGCCTACAATCCCCCCCCCCCAAAAACAAAACAAAACAAAAAAAAACCTGACACCACAAAATGCTAGTGAGGATGTGAGGCAAAGGGAACTCGCATTCACTGCTGCTGGAAAGGCAAAATGGTAGGGCCACGCTGGAAGATAGTTTGGCAGATCCTTACAGAGTTAAACACAATCTTACCAGACAGTCCAGTAATCACACCCTGAGGTATTTACCCAATTGAGTTGAGAACTTAGGTTCACACAAACATTTGTACGCAAATGCTTACAGCAGCTTTATTCATAATCACCAAACACTGAAGCAACTAAGATATCTTCCAAAAGGTAAATGAATGTACAAACTGTGGTAAATCCATACAAGAGAATATTATTCAGTGGCAAAAATCAATGAGCTCTCAAGCCACAAAAAGATGCAGAGCAACCTTCGTTGAATATTGCTAAGTGAAAGAAGTCAAGCTGAAAAGGCTCCATACTGTACGATTCCACTCCGGTAATATTCTGGAAAAAGGCAAAACTATAAAGACAGTAAAATGGATCCGTGGTCCCCAGGGGTGCAGGGGAGAGGGAGGGAGAAGCAGGTGAAGCACAGGGGACTTTGAGGCTGGTGAAGCAATTCTGTACAATATTGTAATGGTAGAGATCTGACATTATTGCACTTGTTAAGACCCACAGAACTCATAGCATGGACAGTGAACCTTGATATATGCAAATTTAAAAAGATTTATTCATTTATTTATTTTTAGAGACAGACAGCATGAGCAGGGGGAGGGGCAGAGGGAGAAGGAGAGAATCCTCAAGCAGACTCTGCACTAAGCGTGAAGCGTGATGCAGGGCTCGATCCCGAGACCCTGAGACCACGACCTGCTCCAAAATCAAGAGTTGGTTGCTTAGCCGACTGAGCCACCCAGGTGTCCCAATATATGCAAATTTTAAATATCACTTAGGTTGAGAGGTGAAAGGAAAGAGTGGAGACTGTGACAAGAGAAACTAACTGCACTGCAAATGTACAAAACACCTCACTGAAGGGCATGGAACGACAAGTACTGACCCCAGTCCCTTTGGGAGTGAGTCTGTAAGACTAGAGGCAAAAGAGATGGTACACACACACCCCCCCGTAGCTGGCCATGTTATTTCCCGTCCCAGTACAGGTGAACAATTCTGACGCCGCCTTGCATGAATACCGAATTAAACAATTAAGGGGGTGGGGGATGGTCGGAGCCAAGTTTCTCACTGTTGGACTGGGAGTTCACAGATGAGCAAGGGAGGAGGCGAAAATGACCCATGTGGGACTGGACTACAGTGGGAGACATCAGGAAAAACGGGTTCAACTTAATTATACATCCAGACAGTTACACGTAGGAATGTTTGTAGATATATGTATATGCAGTGGCCCTCCCCCTTATCTGCGGGGTATACGTTCCAAGACCCCTAGGGGATGCCTGAAACCTATATATACTCTGTTTTTTCCTCTATACACATACTTATGAAGAGGTTTAATGTTTAAATGAGGCACAGTGAGAGATTAGCAATACCTAATAATAAGATAGAACTCTCTCCCTCTCTCAAAATACCTTATTGTACTGCACTCATCCTTCTTGTTATGATGATGTGAGGCGGTAAATTGCCCACCTGATGGGATGAAGTGAGCTGGATGACATAGGCGCTGTGACCCAGCATTAGGCTACCACTGACCTGGCAATAAGTCAGAAGGAAGATCATCTGACCACAGCAAACTGAAGGCCCAGAAAACAAAATCAAGAATAAGCTGGGAAGGATGACTGTACCTAAGTTAATATATACACACATATTTCTTTTCTCCAGCTGCTGAGTGAGCATAAAAGAAATAACACCCAATAGCAACAAGCATACCTAGTGCCCAGATCTTGGTTTCTAATACTGTTCTCCATGAAAAGTAACCATGGCTCCTTGGAGAAATGGCTGATTCTAGGGCTGGGGCAGGAAATATACAAGCGGAGCCTGGGGCATCTTGTAGGAGCACAACATAAGAAAGTGCTCAAAAAAACCAGGAAACAAACAACACACCAATGAGGATACGTCAAAGGGATATGTACCCTTGATATGATGTGGTGAAAAGGCACTTTGCCCCTCCAGTCTCCAAACCCCACAACCCCAGTCTAATCATCAGACAAATTCCAACAGAAGGACATCCCACAAAATACCTGACCAGTACTCTTCTTAACTGTCAAGGTCACTAGTCAAAGTCTGAGAACAGGCAAGAGAAGCCTAAGGAGACATACAACTAAATGTAATGCGCTATGCTGCTTGCGATCCTAGAACGAAAAAGGTAAAAACTAAGGGCATTAAGATCACAGTGATATGATCTTTAAGACATTCTCTTTGCCCTAATAGCCTGATAAATATAGGAAGAGTGGTATTACCCTCTGAATTTCAGAACACATATATCCTGGGTTTTAGTAATATGAAGATTTGGGAAATTCTAAAGATTTTGTGTGAGATTATTTCTAACCAAGCATTTAGTTCCTCAATTAAGATTAACTGCAGCCCTAAATTGTGCTACTGGTTGACCCACACATTTTCTAAGCACTTGCTTTCCATCTTCCAGACACCGCAGATAAAGAGATGAACAAGTGTTAGATCCTGCCTTCAAGCACTTGAACTTAGGGGAAGACACAGAAGATAGGGAAAACACACACACAACGGTGACACCAGTGTTAAGTGTCACAATCCCATCATTCTTCCCATTGCTCGACTTTAAAAACAGGTTAACAGCCCACTTGTTAGGATTATAGTCTTCATGTGTTTAGAGAAGTGGTGCATAGGAAGTGCTCTATAACAGTAATTTTTCATAACAGAAGTAACCATTTTGGGAATTTAGGAAATGATCACCATTGCCTATGGAATAACAACTCCACTGAAGCGAGGAAATAAACTGAATTCTCACCATCCTCAATCCTCATCACTCACCATTTCCACATCCTGCTGATTTATACAGTCTTCTGCATTTGACTGATTTATACATTCTTCTGTAAACCACCGTCCATGGTTTTGCTTCATATGAAGGAGGATGGATTCCATAGTACACCCAAACTCAACGACATGAGATAACCCAACTTGGTACATATAAGCAAAGCCAGCCGTATGCATGGCTACCAAGGAACCTTTTGCATCGAACACTGGGGAGCCAGAAGCCCCGAAGTAAAAAGAGGTGTCATAGGTAATCACATCAGGATCATGAGCGATGTCCTGGAAGCTTCTTTGAGTGTACATATGGATATACTGCATATCATCACAGCTACCCTCTCCCTCTCTAGCCTGAGGATGTTCCTGAAATTTCCCTACTCGCTGCTCCAGAGGGATCACAGTGCAAGCATCACTAGACTTTGCCTCTCCATACGGGTGGCCAATGATGTATATCAGCCCACTAAGTGGTGCAGGGGCAATTCTGTGATAGAGTCCCAAAGGTACCTGTTGTCC
The DNA here is from genome assembly GCF_004348235.1 of Phoca vitulina. Classification (NCBI taxonomy): domain Eukaryota; kingdom Metazoa; phylum Chordata; class Mammalia; order Carnivora; family Phocidae; genus Phoca; species Phoca vitulina. The sequence goes on along the minus strand of NW_022589719.1, from coordinate 26,906,286 downwards.
ATTTGCCTTCAGTTGCAGAATGGCATAATCGAGAGTTGCATCAGATACCTTAAACCAAGGCTCAACGAAAAAGCAGTTCTCTTCTTTCTCGGGGGGCCCTTCATAACTAAACGTCACCCTTACGCACTGACCAATTATGTCTGCCCACTTACTTGGGTCTATTCCTTTTCCCACAATGTCATTTACTATGTGCCGACAAGTTAAAATGAACAGCCTATTAAAAACAAAGCAGGTGGCAGAACCCCTATTTCCATTGTTGTCCCATGACAGGTACCCAACTGAGTCACTGAGATGAGAAAGAAGTTTGTGCATTTTTACCGGGGTAGAGTTTTTTGTCAGTTTCCCAAACTTTACTTCATGCAATTTAAATAACGAAGCTTTGTTGTTTTTATTTCCCAATTTCTTCTTGAAGTTGTCTCTGATTTTTTCACTTTCTCTCTTCAAACTGGGGTACTGAGCTACAATTTCTTCTCTCAACACACAGGTGTTTCTTTCCTCTGACTCCAAATTCTGAGCAGCTCCGGCTCCAGGGCCCGTGCTTTTCTCAACTTCCACCTCAAAGAGCTCGCCTTCCAGGTTGTCAACAGTCTGTGCGCTTTCTAGAATGGAGTCCAGGTTTTTGATGAGTCTCCAGTCCTCCTTCTCCAGAAAGGAGAGAAACCTTCCGTCCTTGCACACAGCGTCCCTGATGGTTTCTCCTTTGAAAGCGTAGACGCAGAGTTTGCACCCTTCTTTGTGAAGATGCCTGCGCTTAACTATCCTCTTCTTTCTCTTCCCAATTGCATGAATATAAAATTTGACACAGTCAGGGGACACCTTGTCATGCCGGCCACATACCTGGCTCCCTTCTTTCTGCCTACTTCTACTCTGGGCAAATGCGATTAGCACGTGGCAGCTTTCAGGAAAGCAACTGAGGGGCATTCCAAGATTGATGTAGCCTTCAATTCCTTCCGTGCCAAGCACCAGCATTTCTTTGCCCTGCTGAGTTTTTAGTTCCTTCTTGACAGCCTCTAGAGTGTTGAGTGCGGCGTATAAGCTCTCCCCTTCACTATGTGTGAGCACGTGTTTCCTGTGGTTCACAGCCAAGGTGACGTAAATTGTCTTGTTTGGGGGCATGGTCTGGTCTTTGGGTCCTTGAGCCTTGGTGTTAGTTATATCTTTTGGACCTTTTTTAGAGCCCATCTTCATTTGAGGAATACTGGAATTATTCTCTTGGTTTTTATTGACCTAAAAATAAATGTTAAATGCTTTAAAACCCTGAATACAACCTTACACAAGGAGGATTCATCAAATAGCAGAAATTCCCTGAAAAATTAAGAGCATTTGATTTCTATGCCTGAATGAGAATTTTTCCCAAGTCACATTCATCATGGCATTGGTGTGGACAGATACAAGTTCATATAGTGGCAAGATCACTTGCTGGCCATGGAAATAACAAGGCAGGCTGGTTGTAAAGATTCAGTGTACCGTCACGGGTGACAATACCCAGCATGATGACCGGCACATTAACAGATTAACTTTTGTTTCCCTTCTTTGTGATGGTGTTAATATTCTGGATCAAAAAAAAAAAAAGGAACATAAGGTAATATAAGTTTACTCTGGGCACAATATAACAAACTCTCAAAGAGCATCTCTTCAGCCCAGTGTTGTCAGAAACATCCTTGTTGGAACACTGTAATGGATTTCCAACTATTCAGAAGATTCTAGAGCAGATACAGACATTTTCAAATAAGGGAACCAGGTAGCACATGGTTATTAGCTGGCTTTGTCACGAAGTAGGACAAAGAGAAGCATAACTAGGCTTTTCTTGCCTTCCCTAGATACTTGGATATTCTAGTTACAACCAGAAAAAAGAAAACAAATGAAAGCTTTTACGTTGCATCCTCAAATTCTCAAAATTCTCAGCCTTCTTCTTGATAAATGCAAGGAGCATTTCAGACTCAGGAAAGAATGTGAGGGCTTGATATGATAACAGAGCCCCTTTATTAGAAAAAGCCCTGACTTAATGTCAGTAAATAAAAGTGCAAGTCTTCCCTCGTCTGAGACAAGTCTGTCTCAAGCAAGAAGTCATTTCTCTCTCTGCATAAATAAATTGAGGATAATAAAATCCTCCCTCCCTGCCTGATAAGGTTATGATAAGGATGATTATTTTAGAATTTGTTTCATAAACTAGAAAGCATGGCACAAATGTAGGTTATTACTGTGATCAAACAGATTAGCCATATTTGGAATAGTATATATTTTCATGCCATGAAATAGTATTAATTTTTTTATTCTATAGTTGACTGTAATACATTATAGTAGATTTGTTGTTGTTGTTGTTCAGGAAGTGTTACAATAGCTTTTTACTGAAGGCTCTTTTGATGTGGCCAAGATTTGTATTAAAACTGTATTAAAACTAAAAAGTAGAATAAAATGGATGAGAAAGATTTTAACAATATCCTCAACCTACAAGAAGGTAATTTCTTGGCAGAAAGCACTATGACACCCAGGGCCAAGGAGAGCTATGTCTCATATTGGCATATTCCATAAATAGTATTTACAAACATACCTGAGAGAAATAGTGCTCAATTTTCATATTACTCTTCTCATCGAACGCGATCTGTGACCTGCGCTTCTTAGGGCTCATGATGGTTTGAAGATGAATGGACAGTTAGCCGAAACACTAATTTCAAAAAGGTTCAAGTTAGAGTGGCATTTTCATAGCTATGTTAATTGTAGAGGATAACACTGATGGGACCCCATACCCCACCCTTCCCCTTTGCCTCTAGCATCCCTCTCTTCAGAGATGTTAACTTAGCAAGTAGAGAGCTTATCCAACAACTACAATCACCTTGATGATAAAAGCTCCCTTTTATGGAGGGAGCCCGTGCCTGTCAGTACTATACTAAATACTTTACCGAAATTTTCTCCAATTGCCAATTCCCCTAGAAACTATGCGAAGCTGGTATATTTGCTTTTTGCAAATGAAGAAAATATAACTCAGAGAAGGTAGGTGACCCTCAAGGCCAGAGCCACGTGGCAGAGATGGAATTCAAATGCAGAAGGGTTTGTAGTATGAGAATTCAAAAGTGTGTTCTAGTTACAGGGATGTTAAAATCTGGCCCGCATTTAAGGTGGAGGTGGCACAGGGATGGTGTAATTACAGGGGATGGATGGGAAAAGAACCATAAAGACAAAATAATCTTGGAATGAGGGCACCTGGGTGGCTCAGTCGTTGGGCGTCTGCCTTCGGCTCAGGTCATGATCCCAGGGTCCTGGGATCGAGCCCCACATCGGGCTCCATGCTCAGTGGGAAGCCTGCTTCTCCCTCTCCCACTCCCTCTGCTTGTGTTCCCTCTCTCGCTGTCTCTCTCTCTGTCAAATAAATAAATAAAATCTTTTAAAAAAAATAATCTTGAAATGAGAGTTTACCTGGGAAGATAGTCAGGAAGTTTAGTTGCTCCTTGGTTTTTTTTTGTTTGTTTGTTTGAAGGGATATTTTTCCTTCTATCTTTCCTCTGACGTCTCCCCAGAAGAGAATGAACAACGTAAATAAAACACTGAAATCCTCATTAGCAATAAATAGAACAAAAGCCATAGAGGGCAGCAGCTCTCTGTGTTCAGTATCCCAGCATGTGCCACGATGCCTGGCATGTGGCGAGTTCTCAATAAAGACACATTTGTGGGGCGCCTGGGTGGCTCAGTCGGTTAAGAGCCTGCCTTCGGCTCAGGTCGGTCATGATCTCAGGGTCCTGGGATCAAGTCCCACATCAGGCTCCCTGCTCAGCAGGGAGTCTGCTTCTCCCTTTCCTGTTCCCCTTGCTTGTGCCCTCTCTCTTTTTCTCTCTCTCTGTCAAATAAATAAATAAAATCTTAAAAAAAAAAAAGACACATTTGTAAAGATCCAATGAATGAATGGAGTATGCACATGAGATGCTATGACCTATCCTAAGTGCTTTTTTATAAATTACCTCATTTAATTCTTCCAACTCTGTGTGATAGGTATTATTAGTTCCATTTTACTAATAAAAAACTTGAGCATCCAGAGAGATTAAACTATTTACTCAAGGTCACAAAGCTCCAGAGAGTATACTTTTGATTATGAACATTTTCAAATAGGAACAACAACAAAAAAAAGAGAATGGGATAATGAATTTCCATATGCCTATCACATAGAGTTAATGACTGTTTTTTTTTTTGATAAATTTGCATCATCTTTTTATTTTCCTAGATTATTTTACACTTAGATACATCGTGACATTTTATCCCTAATTGTCTCTTTCCAGCTCTACAAATTAAGAACTTTTTCTTGCATAATCACAATACTATTTTATTTGGACGAAGAGCCAATTGAGGTGCACAAGTTGTCTTTAATTATTATGTCTCTTTCATTCTAGAAAAGGCCCTGATTTATTAAAGAGAACAGAGAAGTTGTCTGCAGAACGTTCACCTCCCCGGCTGCTTTATCGTGTGGTTAACTTACGCTCTAGCGCATCTGTTTCTTGTCAAGTTCAAGTTCTCTAAAGACTATGACTATTCTCCGAACCATTTCACTATGGAGCAGGAGCAGTGGCTTCATTCTTTACCGGTAATGAGCTACCCAGGAAACTCTAGCATCTCTGAGCCGAACTCTCCTGTTTGTAAAATGAGGCAATGACTCTAAGTGAGGTAAAGAATCTGAAGGTGCTGCAGTAAAGGGAGTTTTTGTAAGACCACCTGGGTTCCAATATCAGATTACCTTTTACTGGCTGCCTGACCTTGGGCATGTTAATTAACTGCTATCTCCTTGTCCACAGCTCTAAGATGGGAGGAGTGGTGGAATCTGATTCCCTTGTGAAGACTGAGAAATAGAATGCATGAAAAACCTTTAGAACAGTGCCTGGCTCATAACAGGATGCACAGTAAATATTGCCACTGTTACTATTATCAATATCAATATACTTACCACAGGGATACTTTTTAGACAGCAGAGAACCTGGGGAAACAAAAACAGATACCTATCACTGGGCTGTGCTGGAAGATCCTTGAAGGCAAGAACTTAACTGTCCAACAATTAAGAGAATCTGGGGTTTCAGTGTGTCCGTTGATGATGACCCAAACTTAGGGACTGAGATAGAACCTAGGAGATTTAGGAGTGATTATCACATATGGACCAAAAAAGGAATATGAAGTGGACAGAAGGAAATGTGAATTTTGCACTACACTGGGATGAACTTGAGCATTCACAGTGGAAAGGGGCAAGAGATTAAGAAAACACCCCAACATTCCCCCCGCCAACATCATTTCCAGTATCCAGCGTGAACCATGTAATAGTAAATGTGAAGTGTCCTTAGCTAGGTATCCTACTCCAGCCCACTCTTGGAGTTGGAGAAGGCTCTGCTGACCTAAAGGGCTTGCCTGAAGTCCTCCAGTAAGGAGATAAAGATATACAGCCGGTCCTTGGTCCATTTCCTGCCCACCCAGAGGCTCTCCCTTGGAATTCCTCCCCCCCAACTCATCTCTCTCTTCCCTTCTTCCTCTACCTCCCCAAGCTCTCTCTGCTTCTCCTCCTTCTAGCTCCTCCCCGCCTCTTCCTCTCCCACTCCTCCCCTTCCTTCCTCCCTCGCCTCCCCCTCCTCTGTCCCGCTCCTTCCCCTCCTCTCTGGAGCAAGTGCGCAGAGCTGAGCCAGACTGTAGGAGAGGGATCGGGTCTCAGCCGACCTAGGCCTCCCGCAAGGCCGCCGCCCCGCTCCCCCCAGTACACGACGTGACGAGCAGCCGCCACGGAAATAAAAGCTGGGTCCTCCGGGCCCCGCGGGTGGGCGGCGCTGTCCCGCCCCGGCCAGCAGACCCCAGCCCTCCGCCCCAGCCCCGCAGGCTCACGCGCGCTCGCCCACCCCTCGCCGGCCGTCAGCACCCGGGGCTTGAATCCAGCGCCCAGCCGAGGCCGGTGCTTATGGGAGGCAGCCAGGGCCTCCGCGCCCTCGCCGGAAGCTGGCCTGGGAGGCGCGCCCCCCTAGCTCAGCGGGCCGAGCGGGCCGAGCGGGCGGGAGGCGGGGGCTGTGGTTCGAGGCGTCCCGCCGGTTGCGATCCGCTGCTCGGGGGGCTGCTGGGTTCCTTCCACTTTCTGATCTGCCCGGCTTCTAACAGCCTCAGCCTCCAAATCCACGCGCCTCTCCCCGCCGCCACCTCTGGGTCTTCGCTTCTTTGGACACCCGGGAAGCCGGCCTGGCTGTCGGGGGTCTCCAGAATAAATATTAGCGTGTCTGTCTCTGTCCCTCCAGCCTGAAACAAAATCTTCCCAACGTCTTTCGTCCCCACGGCCGGTTTGAGAAACAGACATGGGAGTCTAGGCCTCTTCTCTGCCGTCACACAAGGACAGCCACAGCTGACACGGGCAGAGACCAATTGTTGTATTGCTAAGAAGGCGGATTTTCGTCAAATCTAGACCTTTTAAAGTTTTGGTCAGATAATCAAAAGGATTCCTTAAAAGGTTTCTTTACTCCCAAGGGCAAAATAAACTCAGCCCTTGGGGGAACGCAACAAAAAGAAGCTGGAGCTGAACCTCATCACACAAGATCCACTTTTCCCACCTTTGAGCTCAGAGAGAACCGGAGAGAAAGTTCAAGGGATCTCAGAGGCACACAGCAGCAGAAACTGACTAGGTGTTGTGAGGCCTCCGAGGTCAAATGCTGGCTCCCAGAAGTCTCAACAGAGCCAACCGCCTGTTGATAAAACAAAGCTAAGCCCACTGCTTCTTGAGGTTACGGGGAACAGAACTTTGGTAGTGTCTCAGAAAGGGGAGAGCAAGTTTGGGCTCTTTACTGAGATATCGAAGTCTGGTTTAAGTCGGGTCTTTAATGTGGGGGATTAGTTAGGATAGGGTAAGCATTGGGTGACAGTTTAGGATTGGTGGATGACAGGCAAGGATTTTCAAGAAGGTTTGGGATGGAAACTGTACTTTGATGTTTTCAACTAAAGAGTGCTGGGGTCTTTGAGGAAGTTACTGGAGTAAACAATAAAGATATTTGCAACTTTCATGTCCCTGGGCAGAAGTTTCCTGGTATAGTAAATTCATGTTGATGAAAAGAGAAGATAAGTCCTATTAAAGTATTAATGTAGTTAGCAAGCTATGTGAATGTAGATGGCTTCAGTACTCTTAATGATGAACATGCTTGAGAACATAGTCACCATTTGTCACTTAGAGTACTGAGTATTTTATCTTGGGAAGAAGCTCACTCAGGAAAACACATTTGACATGATTTGTTTGCTATACACAGAATTCAGACACAGAGAGGCTGATCTTCTTAGGAAACATTTTAATAAAGTTAACGCTGGGTCTTCAAAGACACATCAGTTTTTAAAATTAGAACCTGCTCTCCCCTTGGGCACTGCAAAAGAGATACACATGCTTTCATTTTACTCTAAGTTTCCAGGGACAGACCTCAGACCTTTCAGGAAACAACAGTATCCCGGTGTATGGGGTTTTTCTGCCCCCTCTCCCCAGCCTGAGGTTTTTCTCCTTCGTGACCCTGTCAATCAATAAATTTTCTCTAAACTCTTAAGTCAGCTCCAGAACCAAAGGGGTAACTCACCGAAGAGAATAGTTCGCCCCGGACCTAGCCTTCACTCGCCTTCACTCGCCTTCACTCGCCTTCACTCGCCTTCACTCGCCTTCACTCGCCTTCACTCGCCTTCACTCGCGACTTTGGGGGCACCTTTGCCTCCAGCCAGGAAGTCCGCCTTCTGGGGAAGCTGTCTGTGCATCTGACCGAAGGCCGGAGAGATCCTGAGTCGCTTTGCTCTCATTGGATGGCTGCTCTCCTGCTGCGGAAGCCGATTGGTCGCGCCCTAGCCGCCAAGTACAGCGCGGGAAAGGCGGAGCTTGGACCCACGCGCTGCAAGGTGCATACAATCCCAGGCAGGAATCGGGGCTGCGGCAGTCCGCGCACTCTCCCTCCCTAAGCATTCGCAGTCCCCGCGAGCAGGACCTGCCTCACTGTGCTGCTCACTGCCATCACTGCCTGCTTCATCTCCCTCCTTCCCCTAGTCCTGAATCCCCGAGACAGTCCCGGGGGAGGGGGGTGGAGCGAGAGGCGGGACACAGGACACGAGGCACTGAGGCCGCTCCTGGCCTGCGCGCAGGAACCCGCCGCGGAAGTGGGTGGGTGGAAACGTGGCTTCCGGATACCAGGCTGTCCCCTCCTGCAGATCATGTTGAAGGCGAGGGCAGAGGCACTAGCCAGGCGTCTGCAGCGTGTCACCAGCTCCAGCGCGCTGGAGGCGCCGCGGGTGGGTGGGGAGGAGGGGACTTGGGCGACTCCGGCGTTCCCAGCGGATGGGACAGGTTCCATGACTATGACAATCAGGAAGAAGCGGAAGCCGAGAATGGAGGTGGGGTGAAGGACCTTGTCATGAATCGATTCTCCAAACGTCCACCAATACAGGCAGACGTTTACAATCCTGATGAAGAAAACGGTAGGGACTCCAGGAATAAGAATCTCAGAGCTGACAACTCCAGTAGGATAGGGCTTGCAGACAGCCTGCTGTTGAAGGATCTGCGTCAACAGCAGATGTGCACGCATTCGATTCTGTGCACGCATTCGATTTGAAAAGGAGCCACAGTTACAACCGTGACACGTTTTCTGCAATTGACAGAGGAATATATGATGTGTGTAGAGTGACAGGGTTGAAAAGTGTGTTGGTAACTACAATATATGTGATAATTTGGGGGGAACCGGACTTAATGTGCATACAGCACTCCCAAAGTAACTACAATTACTGCCTCCTCTTCTGTGGGTTCTCTGGGGTTTGGAAAGAGTAAACTTTAATAAGGCAAAAAACAAACAGAAAACCCAAATTGTATGAAAATTTCACCACTCACTATCATTCTCTGAATTATTAGAAGTTTCTATGCTCCTGAGAGTAGTGCATGCAATGATCGCCAAAGACTTAACTTTGGCTGATTCTTTTTTTTTTTTTTTGCATTGTAGATTCTGAAGCAGTAAAAATTTCAATGACAAGCAAGAGGTGGTAAAAATACTGGGGTTGAAACTGCCCAACATCTGAGCTATCTGGTTTTGGAGAGCTATCCTGGTGATTATCCAACATTGACCAGCAACCTCCTGGTCCATTACTCCAGCTGACTTGTTAGCATTTGATAGACTTTTGAGATATTATCTGTAAATTAAGAAACGATCTCAACTCTGAAGAAGAGTGAAGTTGTCCCTTTTTGGTATTGTTGAAGCCGCAGCCTGTGCAGATACCATGGAGTAAGAAGACCTATAATGAAGAGTACATCTAAATGTCTGGTCCACTGAGAATGTATTTATGCCAATGTGAAGCATTTTCTGTGTCTTTTTCTCTTTCCTTCCCCTCTTTTTTTTCCTTCCCTCCTTCCTTTTTTTTTTTTGTCTTTTGTACATTTCAATGTATAAACAAAATAGTGACTTAGAAGACAGTAGGCTTAACAACACTTCCCAAACATGGATGTTAAGAATTCAACATTTTGTCTCTATGAAATATTAGTGCACAAGAAGATAGTGAAAAGTTAAAATAAAATCTGTTCTAATCTATGAGACATCTGTGCAACTCCACCTACTATGTAGCAAGGTATCTGTCACTTTTTTCTTAAATCTTTCTATAATTTTGTATAATTCTAATAACCCTTATTTTTTTTTTAAGATTTTTATTTATTTATTTGACAGAGAGAGACACAGCGAGAAAGGGAACACAAGCAGCGGGAGTGGGAGAGGGAGAAGCAGGCTTCCCGCAGAGCAGGGAGCCCGATGCGGGGCTTGATCCCAGGACCCTGGGATCATGACCTGAGCCAAAGGCAGACACTTAACGACTGAGCCACCCAGGTGCCCCTAATAACCCTTATTTTTAAAACATTTCTGGCTTCGTAAGTTATGTGTTGGCTTCTTGGGGAAAGGACATAAAATAACAAATATTTCCTAAACCTTAAATATATTCACAATAAAATATGTTTTGCCTTAAGGACATAGGAAAATAAACTTTTTTGGATGAAAGATTACTGTCACACTTTTTCCTTCATAACCCCTACATCTTCTATTATTTCTTTCTCCAAATTTCAGACAAAATGAAGTTGTAATTACAAAGTTACAATATAGAGCTAGTGAGAGCTAAACCAAATAAAATTCACATTCTCAAGACTAGAAACCAAAAAGTTTTTAAAAGCAATTTGACCATTAAACTTATTTATGAAATCTTCCTCTTGTTTTCTTTTGTCTGCTAAAGACCAGAGTTCTTATAATTACCAGGGAACTCCTAAAAAAGTAGATGCATTCCTTGTAAAGGCTTAATCAAACAGGCTATTTCTTCATTCCTAGATTAGGTCTAAGAGAACAACTCTTTCCCATCATTAGCCCCTAAAAGTGTTTTCTTCCATACTTAATTTGCAGCCAGTAAGTTGTTGGGGGGGGGGGAGGCGAAGCAGGAGGGGGTGTTTTTTTCCGTGATGGGAAGAGATTAATTTTTACATGCAAGGTCGAATATAAAGGTAACAGTATGGAATGAGTTTTCTTCCTATGCATATTCTCCATTTTATTTCTTGCCTATTGCTTTTATGGTTTTGTTTTTTTTTTAGCTTTTATGTTGTTAAACAGTTATGAGCAAATGGACTTAATACAGTAGCATTTTTATAAATAATTCCTGTGTTTGTTATTCTGCTACAGAAATTCGCCCTGTTATTATATTCAAAGTTTACACTACTCTGTGACATTTTGGAAAACATAAAAATAGGCTTTTCATAGGTTTATAAGACACTGTGGTCTATAAACACTAACTTCAATAAATCACTCATATATTCTATGACTAATTTTCTTATGGGAAACAGATATCAAAAATTATATGCATGGGTATAATTATGCTGTGGTAACTGGTCTATTTGGAGAATGTTTACTGTGACTCCTGAATGTAAAATCCTTGCTAGAAAATCTTAATTAGATAATGTGCCTATAATACATTACATAAAACATGTGAAAGTACAACCTCATCTGCAGGGTTTTGTTGTTGTTGTTGTTTTGTTTTGTTTTGTTTCTTTGTTTTTTTTTTTAGAGAGAGAGTGCAAGAGGTCCTGGGGGAAGGGCAGAGGGAGACAGAGAGACAGAATCTTAAGCAGGCTCCAAGCCCAGCACTGAGCCTGATGAAGAGCTTGACTTAACAACCCTGAGATCATGACCTGAGCAGAAACCAAGAGTCGGGGCGCCCCCGCAGTTGTTGCTGTTAATTTTTTTGCAAGGCCTTCTTGCAGGAAAAGCTTATATCATACATGAAGATGCCTTGTTTTCCAATTTTACTTCAGAATTTATCTTAAAAGCCATGCTTCCTCTGTAAAAAAACAAACAAAACCCAAAAAAGTAAATAAAAATTCCAGGTTCATCATACTTGATACAAACTTCTTTTTTGGTTGCCTGTTATAACTCATTCTTTTTTTTTTTTCATGTTTTTTAAATGTAACATTCACAATTTTTTTTTTTGGATTTTTTTTTAAAATTTTTTATTGTTATGTTAATCCCCATACATTACATCATTAGTTTTAGATATAGTGTTCCATGATTCATTGTTTGTGCATAACACCCAGTGCTCCATGCAGAACATGCCCTCCTCAATACCCATCACCAGGCTAACCCATCCTCCCACCCCCCTCCCCTCTAGAACCCTCAGTTTGTTTTTCAGAGTCCATCGTCTCTCATGGTTCTTCTATAACTCATTCTTAATTACTGAAAGCACTGTAAATAAATACCCGTTTCAGAAACCAAGAAAGGTTTATATGACACTGTGGTCTATAAACACTAACTTTAATAAATCACTCACATATTCTATGACTAATTTTCTTATGGGAAACATATCAACAACTCTTAAAATAAATTGGTGGTGGTGTATAACATTATATTGTAATTACTTTTATTGGTAATTTATAAATGGAGAGAGGGGCATGGGATTCCTTGGCAAAGGCCAGCCAGGCTGTTTGCTTTCACAGATGGGCTAACACTTATATCTGCAGGTGGAAGGAGTCAAGAGGGTACACAGGCAAATAAGATCTGCTGGGGGACTGCTCTGAGCTCCTTCTCTCTGCTTGACACATGCATATGCCTGCTTCATTTTTTTTTTAAGATCTTATTTATTTATTTGACAGAGAGTGAGAAACAGCATGAGAGGGGAGAGGGTCAGAGGGAGAAGCAGGCCCCCCGCTGAGCCGGGAGCCCGATGTGGGACTCGATGTGGGACTCAATCCCAGGACTCCAGGATCATGACCTGAGCCGAAGGCAGTCACTTAACCGACTGAGCCACCCAGGCGTCCTGCCTGCTTCATTTAATACTCTCAATAACCCTGTGGGGAAGGTGTGGTCATCTGCCCTGATTCACAGATCAAAGGTTTAGCAAGTATTTGCCCAGAAACATTCCTGTCAGGATTTGAACTCCCATCTGAAACTAAGGCTAAACTCTTTCTATTGAAAGAGTTCTATGGTTGCCTTTAATATTTAACGGCGGAAGGCACAGCAGCTCACTTCTTCCTACACATTTTTTTCATTTATGCAATCCTTTCTTCAACACATAAATGTGCAGTTATAATTTACAAGAGTTGTAAAGTGTAAATGTTGAGGAGAGTCCTGCCCTTAGGAAGGAGGAAATGGTACACACATAATGGAATTTCCAACATGGTTTCATTCTTTTAAAACACGTTGGTTCCTGCTTCCAGATAATGTACTGGATATTAGGGATACAGAGTTGAATGAATGAATGCTCACATTCATGGATCCAGAGCAGTTTAATACAATCTAGTTCTACGCACAGTACTTTTCCAGGACACACTATACATGTTTGCTATTTAAAGTTTTGTAAAGCTTTATGTAATTTTGCCTTAGAAAACATTTATTTTGATTTTCTGGGAATTAGGGAAACCCTAATTCTGTTTCTCTGATTTTGGAAAGTCTGGAGAACTGGAAGAACCAGATGATGAATGTGAGAAATTGTTCTCAAATCTTCACCCTTCCCTGCATATACACCTTTTGCCCGGTGACTCTGCAGTTCCTCCCACCTCATTAATGTCAGGCTTAGCCACCTGATTGGCTTTAGACAGTGGAATGTGCACAGACCGAAAACTAGCTGAGCTTGGCCTTGGGTGCCACTGTTTGTTCTTTCTGTTCGCCTTTCTTTGGCTTCTGCCATCCCCGGGTAAAGAACAGCTCCTGCTAGTACTAGTCATAATGTGGGGAGGCTTCAGTGAGGCCGTATGGAATGAGTGTCCAAATATACCAGGCACAAATAGTCCCTAAATGATAGGTGCTGTCACTGTTACTTCTTTTATGACTATCATATTACTCTGTTTGGTGCATACTTGTCTACAAGACTGTGCACTAGGTCAAAAGTTGCACATGATTTCTAGGTTTGGGGGAATATTACTAATACAAAAGGATGTACCAAATTACTCTTCCACCAGCAGGACGAGGTGATGTTCATTTCAGTTTGAGGTCAAAACTGTTGAGCGACCTGGATTCCTAAATTCAGAGCCAGATCATAAGACTCCAGATCCGCCCAAGATCTGGAGGGCGAAAGACAAGGTAACGCCGTCATGGGGGGGGGGGGGGCTCTGCTTAGACTGCTTAGAGGGTGCCTGCACCGCCCTGATTGCAGAGACTCCAAGGAGGAGGCTGCCTGAGTGCGGTGCTCATCCTCTCTCCGGGAAGAGCGGTATCCTCCGCGCCTCGCGCAGTCGTGGCCAGAGGCCAGAGCTCCTAGGCCTTGGGTCAGCGCAGGGGGCTCCGGCTGGAGTGCCCTCTGTCCTTCCTCCTACAGAGCGACGCAGAAACCCGCCGCGGGTCATTCCTGGTGCACCAGCAGCTCCTGACCTGGCTGAGCGGGACTGAGCACCATGGATGGCCGGTCCCTAACCACCTTCCCCAGTCCCCCTTCCTGAGACTCGCACTTCCAAGGCAGGCTGTTTGACTTAAGAGCTTCCTGGTGGGGACCGGCCTCTGCACCTCCGAAAACTGGATGGGGTAGGGTGGGAACCTTCATTCAGCACTTGTCGCCCGTTGGGGTTGTGCTTGACACACCTGAGTCTTATTTAATCCTCACATTCACTGCTTTGGCAGTGGGTGTGACTTTGTCTACATTTCACAGATTAGGAACCCGGTAAATTTGCTAGGCGCCACGGAACCAGTTGGAGGGAAAGAAAGATGTACGGGAGGATTTTAGTCTTAGAGCCTTACAGTCTTTTAGGACTCTGCAGAGAGACTTTGGGCACCTCTCAGTTCCTTCATTTGCAAATCACAGATGAGTGATTCCCCAACTTTAGTGTCCATAAGAAATATTTAGGGCAGTCTTTTAAAAATGCAGATTCTTGGGGCGCCTGGATGGCTTAGTGGGTTAAGCGTCTGCCTTCAGCTCAGGTCATGATCCCAGGGTCCTGGGATCGAGCCCGGAATCAGGCTTCCTGCTTATCAGGAGAGCCTGCTTCTCTCTCTCTCCCTCGGCGCCTCCCCACCGCTTGTTCTCTCTCTCTCAAATAAATAAACTCTTAAAAAAATAAATAAAATAAAAATGCAGATTCTTGAAGCCAACCCAATATGTTATAGTTCAACAAATCCTGGGTGAGGCTCCGTAAGGAGCATCTTTAAAAAATTACCCCGGTGAGAGACTCCTGCTTAGAAGATCCTTAAAGTCAATTGTTCATTAACAAGCACCGCACACTCTGCCTGGCGGTATGGTACGCACGCCACGTATTTTAAATCACCACAACCCCTCTGCGAAATGGGCACCATTTTTATCCCCCCATTTTGCGGAGGAGAAAGCTGGCCCCGCGCCTTCAGGCTCTAGGATCCGCGTCCTTTCCATTGCTCCGTGGGTTTCCGTGACCCCACCCCAAGTCCGCACTTCCCCACCTCAGCTCTTCCCCGCCCCGCTCTCCCCTCGTCCCGCCGCCCCCACCTGTCCCTCCAGGATCCTCTCGCGGCGTCCGCGGTGCTCTTAAACTCGGAGTTCGAGTTCAGCGCAGGAAGCCCCCTTCTTGCAAAGTCCCGGCCGCTAGAGCCAAGTCCCTAAGAACCCCGCCCAGCGAGGGCGTTTCTTCACCGCGAGCCGAGTCCGGGCGGCCGCCTGCAGGTGGCGCGAGAGGATGAGCCTGAGAGAGGGTGGGAAGGGGGCGGAGCCAGGGCGAGGATTGACATCCTTCCTGCCCAATAGCAGCACAAGAGGGAGGCGGTTTGCCCAACTCTCTGTTCCCTGCGGCAGGAAACTGCTTTTCCTTCGCTGTGTGCCTGACAAGCCGGAGACGTTAGCAGCGAGCTGAGAAGCTGCGGAACTGGACGCTCTCTCTCAAGTGCTCCTCCTAGATCCAGCTGTTGGCCTAAAGGTGCCAGAACTGAGGTTGGCTTGGCCTGCTGGGGCTGCCTCGCCGCCTCTTCAGTTTAGCATTGATGTACCTCACCTTGCTGGGAGTCAAGTGCCCTTTTCTCCATCATTGATGATACCCTGGATTTATTGTAAACATGTAAAGGGATTCTTGTTTTTTATTAACTTAGCCGCCAGGTATTTCTGGCCCTGAAAAGGAGAGAGCAGGCGGGATTTTAAAATATATTTTGTTATATATTTTTCTTTTGTTAATCAAGATATAACATATTAGGAAGTTTAATTCCTCAACATTGGGTTTCTTCCCTGGCCTTTTTATAGCAGCAACAACAGCAAAAGCACACTGTAATTTCCCGGGGGTGAATCGAAGCCGCTTTCTGTTTCCCGAAGCCTACCAGTTATTTTATGTATCCTTTCCTCCCTCGCTGTAAGTTTGGGAAGTGGTTGGACAACATGATGAGACTGACTAGAAGAATCACTAGTCAGATTTCATTTTGAGGGTTTGGTTTTTTAGTACTACTTTAACCATATAACTGACCTTCACAATCAACAAGAAAAAACAAAACAAAACAAAACAAAAAAAACCAGGCCAAAGCCAATGTTCTATGAAGGTGGATTTGCAAGTCATCTTACCATGGAGGTGTGGACCAGCCTCTGATTTTCTCTTCTTGGCTGCCCTTTGCAGGGTTGGATAAAGCCTGGGAGGACCAAGCAGCAAAGACAGAAGGGCTGGAGGAGCCGACCCTTGGGGCCTCATCTTTAGCTGATTTGTGTTGTTCCAGGACAAGTATTTGTTGGGGTAGAAGTCCCATGAATATACTAGAGGATAGCCTTTATTCATCTCTCGTTGACCTGTGTCTAAGAACTATAAATCTAAATTCTTCTTTTAAAAAAATGTACTCACTCTTTTTGGAGTTACTAGAACTTGATGTGTGTGCTAAAGAAGTGTTAAGCACTGGGGATACATTGAAGAATGTCAATGTAACGTTGTCCTTATCATCAAATAAGTTACAATCTAGTAGGTGAAAAAGACAGGTAAAAGAGAGTTACCACCCGTGTGCTATTATACAGAAATGAGGGAAGGGCGTGGTGGCATAGAGAGCGCTTCAGGGATGCCAGCACAGAGCTGGTGACGCTTGAGCTACAGATCCCAAGTTCAGATGTGCTGATCGTGGCAAAGTCCCAGGGTCTAGGTGTCTGACTCCTGCACATCCCAGTGATAAGCTTTACCGAAAATTTCGGTGGAAAACACATCTTACTATAAGCACTTAGAACCACCTCTTGTCTGGGCATCTGGTTGGACCCATCTTTGGCTCAAGGGGGCAGGTCAAGTGGCAGGCAAGCTCAAGCAGTGGCATATGCTTAGCCTCCTAGGATTGGCACTGAGATAGGCAGGCTTCCTTTGCATGCTTTTTAAAAACATAAGTTTGAAGATCTGATTTCCCCAATTAGGAGCTCCCGTGAAAATTTTTCAGTGGACATTTAATTGCAGCAGCAGGATCAGGTGATCTGAAATCCTTATGTGTGTGGTGCAGGAGTACTGGGCTCCCAGGATTTGACAAGAGGGCCCACAGTTTTGTGGACACGTCTAAAGGTATCCTCTTGGTTACAGTTATAGTTGGCCTTTTGTTGCATAATTCCTTCTTTCAATTTCAGTAAATACCAAACAGGAAATGTCAGTACCTGTGGTGGTCTGGTAGAGAAAGAATGAGTCAAATGCCGAGAGTAGAACTTAACTCCCCATTATTCAGATAGTAATTAAGAAAGAAGGCCTGTTTCTCAAGTAAACATGTTGGGCCCTTCAATTGGCATATAAGTAAATAATCATAATACATTTCTCATGTTAGTATTGGATAGAAGAATATGGTCACATTCTTCTCATCAAGTCTACATCTTGGCCGTCTTTCTTAATCTATGTCACCAATACAAGTCCTTTTCCTTCTCTTTAAAAGTCCAAGGTTTCATTTTTATGTAGCAAATTTTGTCTTGTAGGAAAACTATGAGACTCAGCATGATATAACCTTCCTTCAAAGAGACTTTACAATTCATTCTGGGAGGTGGCGGGGCTGGCATCCCTAGTAATCCCCAATCACCTTAACCTATTTTGGACTGAGGTGATTTCAAACTGATGTGTATCCCTGTGAAGGCTGAGCTATTTCTGGAACATTCTTATTTATGGGTGCAACACTTTGCATTCAAAATCCTGTGTTTACCAGAACCCCTACTACTTGATAGGCCTTAAGCTCTAATTCTTGTGCCTCCTCAGTTTCATGATTCTCTTCAAATGTCTGGTCAGCTACTCAGCCTCTCAGTCATCTCCTCCAGAATTGGCAGGTGCCTCTAAGGTAAAATCAGCACTAACTACAGAGCTGACACCTTTGGGCTTCCCTCCTCACTGGGATATTGGCCCTGTACTTCCCAGATGCTTTGGTAGAGTCCTGATGCCTTCACACAGGTGTTTCCTATTTTAAGTCTAGATTTTCTGGTTGTTCAGTGTACGCGTGTGTGTGTGTGTGTGTGTGTGTAGGGTGGGAGAGTTGGTATGAAATATCTATCTCATCATTTTTTTTTAAAGATTTTATTTATTTATTTGACAGAGAGAGAGTGAGAGAGGGAACACAAGCAGGGGGAGTGGGAGAGGGAGAAGCAGGCTTCCCGCCGAGCAGGGAGCCCGATGCGGGGCTCCATCGCAGGACCCTGGGATCATGACCTGAGCTGAAGGCAGATGCTTAATGACTGAGCCACCCAGGCGCCCCTATCTCTCTCTTCATTACCAGAACTCTGAGATTGATTTTTTTATGTTACTAAATTCTGATGGCAACTGCATGCACAAATTTCCCTGTCCTGTTTGTGAAATTTAAGACATTCATTTACAAAGGGTAAGTTTCTTAGAATTGGAGTTATGGTATTTGGGAGTCTTCTAAGACATGGAAAATAGCATCCCCTAAACTTGAATGACACATTCATTCTCTTTGCTGCTTCTCTTTTTTCTTCTGGTAGGAGAAAGATGACATTTCCCTCATGTTCTATGCCTCACTGTAGAGGTCCTGCTACCATATGTATTAGGGTTCTTCAGAGAAACAGAATCCATAAACATATATAAAACAATATAATTTCACTTAGTATAGGTAATTGATTCATGTGACTATGGATGCTGGAAAGTTCCAAGATCTGCAGGGTGAGTCAGCAAACTGGACCCCCAGAAGAGCCGGTGGTGAAGTTCTAGTTTGAGTCTGAAGGTCTGAGAACCAGGCAGGCTTGAGACCCTGAAAAAGCCAATGTTTCAGTTCAAGTACGAAGGCAGGAAAAAGTCAACGTCCCAGTTCAAAGACAGCCCTACAGGAAGCATACCTTGTAACTTGGGGGTCTCCCAAATCTGTTCTGTTCAGGTTTTCAACTGACTGGATGAGGCCCACCTACCCACTGAATAAATAGCTTTATTCAGTCTATCAATTTAAATGTTAATCTCATCCAAAAACACCCTCACAGAAACACCTAGAATAATATTTGACCAAGTATCTGGTCACCTTGTGGCTGAGTCAAGTTGACACATAACATTAACCTTCACACCAGAGTTAAACTTACTATGATCTGAGGGCGATTTGCAGAATGTGTGGGAAAGAAGTTTTTTGCAAAGAGAATTTTCAGGAGTTGCTAAACCTTGCCATCAAAAACCAGGGAATTTTGTGGGAGTGGATTTTAAAGTTTAATAAAAGAAGATGGAAAATGATTTTCGCTTAGTTCTTTGAAGTAGTGAGCTCCCCAGAGATTCGATTCAACACTCAGTTTTAGGAAGCCAGTGGGAGTTATCCTAAATCTCATGATGCTATGAAAATGAGAATCAGATATTGACCCACAGTAAATGTAACTGGAAGGCCAAACATCCCTTGGCACAACCTAGGAAGTATTCTTGGCAAAAAGTCCAAACTGAATATAATTGAGCCTCTAGATCTAACCACCAGTTTACAAGAAATACAGGGACTCCAACTACACATTAAATGACACCAGAAAGATGGAATTGCAAGGTCCAGAATGTAGAATATTCTACAGGACAAGTATGATCCACTTTATTCAATAAATACATGTCAGGAAAAAGATAAAGGGGGAATTTACACATTAAAAGGGACTGAAGAGACTCCTAGAACCAAATACAATGTATAGACTGTTTGGATTCTGATTTGAATGTTCCAGAAGTAAAAGAAACGAAAATTAACAGCAAATTTATCACTTCATCATGGAAGATACTTCAGATTGCACCTAGAAGTTAGGGAAAGCTATACATTGACTGAAATTACCTTTAAATTTCCATAAGCATGTTGACTGCACTGTATATTTTATAAAATAAACGCTCCTTAACTTTTTGATTGTGGTAGTAGTTACTCCAGTATATGTATGTCAGAATTCATAGACTTGTATCCCAAAAAGGATATATTTTACTACACATAAATCCTAAATTACTACAACTAGACTTTGCAGAAACAAAAGAAATGGCCACAGAAAACAATGGACAGAAAAAAACACCCGGAAGGACAAAATCTGAGGTTTTGAAGGACAAAGGTCAAGGCAATTCCAACTGCCATGAGCAGTGACCAACAGCTGCAGTGAGCTAACCTAAACTTATGCTCCCTGCCAGAGCGGGGCATCCTGGCACTTCCCGCACAACAGAATTTGATCACTGCAATGGGACAGGAACAGTTATATTTTCCATTCTCTTTTCTGAATTGAAATTTTACTTTAAGTGGTTGTATTTTGGCCATACTCCACTATGGTCTATTGGGTTTGTGAGTAGGGTGAAAGGGAACGGGCAGATTCATCTCTGGGCTATGAGGAGCTGCATCCAGATGTGATGGAGAGACATGCACATCACCCAGAATCCTGGACGATCTTTGGGAGCAGAAAGAAGAGTGTATATAGACACCAGAGAGGCTAGATGAGTGGGTTGACACGACTAGTTCATCCAAAATCTACTTTCCCTTTATTCCAAAGTAAAAGAATTTAGGCTGGGCATCTGGTCATCCAGAATAAACACTACATTTCACAGCCTGACTTTCAGTTAAGTGAGCTACGTAACCAAGTGGTAGACAATGGGTACCAGCAGCTGGGATATATGCAGTTTCTAGACGGTGTTCTTAAGAGGAAGAGGTATACTCCCTTTTTGCACATTTTCCTTTTACTCCTGGCTGTGGTATAGGGGTGCTGGCTGGAGGTTTTGTAGCCATCTTGGACCTGACAGAGAAAACCTAATACCATCACCCCCTGAAATTCCCACAACCACAGAGGGCTGTATCTTTAGACTACCATGTGAGAAATAACCTCATGCTATTTTTCTTTTGAATTTAGCAGTTGTTCCTGTATCTTTCTAATACACATACAGATCTAGAGTTTCTGAACCAACAATTTCTCTGAGATTTATGGCATTTGCACAACTGAAAGGCTATCACATATTTGGACAATCAACGGCCAATTGGTAAGGAGGGTGTATCAGAGATCTGTGCAGGTAAAAGAGATTCAACTGAAGGGATTAACTGCTAGAACATTTTTTTAAAGATTTATTTATTTATTTGTGAGGGTGGGGAGGGAGAGAGAGAGAGAATCTTTCAAGTAGACTCCATGCTGAGTGCAAAGCCTGACATGGGGCTCAATCCCCCAACCCATGAGATCATGACCCGAGCCGACGAAACCAAGAGTTGGATGCTTAACCCAATGAGCCACCCAGGCGTCCCTAGAACATCTTTAGAATGACAAAAGCAGTGGGAGGGATTCAAAGGGCCTGCACTGGAATGGAGTTCAAGAATGCACCCTCTCAGTTGCAAACCAGGTAGATGAGGAAGCTGTTACAAATGCCTCTTCATACTCTCAAAGTAAATGACCAGACACTGCAATATGGATTTTGGCTTCTCCTACTGCTTGCAATCACTCCTCGATACACATGAAGCTGAGGACTAGACACTGACACTTACCATGGCCAACACTACTCTCTCTAGACACTCATTTTACTATGACATTGTTTGCCAGAAGAAAAAAGATGGTTTCTATCTTATTTCTATCTTCCAATAAGAG
This sequence comes from Phoca vitulina, assembly GCF_004348235.1. Classification (NCBI taxonomy): domain Eukaryota; kingdom Metazoa; phylum Chordata; class Mammalia; order Carnivora; family Phocidae; genus Phoca; species Phoca vitulina. The sequence goes on along the minus strand of NW_022589719.1, from coordinate 26,884,890 downwards.
GCAAGTGTGTCTATTTTAAGGAATCTGACTTATAATCCTAGTTGCAAATTAGAGATATTATTTATTTATTTTCTTCAAATTTTTATTTAAATTCTAGTTAACATACAGTGTAATATTGTTTTCAGGAGTAGAGTTTAGTGATTCATCACATACATAAAACACCCAGTGCTCAACAAGACAAGTACCCTCCTCAAAACTCATCACCCATTTAGCCCATTCACCACCAACTTTCCTCCATCAACCCTCAGTTTATTCTCTAGTCTAAAGAGTCTCTTACGGTTTGTTTCCCTCTCTCTTCTTTTTCCCCCCTTTCCCATATGTCCATCTGCTTTGTTTCTTAAATTCCACATGAATCAAATCATGGTATTTGTCTTTCTCTGACTTATTTCGCTCAACATAACCCATTTTTACTCCATCCACGCTGTTGCAAATGGCAAGAGTTCATTCCTTTTGATGGCTGAGTAATATTCCACTGTAAATATATGCCACGTCTTCCTTTTTTGAATTTTAATTTTATTTTATTTTGTTATATTAGTCACCATACATCATTAGTTTTTGATGTAGTATTCCACGATTCATTGTTTTCATATAACACCCTGTGCTCCATGCAGTACATTCCCTCCTTAATACCCATCACCGGGCTAACCAATCCCCCTATCCCCCTTCCCTCTAAAACCCTCAGTTTGTTTCTCCAAGTCCATAGTCTCTCATAGTCTGTCTCCCCCTCCGATTCCCCCCTTTATTTTACTCTTCCTTCTCTAAATGTCCTCCATGTTATTCCTTATGTTCCACAAATAAGTGAAACCATATGATAATTGACTTTCTCTGCTTGACTTATTTCACTTAGCATAATCACTTCCAGTCCCATCCATGTTGATGTAAAAGTTGGGTATTCATCCTTTCTGATGGCTGAGTAATATTTCACTGTATATATGGACCACATCTTCTTTATCCATTCATCTGTTGAAGGGCATCTCGGCTCTTTCCACAGTTTGGCTATTGCGGACATTGATGCTATGAACATTGGGGTGCATATGGCCCTTCTTTTCACTACAACTGTGTCTTGGGGATAAATACCCAGTAGTGCAATTGCTGGTCATAGGGTAGCTCTATTTATAATTTTTTGAGGAACCTCCACACTGTTTTCCAAAGTGGTTTTACCACCTTGCAGCTGAAGATTTCTGTTTCTCAGATTCTTGGCCCGATTTGAATCAAATGGACATGGGGAGATTTGTTTCACCAATGTGTTATGGCACTTTCTGTGGAATTGCAGAAAGATCACCCAGGAGCCCTGAGGTCTAGCTACAGCTCTGGGCTTTAGTTTCTTTCTTTCTTTTTTTTTTTTTAATTTTATTGTTATGTTAGTCACCATACAATACATCATTAGTTTTTGATGTGGTGATCCACGATCCATTGTTTTCATATAACACCCAGTGCTCCATGCAGTACGTGGCCTCCTTAATACCCATCACCGTGCTAACCAATCCCCCCTCCCCCCTCCCCTCTAAAACCCTGTTTGTTTCTCAGAGTCCATAGTCTCTCATGGTTCATCTCTCCATCCAATCCCCCCGCCCCTCATTTTTCCCTTCCTTCTCCTAATGTCCTCCATGCTATTCCTTATGTTCCACAAATAAGTGAAACCATATAATTGACTTTCTCTGCTTGACTTATTTCACTTAGCATAATCTCCTCCAGTCCCATCCATGTTCGTGTAAAAGTTGGGTATTCATCCTTTCTGATGGCTGAGTAATATTCCATTGTACATATGGACCACATCTTCTTTATCCATTCATCTGTTGAAAGGCATCTCGGCTCTTTCCACAGTTTGGCTATTGCGGACATTGCTGCTATGAATATTGGGGTGCATGTGGCCCTTCTTTTCACTGCATCTGTGTCTTTGGTGTAAATACCCAGTAGTGCAATTGCTGGTCATAAGGTAGCTCTATTTTTAAATTTTTGAGGAAACTCCACACTGTTTTCCAAAGTGGCTGTACCAACTTGCATTCCCACCAACAGTGTAAGAGAGTTCCCCTTTCTCCACAACCTCTCCAACATTTGTTGTTTCTTGCCCTGTCCATTTTTGCCATTCTAACTGGTGTAAGGTGGTATCTCAATGTGGTTTTGATTTGAATTTTCCTGATGGCTAATGATGATGAACATTTTTTCATGTGTCTGTTAGCCATTTGTATGTCTTCTTCAGAGAAGTGTCTTTTCATATCTTTTGCCCACTTTTTGATTTGATTATTTGTTTTTTGGGTGTTGAGTTCGAGAAGTTCTTTATAGATCTTGGATACCAGCCCTTTATCTGTAGTGTCATTTGCAAATATCTTCTCCCATTCTGTGGGTTGCCTCTGTGGATTTTAAGTCTTTGATGAATTTAATATGTGAGAGCATAACATGAGACGTGTCCATCAATAGGAACACAGGTCCATTCGTTATGGTATAATCCACACATTGGAATAATATGTAGCCATTAAAGAATGAAGCAGCTTATATGAACTAATAAGGAAAGAATTCTAAAATGTATTGCTAAGTGGAAAACAAGAACAACAAATAAAATGGACAGAATCACATTTACAGTATGCTATCACAGTATGTACACATCTAAAATTGCATAGAATACCGTTGGAAGTTACATAAATATATCACATCACTGGTAGCCTTTAGAGAAGGGTATAACTGGATAATAGGGTTCAAAGAAATAGAATTAATTTCCATTAATATCCACTTATGCTCTATAATTACATTACTAATTAAAAAAAAAAAAAAGAAACAAAATCTATCTACTCAGAAGTACAACTGATTTAGCCAAGAGAGCCAACAATAATCAATTCTTGCTGTGGCCCAGCTGTGTTCCCATGAGAATCTTAATAATAATATAACTCTGAAAATGTGGAATGGAGTACCTGCCCTAAGGCAATTCTTTCTTTCCTCTAAACGCACATGCTATCTTGATATCTTGTCAACCTAGGTTTGACTCTGCTACAAGAGAAGGGCAGGTGAGGATGCCTGAGATCTTTGGGGAAACAGAGCCAGAGAAGGTCAGGCAGGCAGAGAGCAAAAGGAGGCCTGACCCACCTGTGGACATTTTAGTGCCTAGTAACCCCCACCCACTGGCAGACAAGAAGTGACCTTGAAACTGACCAATTCTGGAAAACTCCTCCTCCCTGGGGAGAGGTGAAACTTCTTTGGGCTCTCTCTTCCACCTGTTCCAACCTCCTCTACCCACAGAGGATGTCATTCTGATTTTGCACATAAGAAGACTCAGTCTCAGATAACTTGTCCAGTGAGAGAATCAGGATTAAATCCTAATTGTTATCACCAAAAAGTCCAATGTTCCTTTTCCTATATTGGTGCTTCTTAAATTGCATTTTTGGCACTTCCCTAGAGGCATGTGATGATGGGCTTTGGGACACATGAAACCATAAGATCAACATGGCTCTCATCTTCCTGTGATACACATTTTATTGAAATATCTGTTGAAAGATATATTATCTATTTAGATATTTTGTGGAGAATTCAAAATCCATGTGTTTCAGAATGCATCTTCAAACAAAACTGAAGACTGTTCTGGTCTATCCATATCTCTGCACTCTTAAGACATACGCTTATTTTCTTCTTCCTCGGGATATATGATTGGAATTCTTTGAGACGTACTACAATATATGATGCTCACTTTCTGCTGTGAAATGTATCATAAAGCACATAGGGTTATCTCCCTCTTAATTGTTCAGGAACATTTTGAAGCAGACAAAGAATTAGTAGTTTTTGTCCATCTGTTTCTTCTTCTAGGCTGTGGGATCCTCAAGGAAAAGGGCTGATGTCATATTTATTTTCTGTAATCCTGGTGTTCTGTAAATGTTGGCTGAATGAATGCACATTCTTTTGTTGACAGGAAAGGAAGCTTTCAGAACATCTTCTTGGATGCCTCCACGCGGGGCTTGTGGATGAGCAGTAGAACTTTGGAAAAAATGATAGGAGCTTGAAATACATTGAACGCTGCCTCCAGAATTTTCCAGGATTTGGTGTGCTGGGTCCAGAGGGGGACCCTATCTCTTGGACTGTGATGGAACAGTCTTGTGAGATGAGAATGGGTTACACTGTCCCCACATACCAAGACCAAGGCTACATGAAGAAAATCGTTTTCATTTTATAAAGTATTTTATTCAGAAAAAAATGCCATTTTATTTGGCGGTGGCAAATGATAAAGAAGAAAAATGTCATGCACTGAGAAATGTGGGGTTTAATGCTATTCCTCTTGGCTGGCATTGATGGAAATGCACTGCCAAGAAATATTGCTTAGTGCCATTGTCCATTTCAAGCCTTTCTTATCAGTGAAAAAAATACCATTTTCAAACACAAACCTGATAATGTGTATTAGCACAAAAACATCCAATGATTTCGGGTCCATGCATTACTTAACCCACCCTTGTATAATATTTTGTCCTCCATATTACAGAAAAATGGAAGCTTGAACTTTGGTGTTACGTTTTGTCTTTATGGTGAGAGACCTCTCAGAATTAAAATCATCCAATGTCAATCATTAGTGCCAGGATGGCTCTTTCAAAGCAACATTTGCCACTTTGAAGTCTTCTTTCATGAAAGAATCCTGCTTTTTCATGCTTCTATGCTTTAAAATTAAAAGTCTATTTTGAAACGTGTCTCCTCTGCTATTGTCCATTTCCTCTGACAAAATATTCCAAAGGACCTTTCAAAAGTTCAGTTGTTGTTTTTTTTTAAGATTTATTTATTTATTTATTTATTTATTTATTTATTTATTTATTTGACAGAGAGATAGACAGCAAGAGAGGGAACACAAGCAGGGGGCGTGGAAGAGGGAGAAGCAGGCTTCCCGCTGAGCAGGGAGCCCAATGCGGGGCTCGATCCCAGGGCCCTGGGATCATGACCTGAGCCAAAGGCTGATGCATAACGACTGAGCCACCCAGGTGCCCCAAAAGTTCAGTTTTTGATCCTGGGTGCCCTCTCAAGAGTTTTGAGATACTCTACCAAACTAAATTATGTGGCCATCAGTGAACATTTGGTTTTCTTTTCCTTTTTAAGATTTTATTTATTGGAAGGATTTTATTTATTCCCAAGAAGAAAACAAATACACGTTTTAAGATTGTGTGTGTATGAGAAAGAGAGAGAGAGAGAGAGAGCGTGTGCAAGCCTGACCAGGGGGAAGGGCAGAGGGAGAAAGAGACTCCCCGCTGAGCAGGGAGTCTGATGCGGGGCTCGATTCCAGGACCCCAGGATCTTGACCTGAGCTAAAGGCAGATGTTTAACCGATTGATCCGCCCAGGAACCCCGAAAGTTTCGTTTTTCTGATTAGCCTTTTATCACAGGGCTGGATAGGTTGAGTTGTGTGGCTTAACTTCATATTTCCAGCATGACTTTTCTATCTGTTCTATATTAGTTTCCTATTGTTCTTGTGACAAATCACCACAAATTTAATGGCTTAAAGCAGCAAAATTTATTATCTTACATATCTGGTGGTCAGAAAGGCAAAATGGATCTTAGGAGAAGAAAAGCAAAGTGTCAGCATCAGTTTCTTCTGGAGTTTGGTCGGGAGACAGTTCCTTCTGGAGTCTGGAGGGAAGAATCCATTTTCTGCCCTTTCTAGCTTGGAAAAGCTGCCTTTATGACTTAGGCTGTGGTCCAGCATTCCTTTGTGTGCTTTTCCCACACAACCTTCTCCTCTTCTGTACTCAAAGCTCTCTCCATGTCCCTCTCACATGGACACTTGTGATTACACTCAGAACCCACTTGGGTTAAGTCAGCATATTCATCCCATCTCAAAATTCTTATTTAATCACACCAGCAAAGTCCCTTTTACCACATAATTTAACTTTCAAAGCTTCTAGGTAGTAGGACCTAGATAGCATTGGGGGTCATCATCCATCCTACCATATAGGAGTGTCAGGTTTAGGTTTCTCTATGAGCAAAGTCACCACATACTTCCAGAACTCACAGGTTCTCAGTCCGAGACTGACTAGCATTTGTATATTCTAGGTCTGGATCATGGGAGAGAACTTTAGTTTGAACCCTGTGCCTATCAAAAATTCTATCAATTATGACTTAGAGGTCAGGTCACGTAGAAACATTGATATTCAGGGCCCATTCATTTAGGGGACCTGGGGAATAAAGCACCATAGATACAACAGAATTTGATCACTGCCATGGGACAGTCACTGTTGTATTTTCCACTCACTTTTCTGAGTAGAAATTTTATTTTAAGTGGTTGGATTCTGGCCATACTCTACTATGCTGTATTGGGTATGTGAGTAGGGTGAAAGGGAATGGTAGGATTCATCTCTAGACCACAAAAAGCTGCATCCTGATGTGATGGAGACAGGCACATCACTCAGAAATTCTGGACTATCTAGGGGAGTGGGTAAATACATCTATGACGTAGTCTGCCAGAAGATGGAGAAAAAAAGAGTTTCCATCTTATCTCTATCTTCCAGATAACAGGCAAGTGCATCTATTTTATACCCGAATCTTAACTTGCAACTTAGACTGAAATATTTCTATTTTAGCTTCCTAGACTATGGATAAGAGAGGGTGGGCATGGAGACTTAGCAAGTCATGCTTCTATCCTCCACAGAAGGGCAGAACTAGAGGAATGAACAGAAAAGCTAGGATTTTCTGTTGGCATTTGCAATAGGGGCTGATGTTACAGGTGACACAAAAGAGAAAAAACATTAAGATTACCAAAGAATTTTGAGTTTTAGAGGAACAATAAATCTTTTTTCCTTCGCTCTAAAGGTTTATTTACCCATTATTTTGTGATGCAGAGAATGGGGTCACCTTACCAGTTAGGAAGATGGGATGGATGTATCCTCCTAAGCATTCAGGATGGTAAATACCAAATTCTTTGTATGTATATAACAGAGGCTTGAGATAGCCTCAAATTAAAAAAAAAAAAAAAAAAAAAAAATCAGAATTTACTTAAACTCTTATATGTGTTTTGCACATCCACATGATCTCTAAAACTTTTTTAATTTAAAAGAATATTCATTATACTTTAAGGAAACAGCCCCAAATACTCTAAATTATTGGCATATTTTCTTGAAAAAAATGTTTCTAGAAAACATTTTTCTAATGTTCCATGGATTCAATCTGATGATCTTGAAGTGACAACTCTTGTTTGTTACGGTCTTCGTTATGGTTCTCGTTTTCCCCTTCATTTAAGAATTTATAAAAGCTCTCATTTTTACGTTTAACGTCACAAAGAACTGAACACATAGAATAGCCATATTCAATAAGGGCTTGGGTTTTATCTCCACGGTTGTAAAAATGCCCAACGGTATGAATAGCAACCAATTCACCAGATGTATTAAACACTGGGGAGCCAGAGGACCCACTGAAAAAGCTGGTATCATAGCTAAGTGTGTCAGTGCTCCAAACTTCTGGTAGGAAACTTCTTTGGGTGAACATGGAGAAAGCATTATAAGGGGCAGCATGGAGTCCTACCATCCCATCTTGGTGTTGTTCTGGGTACCTCTCTAACCGCTGCTTTAGAGGAATCACAGCACAGCCATCTATCTTCTTGACCTGGCCTTCTGGGTGACCAATTAAATAAACCAAACCACTAAGTGGTTGAGAGGAAATTCGTCCAAACAGGCCTGGAGGGAATCCATTTCCATTATTTCTTAGCTTTAGAATGGCATAATCTAGAGGTCCATCAGACACTCCAAACCATGGCTCAATGTCATACCAATCAACATTGATAGGGCGGAACCTTTTATAAGTGAAAGTTACCTTTGCACATTTGCTTATTATATCTGGCCACAAACTTGGATCTGTGCCTTCTCCCACCATAAAATGTATTACATGTCGACAGGTGAAAATATAACCATGATTGAAGACAAAGCAAGTAGCATCACCTTTTTTTCCATTATTGTCCCATTCCATGAACCCAACTGACTTACTAAGATGAATAAGATCTTCATAGGTTGCAACTGAAGTAGAATTTTCAGTCACTTTCCCAAAGTACTTTTTATATATGTTGAATTGTTGAAAGGTTGTCAGTTTGGTTCTCTTCCGTTCATCCCGAAAATACTTTCTCATCCAAAGTGCCTCCTTATTAAAATTTGGATATTGATCCATTATACGTTTGTCCAATATTTGGCAATTCTTTAGCCAGAGGTTAGCTGCCTTCCTCGGGATAGCTTGAATAACATGCTGCATACCCACATGGGGCCTTTGCCTATGTCTTGAGTTGTTCCTCCAGTGTTTTCTGTTAAAACTATTATTATAATAACTCCTTATTCTGGAAATTGTGCGTCGTTTTTTACCTTCAATTCCATGCCCTAGACTCTGAGGTGGGACGATTTTTTCTCTGTTGGACTCTACAACTTCAGTTTCCCCATCTGTCTCTGGTTCATGTTCTTTGATTTCAGACTGTATCTGATCCCAGGGACCGATTTCATCAGTGGCATTTTCATTCTGATTAATTTTTTTAGGAGCACCTCTCCTGACACATTTCTTAAAAATGTCCATTTCTAAGGTTTTTCCACATACTTCATCCACCAGGGTCGGCTTTTCATGAATTTTCTGATGATCTTCCATTACTTTCCATTCAAATTTGTCAAGGTCGGACCGAAATCGGCCATCCTTGCTTAGAGCTTCTTGGATAGTCTCACCCTTTAACGCATAGATACAAAGTGTACTTCCTCTTTCATGAAGTTCCTTGATCTTGACAATCTTCTTTACATTCTTTCCAACAGCAACAACGTGAAAAAGAACGCATTCCATGTTTGGATCTTCACATTGGCGAAACATCTGATCATCTTCCTGGTTACCCTTTCTTTGACCAAATGTTATTTTAAAATGGGAACCTTTAGGTAGGCACTTGAGAGGCATTCCTAAATTTACAAATCCGTCTATAGTTTTCTCTTCATAAACAAGGATGTTCTTATTAAAATGATTCTTCATCCTTTCTCTGAAATTGGCCTTAGCTCTCAGGGCTGAGTAGATATTCTCAGTGAGTTTACCATGGGCTGTAAACACACTACGGTCTGATTTCCTGGAGCTTCCACTCAAGGTAAAAGTAAAAGAACATTTTTTACTGGTGCTCAAGTCTCGGTTCTGAATTTCCACAGAGGCTTCCTGCTTGACTTCACTTTTAAGCTTAATGGGACTGCTACGCTCTTTCCTGTCAGACAGAGAATGAGCAGCAGGTGTGCCAGGACATGTCTGCCTCATGACAGTATCCTTAAAAAAGGAAAGATTAAAAACTTAGTAAGAACCACCTTTAATAATAACGTTTCCTATTTTTCTAATTATAAAACTGATAGATACTGTGAAGAAGAATTGGATAATAACATGGATAATGAATAATGGAGAAAAAATATCAGTCAAGTTATTCTATCACCAGAGATAACCATTCTACATGTTGTTTTATTTGTTTCTATGATTTCACATGCACATACAAATCACTAAGCAATCTGCCATTGATTGACATGTCATGAAACACATTTAATGACATACATGCCATTCAACAACCTCTGAAAACACAATTCGAGGGGCTACAGGATATTTCACTGTACAATAATTTCTAATCCATTCTTCTGTTGCTGGATACTTAGATTGTTTCCAAGTTTTTACTACTCTAAATACGACAAACATTTCTACACACGAAACATTTTGTCTCAACATCTGAATATTTCCCTAGGCTAGATTCCCTGCTGTAGAAAAACTGAGACTAAGGTTATAATATACTTCACAACATCTATGCTGCCCAACTCCTTGCCAGAGAAATTGCACCAGTTCATCCTGCTTCTTCTCCCCTTGCTGCCCAAAGAGGCCAACCAAATGGTTGACTCCTCCAAAGGATTTCAGTACTATTATTTTAAATGTCTACCAACTGATAGAGGAGATGCCATTTAATTTGACTGTTTCTAAAATCTGCATTACTTACTAGTAAAGCTGGAGCTATTGAATGCACCTCTTGGACAGCTGAAACATCACCTTGCAAAAATTCCCATTAAGTATCTGTTTAGTTCTATTCCGTAGATGTTTCAACAGCAGTAAGGAAATACATAAGATACTAAAATGATTGATAAATCCCAGGATCGGATAGATATACAAGTAAATACACATGGGCATATACACATAAATATACATATTCAAAAACATATACACATAGAACCAGTTGGCAATAGCCTGGGAAAAAGTATTGATAATCTGATGGCAACAGGAATCAAAACCAAGGACATAAGTGAAAAACATGACACCACAGGATTCAGTAGAACTTAGATGGGAATTCTTGTGGAGTCTCAAGTCTTGGACCTATTCTATATGAACAGAAGAATAAAGCTGGAGAGAGTAAACTCAGGAGGGACAGAGGGGCTTGGTTTATTTAGGAGGCCAGTGCAATTGAATGAGCTCTGTCTGGTTTCAGGCACAGTGAGTTTCTTCCTCTCATGGTGCTTTCCTTTTCCTTTGCATTTATTCATTTCCAGGTTTTTTCTACAAAAAAACAGTGGTTCCATCCTGCTGTGAATATCCTTGAATGTTTCCTGGTGTACACGTGCAAGAATGTCACTCAGGGGTAGGAGTGGGACTGCTCCAATTTAGGATCTCTGAATACTTCCCTTTATTAAATACTGCCATATTATTTACAGAATGGTTGTACCACCTTGTACTTCCACTGTGGGACATCTACATCCTCATCCAAAGTCAGTACTGCCCAACTGTCGACATTTGCCAATCTTGTGGGTGTGAAATGGCATCTTAATTAGTTTACTTACTAATGGGAGTTGAATGCCTTTTCGTGCTTCTGCCTGTTCATGTCTCTTGCCCGTTTTTCTATTGGACTATATTCCTTTTGATCACTGAAAATCCTTTCTATATTCAGACACGAGTTGTTTATTTATTATATGTCTTAAACATATTCTTGGAGTATCTGACTTGCTTTTTCATTCTCATCGGCATCATTCCAGATAAGAAATCCTTAGTTTTCTGTTGTCACGTTTATTAATCACTCTATGTCATAAGATTACCTTTCATAGAATTATTCTATTTTTTTTCTAAAAAGTGTAAAGGCTTGCTTTTCCTATTTTATTTTTATTGAAATAAAGCCTACTGTAATCTTCAAAAACCGACTCTGAAGTCTGACTGCTTGGATTCAAATCCTCACCCTCAAGTTCATCATTTTTGCAACTTTAAGAAAAGTGGGTTTCAGTTTCTTCAATTTTAAAACAGGGATGATAACAATATCTATTGTTTTATTAAATGCTGAATGAGATAATCCACAGGACATTGCAAGAGTAATTTCAGGTACACACTAATTTCTCAGTAAGCAGTAACTGCTTACTTAATTATTTTGGCCTGTCTGTCCTTCTGATATCAAGCATCTACAGTGTTTGTTAGTGATCTTGTTGTCTAACAAGGCACACTTTGCACTGCTAATTCATACACTATCATTTGGTTTTGACAGGCACTTATAGATGTGATCTCCCAAATACAAAATTTCCACAACACAGAGGAAGGGTTTATAACCGCCATTCTTTATGAGCTTATCCCCTTCCAGGATCCTAATACCGTACTATGGTTAGAGTATGCTGCTCCAGCCAAGAGTTGTTAAAAAGGAGACACACCTGTGACTCTTCAGGTCTGGTACCCCGGCCATTTTCTGTAGCAGTGAATGACTTGTTCTCTTCAGGTTTCATGGAGTTCATGATGACTTCTAAGAAACTATGACTCACTTCTGCTAGTGGCCAAGTCAGAGAAACAAGGGTTGGATTTACCCTCCCACTTGCAATGACTAAAAACAAAGGAAAGACAAGGTACATGAAACAACTTTCAAACACTGGGCCCCAGGCAGTGCAGAACAGTGATCTCCTACCTCTCAGAGACAGAAATCAAATGAGGTAATCCCCATGAACCTCTAGCTTTCTGCCTGGGGAGTGTTTCCAGACCATATCTCAGGGAAGGGAAACAGCAGAGCCTGGCAGTTTCCTTGGGTTGAGAAGACAAGCTCAGGGTCATGGGAGGCCGAAGTGGCTGGAGTTTGTAGGGCAGACTACTAGAGAGAAGAGAGCTACAGCTACACACAGGATCGGAGATCTGCAATGGGTACCCCCTGAAATCTCAGCCGAGTATCGGTCAGTCCATGCATGTGAGGAGGCTACTGGAAGCCAGGGGAAGAACCACTTAAAGGAAAAAGTGGAACAGTTCTGAGGCTCACTCAGGCCTGAGAATAGTTTCTGCTCCCAAAAGCCAAACTAGAAAACTTCACCATGCATGAGGTATCAGGTCGAGTATTCAGGAAGGTATTGTCTCCGTAGTGGGATAAAAGTAGCCCCAGACTGAAGGCTGCCCTGGTCCCACCTGAGGAAGTTGAATGGCAACATTTGCCGGGATCAAACTGTTTGCAAGTCACATAACTGGGCACTAGAGCAAAGCTTAAGAAGATCAATGAGAATTGAAACATTTCTGGCACCCCAAAATGTGGAATTAACAAAGCTGGATGTCCAATACAAAATCACCAGGCATGAACAGCAGAGGAAAATAGGACCTCTAATGAAGAAAGAAACTGAGGAACAGAAACAGATCCAGAAGGGACACCGTTCACAGAACTAGTAGCAAAGAACATTGAAATAGTTATTACCTTGAAACTCTGGCCAAATGTAACAGGGACCAGATTTAGCCTCCACACTGAAAACAAAACAAGACAAAATGGGCAAAAGATAGGTAACAATGATTTACAAGGAACTGGCTGGCCATCATGCAATTAAGGACAGTACAAATAGGGCACCCCCTGTGATTACTGCAGCTGCCCGCTTGAGAGATCCCAGGCCAGGCTGCGAGGGGGGCAGTACGGCAGAGCCAGCTGGAATCCCTGAGTTGAAGAGTCAGAGAGAGGGAGGTGGCAGAGGTGACAGGACACAGAAGGGAATGCCCTCCCCACACCGAGAACTTGGGATACACGAAGAGGGTTCCTCTCAGGTATTCCGGGGAGAACTGAGCAGAGCAGCAATGGAAGAAAGTACCTAAGGCCAAGAAAGAACCACCCCGAACCGTCAAACCCTCTCCCTACACCCCTCCCAGGGATCTGGGGTTCCTCATTTGTAAATGAAGATGTTTGGTGTAGATCAACCTTTTATTGTTCCTGTGAATTACCCCTCTGGGCTTGTTAAAAAGGAAGATATACCGGATCCCACCCTCAAAGATCATGATTCAGTGACTCTGGGCTGCAGTTATGATATTTGATCCGTGTCCCCCCCCACCCCCAGCCCAGAACGTTCCCGCCTCCGCATCCCCCCCATCCCCCTCTCCTGATGCCCAGGCACACAACAGGGTAGCTGAAACAGCTTCCTAGCTGATCTCCAGGTGTCTTTCTAGGAGGAAAAGTCTTGATCTTTGAGGGTGGGGGGCGGGAAGGAGGTTCCTACAATGGGAGGCTGCTTATCCCTTACCCCCAAAACTTCTTGGCTCAGGACCAAGGTTTTGCCTAGTGCTCTTGACGACCACCCCTAAGGGCTCCACGTCCCACTGAGGACCAGAGCACCACTCACAGATGCGGAGCGTGTCCACGGGGCCGGTGACCGCTGCCTCGGGAGTCGCAAGAGCTGAGAAGACGTGGCACGGACGGCTCCCCGCGGGCTCTCTTCCCTCGGGGGAAAGTGGAAGTGCGCACGCCCGCGCTCTTGGTCCTGCCAACGGGAGGCGAGAGGGCGGTGTCTGCCCTCATTGGCCAGGAACACAGCCACTTCAGGAACCCATTGGCCGCTCCCGGCACCGGGGAGGCGGGCGGGAGAGGCTGGGCGCGGACCCCATCCGGTGAGCTGGAGGGCGCAAAGGCTGGATTTCGGGGAATTAGCCCGCGCGCGGGCGCCGCCTGAGGCTGCGGCTCGGTCCCTCCGCGCACGCACTCCCCACGCGGGCCCTGGGCCGGCATCTCATTCCGGGACCGACTGCGCACTCTCCCCCCGCTCGCCCGGGTCTGTGGGGCTGCGGTCGGGCGGGGAGCTGAGCGAGCGCGGGCGGGAGTGGGAGGAGCCTGCGATTCCCGCTCTCGCGGGGCCGAGTCCGCAGCGCGTAGGCGGGACGGGCGCTCTGGGCCTGCGTCTGGAGCCGCCGGGCTATGGTTCGGCCTGCGGGGTGGGCGGTGGCGCGAGGCGCATCCCGGGCGGCACGCAGCGGCTGCTGGAGGGCCGGCCTGAATTGGGCAGAGGCCTGGCCAGAGTCTTCGTGTGTTAGCCGGGCGCAGCACGGGCTTCCAGCGGTCTAAAGGGCCCAAAGCGGGCAGCAGCGCTCCTGTGGTCTGTCTAGTGGGACTTGGCCCCCCCCATCAAATGAACCAGCCTCACCGAGAGGCTAATGCACACACTTAGGCCAAAGCAAGAAGCCCAGAGATCTGAACTTCTCCCTAAATCTTCCCCCCAGCCCCCGCCCCCGTGATTTACCGGAGGAGTCTTATTTTATCAAGGACCTCTTAGAGGGAAATCAGCCCGGCGAGGGCCCAGGGCCTTGCAGGCATCTCAGGCTCTGGGGCCTGGGGTTGGTTGATCACTGTAGTTCAGCCCCTATTCCCAGCTGGCCGGTGTTTTGTAGTTGACATATTTGGGTCTCGTGGGATCTTCGCAGTCACCCTTGGAGTTAGGTTGGCGCTTGCTCCCATTTCACAGATTAGGAAACAGGACAGTTTGCCTAAGACCATGGAACTAGTTGGGGACTGTGGTGCACTGGAGGAGTTTAACCTTAGAGTGTCATAGCTTGCAGGGAGACCTTGGGCAAGTTCACTCCCCTCTTGCGGGTCTTGATTCCCTACTTGTTACTTAAACCGGTCTGCCCCTTTCTGATTCTCCTTCCATTCCTGTTCCAACTTACCACTTGGGTAGCTTTAAAAACCGCGGAAACTCAGACCAGGGCTTCGCAAAGTTTATGATGCATCAGAATCCTCTGGTCAGCTTGTCAAAACAGATTTCTGAGCTCCCTCCGTGGAGATGCTGACTCGCTAAGGCTGGAGTATGGCCCGGTAACTTGCATTTCTCAAGAGATGATGCCAGTGCTGTTGGTGGCCATCTCTAAGGCCAACTGTTAATTTCAGTGACCAAAATGTACTCCAAGTATTTTCAAATATTAACTAGTTTTATCCTCTAACAAGCATAGGAGGCAGCTACCCTTATCCCCATTTTAAAGGAAATTGTGGCCATAGAGAGACATCAAGCAATTGACCTAAAGATAAACAGCTATTAGCAAAGCCAGGATTAAGCAGGCAGGCACGGTGTCCTTAGCCCCCTTCCATTGCTTCTCTGTTTTCTTCCAATAAGCTTCCAGGACCCAAGCCCACCCCAGCACTTTCTGCCCGTGCTCCCCTCCAGTGCCGCTCCCCACAGCCCTCACTTTTCCCAGTGTGACCCTCCCTATTCGCCCGCGGGCTCTCGTACAGGCAGCTCCTGGGGATGTGGTCAGCACGGGCAGTCCCCTTGCAGGATCGCCCAGGCAGGGAACAGAGACCCCAAGAACGGAGCCCAGTTCCCAACACCAGTGGATGGATACTCACTGTGGGTAAAGGTTCTCCACCACAGCTGGAGTTCCGAGCATGGCCTGCAGAGGGCGCCAGAGAACGAGCCTGATGGAAAGGGGAGGGAAAAGGAGGCGGGGAAGCGGGTGAGGTTTGACACTCATTGTCGCCAAAGGCAGCTTGGTGTTGGTTTGCCCACTCCTTCATTCTCTATTGCCCAAGAGCTTCTCACCCCTTTAGGGGGCTGCACTTGTGGCACCGATGGAGAGGTGGCAGTGGCCTATGCCGCGTCAGGTACTCCCTGAAAGGACCTGCTTCTGTCAAGGTTGCTTTAGCTCAGACTGGCTCAACCCTCTTTTTCTAGCTGCCTTGGTCTCAGTTAACTAAGGCCCACTTCGCTGGTCTCTGGGTTCATCACTCTGGGTCCTTGGCGGTTTTGTGAAAGGCTTCGAGGGGGCAAAGCCAGCGTGGCACCTGTCATTGCCTTAGCAGCTAAGTATTTCTGGGTGCTGACAACGGGGAGCAGAGTGCGTGGGCCTGGGGGTCAGAAGAGCAGAGTGGGAAGTGTCCACTAAACATCAGGCATTGTAATTTGAAATTGTCCAGAGCATTGCCTCATTTCCTCTTTCTGCTTAATTCATTTCCTATTTCACAGATTAGGAAACAAGGGAAGTAAGTCGCCTGTGGGTGGTCCTTGAAAGGATTTTCACTCCTGTCAGATGCCAAAGCCAAAGTCCTTTATTGTGCCAAGGCTGCCTTTGTAGCATTTCAGTGCATGCGGGTTCGGTGAAACAGGTCTGTACACTGATGCATCCTTCTGTCTGTCCAGTCATCTATTCCTTTATTCGGGACTCCTCTGCCAGGCATGGGTCTAGTTGGTATTGAAAATACAGAAGAATAGGGGACTCTGCTGTAAAGTAAAGGAGAAAAAGATGTACACAGGAGATCAAAAAGATAGACACAGCATATAGATACCAGTTTTCTTCCAGGTAATATGATGGAAAAAATTTACCCTGGCCTTTCAGATTATTGCCTTAGGCTGTGCTGTAGTAATCTCTGAACTTTTAATTTCTCACGGGTATAATTGTTAGCAAGTCGAGCACTCACCCCATATATACTTATTTACATTATATATTTTAATAACATAGTAAATGTTAGGCGCATGTAACTTTTCATGTTTAGATAAAAATATAAATGGAGGTTCAAATAGTTTCTTCATTCACCCCAATGGACCATCTCGGGCACTTCCTGCAGAGCTTCCTCAGTCTGGAAGCTTTCACCCGGATCTGTGCCTGGCTCTCTTCCTTCTTTCTTCAGAACAACACCAGGTTTTCAGGGTGGCCTTCCCTGACCACTTCCTATTGAATATGCCCCCCACCCCCGTATGTCTTCTGTCTCCCTATCCTGCTTTATTGTCCATATACAGTATCTCACTCTGTAATAAATAGGATCATTTTCCATTGGCTTAGTTTTGCCTCCTCACATCAGTATCTAGCTTGTAGATGGGCAAGGGGGAGTCCCATAGTGGGAGGAAAGCAACAGAACCAAAGGGCAGGAGGTGGAGGGGAAAGCCCTGGGCTGAGGTGGGAGAACATGGAATATGGGGGACAGCTTGTTCGTGCCTCCTTTGTCTCCTCCATTCTTGCAATCCTCAGGGCCAGGGGAACCCAACCCTTTCCTCTGGCCCACTTAGCTGCAGCCTCTTCCTCTTCTCTCCCACTTTTCAGGCCCTATCCCACAGGAAGGACAGGTAAATGTCCCATACACAGATCCCTCCAGGAACTCAGTTACAGTTCAGAGACTCTGCTCTTGTCTCTCTCAGCATCTTCTCCCTTAAGGTGCTGGTGGGGTTGTACCGGGTGTTCTGGGCTAGGAGCCAGGAGATCTAATCTCGGAGCCTGGATTTGCCCCTGAAGAAAGGTTGAACAGAATGGTTGAACAGCCTGTCCTCATCCTAGCTGACCCACTTCCTATACAGGAGCCAAGGACCCCTGAGAGTTGACCTTGGAGTGACTTCTTAGCCACCCGATGGTCTGAACAAATGACACATGAATCTTCTGAGTTTACCAGTTTCGGCATAATTTAAGGAGAACATCGTGAGAAACCTACTCAGGGTGCGGAGGTTATTATATGATTCATAATCAGTGGGAATGAGTGATACGTCCAGGAAGAGCTAGCATAACTAGCCAGGGACAAAGTCGATTGCAGATACACATTAGCTCCTCTGTGACATCCCCACCCCTTGCTGCGACTGAGCCTGGCATTTGCACCAGGGCCCCGGCAGCACTCCCGAGGAGGAAGGATATGCTCTGCCAGCTCTGTCCAGCCCTACATCATTTTATAAACACGACATTGGGTCCAGCCCTGTTTTATCTTGTGCTTTTGATTGTTAATCACTCTGAAACGCCCCATGGCTAGTCATCCACTTCGTACTGGCTGCATGACCTTGAACAAGTTACCTACTTTCTTTGAGCCTCAGGTTCATCATACATAAGATGGAGGAAATAGAATGTCATCAGTCTCGAACGTGGGGTCACAGGGTGTCAGTCCCCTGAGGATCGGAGAAAGGTATCTGCGGCTTTGGAAGACTTCAGAAATCATATCACTAACATACTCATCTGTAGAAAATAGTGGAGGAAGAATGCTAACCACAGAGCAAGTAAATAGGAACACAGACCTCAGACAAGAGCAGATAACAAGGAGAGGAAACAGCGATGAGCAAAAAAGTCTGGCCAAATTTATGTATATGGTTAAATCTCAATGACCATGGTAGACCCTCTGGAAATGACTGACAGCAAGGGCGAGTCTACCACATCTGGTCTGAACCACCAGGGTTGTGCTCCCAGCCAGCAGGGCTGGGGGAAGAGAGGTTTGGTCTAGACCATCTACTCACTCCTCTGGATGTGAGGAGGGAGAAGGACAAGGGCTGAATCTTTAGAAAGACATCATCTTATTGGGGTGCACCGGGGAAGCCGAGGGAGAAGAGCTGGCACTTTATCTCCTATAGTAGGAGAGAAATTTGTATTCATTTATGAATACTAGGGAAAATATTATTGATCAATAAAAAGTTAATCAGTGAATATGATGGAGAAGTGAATTAAGATTCCTTAGTGGAGGTGCCTGGTCCCTCCATGTGACCTTCAGCTACCTACCAGGCAAGCTCTGCATCTCTAGTCTGAGTGCCTGTACTCACCAGGTCAGCCTGTGGGTAAATGTCACCACTGCCCTGCTGTTGAGGACCAACAGGGGCTTGAGGATGGAGGAGAGATGGGGCTTGACAGGATGGGCCCAGGGAGGGCATATGCTAGGCCACCTCCCACCCACTTCTTTCTTCCCTATCCCCAAACGTGAAGGTTTTATGTAGTTCCTGTCTCCACAGCAGTCTGCCCTGTGATGTGTTGGCACCTGGGGTTTCCTCCAGGTTCATCTCTCTGCTCAAAATTTCAGGCCAACTGACATTGCCTTTTCTTTTCTTTTGCTTTGCTGTTGCAGATTTATTCTGATTTTGTTTCTTTTATTTTCCCCATTATTTCATATAGTTATTGGTGTGAAGGAGACAGACACCTGCAACTTGGTTCACCATCTTGATCCCCGCTCCACCTGGGACTCTCTTCACTCTTTCTCAAGGCAGACCCAGTGCTCATATTTTATCAGCACCTTCATACCAGCCACCCACAGTTGTCCTGGGCATCCCATGAACCTGGGCCGACCCAAATTTCCCGTGGAAGCGAACTCCCCTGAATTGTGACCCGAGTCTCGAGTTTGCATATGAATCTTCCCTTGACACAGCAAGCAGTATTTTCTTCTACCTTCAACGAGGCCTGAATTCGGGAGTTGGGGCAGCCCAACAATTGATCCGAGTGGGCTGTCTCTGCAGGTAAACTTGCTGTGCCATCTTAGGGTACAGAGGTAATTACAGGGTAATTATTGGAGTTGCATCATTTATAATCATATCAAACATAAACAGGAAATTCTATGGTTTACCTTTTGTTGGAGAGATGGGGGTGGGCATTGGCCAATCACCCAGAGCCAATTCTGTTAAGATTTCTTGTTTTATACAGTAGCTTCAGTGTGCACAGTGTTTCACATTCCAGTGGCAGGGTTGCAGGGCAGGGCCAGAAGAGGCCATTGTTGTATTTGTGCTCTTCCTGAAGTGTATAATTCAGGGATTCTGAATTAGTAATATCAATTTTCAATTATAAATTGCTTATCATAGTGCCTGGCACATATTCTCTCGTTCATCTGGAATTTCTCACCACTTTTTCATCTGGTTCACCCCTACTCACTCTTCCATCCTCACCATCCTTGTTACTTCTTCCAGGAACCCTTCTGATACCAGATCTTTCTCCTGAGACCACACAGGGAAAAACACAAAGGGCTGAACAAAGAGCCAGACTCACAGGAACACCTAACCCAGGATCAAGCTTCACAAATGACTAGTGAAGGGTATGAGAAAGGAGTCACAGGAAATACCACATCTAGCAGAGGACCCGAGGCCATGGAACTTGATCCTTTGGGTGCCATTTTCCACATCACAGTGATAAATGCTACTTGTGTGAGTGGGTGAAGTTAGCCTAGGAAAGCCATTTGTTTGGGATTTCACCTTTTATACTTTGCTAATCACAAACTAGGAGACTGACATTCATTATTTAGCATAGCAGTGCCTCAAAATCCATAAGTAGCAGAGTTATTTACAACAAACCCTCTAAACAGACTAGGCCTATTCTATTGACAATTTTATTAAAGTCCCTCATTTATATTTTTGATAGTAGATTCTATCTATCCAGTTTCATAAACTGTTCTGACTCCCAGCAGTAAGAACTGCCCCTAGCTTCCCTGTCCCATGCTTACTGGTAACCTCTTCTATCCCAAGAACACTCATCATACATGGAGGCGCTGCACCCACCACCTCCAAGGTCTGGTCTCGCCAGATTGTGAGTTGTTTAGGATTGTGACAGGGCCTTTTAACATCCTGCCTCAACATTAGAAAAGTTCCCGGCACATCATAAATGCCCAATAAACATCTGTGAGTTAAAGAAAGCTATTTTGTGACTTGTGCTTCAGTATTATAGAGGACTTTCCCAAGATGACTAAAGAGCTTTGACATTTAAACAAATGGAAGTAATTTCTGTGGGTAGCAGGTCCACTGGGGCCATGCACATAAGGCCACAAAGAAACCAGACAGCATCCCACCCTTGCCGGCACAGAGAGGTATATGGAACACTCTCCTGACACAGATATTTCATGTAATGCGCCATCAGCTGTCTTTGGACACCCTGGTTTCAGTATCCATCCAAGTATGGCCTATTCACACATCACTGGTGAGGTCCACGTGCCTTCATGCCTGAGCCCCCTTTAGGCCCAGCATAGTGGGCTGGCAGGGTCTGTGTGCCATGCTGGAGGTTGGGCAGGCTTCTCTCATTCTGACCTGGTTTCCAGTGGTCCTTTTCCAGCACATAATGAGAGAGATCAAGTTTAGATCCTCACTGTGGAAACAAGACAAGACAAACAAACTTTTAGTCCCCACTCCTGTAATTTCTGATACCATCCCATTCTAGAGCTCTCAAGCACTCGTGTCCTTGATGAGATACCTGCCTTTGAAAAGTTGTCCATTTTGTCCATTTGACAACTTTTATTCATCCCAGGGAATGAATTTGTCTTCTCCTCACTCAAAAACTGATATAGGAGAAATACAAAAATGTGTAAGAAATAACAATATTGAAGAAAGCCACAATATTGATTAGAACATGTTTTTTAATATGTCTCAAACTCGACATCTGGAGGGCATGTTCACACCAGGTTCCAGGTTTGCTCTCATTGGAGGTACTGAGCTTCAGAATATCTTCCCTTACAGAGAGGATTTTGTTCAGATATTCTACTCTAACTGACTTTGAGAATGTAACTGTTCCAGGCTCCTCACCCAAATTTTCCTGACAACCTGGGAAGAGAGGTAAGAAAGCAACCCTGTTCATGGTTCAGAGTTCTCTGCTTCTTTGGCTTTCACCTGATTAGTAACTCTGTACAAGTGCTTGGTGGTTCCCAACCCTGAGCTTATATCAGAATCAGTTAGTGATGGTGACCAGAGGGGAGGTGGGCAAGGGGATGGGTGAAATAGGTGATGGGGATTAAGGAGGGCACTTCATGTGATGAGCATCAGGTGTTGTATGTAAGTGTTGAATCACTAAATTGTACACCTGAAACTAATATTACACAGTATGTTAAATAACCAGAATTTAAATAAAAAGTAAACAAACAAAGCCAGTGAAGAGCCCAAGAGACATGGTAAGTAAATGGAATACCTGATCCCAAACTAGAGTCTGTACAAAAGGGGAAAATGGTATAAAAGACACTATTGGGTCAACTGACAAAATTGGAATAGGGATGGTATAGAAAATAATCATATTATATCAATCTTAAGTTTACAGGTGATAAAATACTGTGACTATGTAATGAATATCCATATTCTTAGGAATATACACTGAAGAATGTAGAGGTGAAGTGCAATGGCACATGCAAGGTGCTCCACATGGGTCATGAGAACATACCATGTATTTATGTTGTGAGTACAGAGGGAGGGGGCCCAAGCAAGTATGAGCTCAAGTCTAAAACAAATGGAGGGAAATGGGAACAGTGGGTAAATATGGACGAGGTAATGGGTGTTCATTCTACTACTATTTTCTTGAAATTTGTGTTAAGTTTGAAATTATTTCCAAATGAAATTTTTTTAAAGATTTGTTTATTTATTTTAGAGAGAGAGAGAGAGCATGTGTGAGTAGGAGAGGGGCAGAGGGAGATAGAGAATCCTCAAGCTGACTCCACCCTGAGCACTCAGCCTTGATCCCACGACGCTGAGCTGAATCCAAGTGTCGGATGCTTAACCTACTGTGCACCCAGGTGCCCCTAAAAAGGTTTTTTAAAAGGAACAAAAAAAGAGAAGCATATGGAAAAGGTCATGTGCTTCCCTCTTAGAAACTACATTGTACTGAATCTGTCCTGCAACTACCAACTTCCTTTCTTTAAGGTAACGAGTGTTTTAAAACTTTCCTCAACAAGCACTAGGGAAAAGTCATGTGCTATTATCCTGGAAAACATAGTGTGCTCAAACCCCACTTCAACTAACATTTTCCTTTCATTATGATGGAAGTGTTTAAAAACTGAATGGTGGGGGTGCCTGGGTGGCTTAGACAGTTAAGTGTCTGCCTTTGGCTCAGGTCATGATCCCAGGGTCCTGGGATCCAGCCCCACATAGGGCTCTCTGCTCAGTGGGGAGCCTGCTTCTCCCTCTCCCTTTCCCTCTGCCTGCCACTCCTCCTGCTTGTCCTCTCTTTCCCTCTGTCAAATAAATAAATAAAATCTTAAAAAAAAAAATAAAAACTGAATAGTGGAGGCACATGGAAACGACCATGTGCTTAACTCCTAGAAATGACAATCTGTTAAAACTGTCATGCAAGTTCCATCTTCCTTTCAGTCAGGTATAAATGTTTTCTTTCTTTTTTTTTTTTTTTAAAGATTTTATTTATCTATTTGACAGAGTGAGAGATAGCGAGAGCAGGAACACAAGCAGGGGGAGTGGGAGAGGGAGAAGCAGGCTTCCTGCCGAGCAGGGAGCCCGATGTGGGACTCGATCCCAGAACCCTGGGATCATGACCTGAGCTGAAGGCAGACGCCTAACGACCGAGCCACCCAGGCACCCAGGTATAAATGTTTTCATACATACAAGCACTTGGGTAAAGCCAGGTGCTTATTTCCCCGACACTACAGTGTTCTTATACCATCTTTCAAGGAACATCTTCCTTTCATTAAGATGTAATTGTTACTAAATGCATAAATAGAAGCATATGGAAAGGGCCATGGGCTTATCTCTTAGAAACTACATGGTGCTGAATTCATCCTGTAACTAACATCTTCCTTTCATGAGATATCAGTGTTTGAAACTCATACGTAGAAGCACTAGGGAAAAGCCATGTGGAAACTTCATTGTGCTTATACCATCTTTCAACAAACATCTTCCTTTCATTAAGATGTAAGTGTTAATAAATGTATAAATAGAAGAATATGAAGAAAAAGAAGAATCAGTTGGTGCACTTACTCTATCACACATTGCTGTCCCTCTTCTGGGCCCCATGGTTTCTGATTCAGGAAGCCTGAGAATTGGCATTTTTAATAAGCTCCCAGGTGATGCTGATACTGTTGGTTGGGGACCCACTTTGGTCACCAGTGCAGTTGCTCATTGTCTCTGACTAGTTGCCGTGGATTTGGAGCATCTTCTGGTTAATGACTCCATAATTTTTTAGAACTTCCCATAATTGTTGAGGCTCTTTGGAGAACATGCTTTGTCTGCCTGTGTATGGATGGCCAGTCAGCTCCTGTATGGGATAGTGAAAGGTCAGATCATGCCCTTGAACTTCTTTTTCCCAGCTTTCACGTACTGAGAATCTACACTGTCTAGAGCATGGGCAAGATGCTCCAGTGGAAATAAACTTGAATAAGACATTACCCTTGTCCAAAGAAACAGACTATTAACCTATGAGGACAGAATACCTTATTCAAAGCCAGAAGCCTTTAAAACGGAATAAGGTCATCAGAAGTTTTGGTGGCACTCTGGGCAATTTGCTATGATATTATTCTCGTGGGCTTGGAAGAAAGAGACTTGGAACCCCATTCTGGCAAGCCACAGCTTCCATGAGAGACAATATTTGTTTCTGAGAGTAAATAACAACAAGAAGTCTGAGAGTTTCAGCAGTGAATATATTATGTGGAAAATTATATTGCTGAAAATTAAAACATAAAGTAATATAACTAATTTTAAAGAATCCTTCAAGAATTGGAGGGTTCTTGTAAAAGTAAACGCAGGTTCCTGAATGTGGCCAAAGCCAAACCTTGATGAATTCACAATAGTAGATATATTAAGAAGCCTCATTTCGAAAGAATGACTGGGATAAACAAAGTATTCAAGGGATTGTAAAGAGAATATCAAAGTGACCAAAAGAAAGCAAAGGGAGCAGTCAATAAGAACAACAGTTGAAAATAATGAAATGGAGAATGAGACATAGTACAAAAAGCAGACAAAACCATAAACTCCCATTTAAATGTCAAAAAAAAAGTCGAGATAAACTCCTGGTGAGACTTTTTAAGGAAAAACAAGAGAAAGAAAACCAAAAATCAGACAGTACTAGAGATGAGGAAGGAGACAGCGATGGGAACAAGGGAATTATAATGGAAGGTTAGATGTGACTCCAAGGCAACATGTTTACTGATAAAAGAAATGGATGATTTCCACCCATTTTCAAAATTGATCTTCAAAGAAATAAAACACCTCAACATACTAATAGAAACAATTGGAAATGAAATGTCTATCCACTATCAGGTGGCTAAAATCAGATAATTTTATATTTAAGTTCTACATAAGGCAAGAATTAATACACAATTTCAGTATCAAGCCATGGTAACAGCTAGAAAGACCCCCAATCTGAAATTGGTCAAAAGAGGTATAAAAGGTATTTATTCAACGCTTTTGCTTATGAATACAGGTGCAAGCATTCTGAATAAAATATCCAGTATTATATCAAATGAATAGTAGATGTGAACAAATAGAGTTTATTTTAGAAAGGCAAGAATGGCTTAGACTCAGAACATCTTTCAGTGTAATCTGTTAAAGGATGAAAAACTGTGTAAGTGTAATCAACTGCCAAAAAGAAAAGAAAAGGAAGAAACAAATACAAAAGAAACCTATAAATTTCAGTCACTATTCCAAATATAAATAGTAAGAAAATAGGCATCATGGGAAAATACTCTAAACATGTAAAGGCAGATCAAATATAATTCCAAATGTGAATTGTTAAAGCCATCTCATTAATGTCAGAAATGAGACAAGGATGGAGATACTGCTGTTCTTAGTTGGTATTATCTTCCTAGGTTCTGCACATGCAATAGGACAAGAAACTAGAAAACCAATACTATGTGGGGAAAAAAGAAGCAAATCATCTGTATGTACATATTATAGTATTATGTGTTGGCAAAGTCAAAGAGGCTCTGATGGAAAACACATAAACAAACAGTATCTTAAAGAATCTTGTGTGGCATGTTTAGAAATTAAGAATAGAGGGGCGCAGGCTTCAGGATGGAGCAGAAGCCACCAGTAAGCAAATGGTTAGTCATTAGCTGTGATATTAAGACACCTTGACCTTAACTTTTTAACATTATTACTTTTTAATCTCCTTTGGGACTGGGGAGGCCGGCCAAAATAATTCTGAAAACTGCTTGTGTTGTATTTGAGTTTTAAGGTCATGAGATTGAGAAGAGCGAAGAGATAGATGTTTTAAGCCACTTAATGTTGATTCTGATTAAAATATAACAACAACAACAACAAAAGAATAGAGGGGAGCCTGGGTAGCTCAGTCGTTAAGCGTCTGCCTTCGGCTCAGGTCATGGTCCCAGGGTCTTGGGATCGAGCCCCACATTGAAATCCCTGCTTGGCAGGAAGCCTGCTTCTCCCTCTCCCACTCCCCCTGCTTGTGTTCCCTCTATCGCTATGTCTCTATCTGTCAAATAAATAAATAAATAAATAAATAATCTTAAAAAAAATTAAGAACAGAAATAAAAAATCAATAGCAAAGTAATAGTACTCAGAAATGCAAAAGGAAAACTAATTCCACTGACAGTCTTGACAAGCATAAAATAGCCAAGAATAAATTGAATGGTTTTTATTTCATTTGGCTTACCCTAGGAAAACAGTATAATTTTACCAAATGGTAGTAAAACAGAAACTGAGAAAATTGGGATACATATCATGTTTCTAGATGAAAAGATTTAGTAACATGTAAGTCTCAATCCACTCAAAATTATTTTTAACAAGTGAATCCAGTTCAGATCACAATTGTAGTAGGTAGTTGGAATACTTGTTGGGGAACTGGAAAAGTCTGTTTAAGTCCATACGAATATAATATAAAACCATAAGGAAAAAAAAAGAAAATTAAGAAAAAGGATAGGAAAAGAGATGTTAAAACTTACCATAAAGCCACTGAAACAGCATAAGACTAAAATCCAATACAGGAATAGATACAAATACATATATGTATTATATGACAAAAGAGGTATTTAAGCTTTCGTGGGGTGATTTATTTAATAAATAGTACTGGCATCATTGGTTAACCATATGGAAGAAAGATGTAGAAGAATCTTAATACTATTAAAAAACAAGGGCGCCTGAGTGGCTCAGTCGGTTAAGCATCTGCCTTCGGCTCAGGTCATGATCCCAGGGTCCTGGGATTGAACCCCACATTGGGGCTGCCTGCTCAGGGGGGAGCCTGCTTCTCCCTCTCCCACTCCTCCTGCTTGTGTTCCCTCTCTCGCTGTCTCTCTCTCTGTCAAATAAATAAATAAAATCTTTAAAAAAATACTATTCAAAAATATATTCCAGATGAAATGTAAAAAGTAAAAATAAGCTTACACTGAAATGTAAAAAATAAAAATATTGAAATATTTGTATAACTTTGGAGTAGGAACAAGCTTTTTAATTAAAAAAAATCTCAGAACTCATAGTGAAAAATGTATGTGATAACATGAGAATTAAAATTTTCTGAATGAAAAACTTCCATTGATAAAATAAACATAATTATATGTTGGGAAATAAATTTGTAGCATACACCTTAAGTGTTAGTATCCCTGATTTTTAAAAATCCTTACAGAATTTTAAGAAAGACACAAAAACCCAGTGTGAAAGTGGTCAAAGGATATGAACAGACAATTCAGAAGTAAACCCCAAATAGCTGATATACATGAAATATATCAATCTCACTAGTCAGGGAAATGCAAATTAAATCTATAATAAGATGCTATTTTTCATCCATGAATTTGGCATAAATTAAAAGGAGGGATAATATCCAGTGCTGGAAAAATAGTTCTTCTAGTCACTGTTAACAGGAATAAAATAACAGCAATCTTTTGGGAAAATAATCAGGCAGTGCCTACCAGATTTTGAAATACACATGTCCTTTGACTTGGTAATACCACTTTCAAGAATCAGTTCTACTGAGGAAATGGTTCAGGATGTAAAGATCCACGTACAAGGATGTTTGTTGAAGCACTGTTTGTAGCAGCAAAGAACCATGAGCGATGTGAACCAATAGGATGGCTGACTAAATATCAGTATGTTCACTGTACCGACTATTACACCATTAATTGAAAAGAATGAGTTAGTGCTGCACTGATTGACCCGGAGGGATGCTGGGTTAAAGGCAAATCAGAATGTGATGGCAATAAGAGATAACAATACCCCTCTATGTGTTGGAATGAGCTCGGGCACTGATTACCTCAAAGGGTGAGAAAGGAGGGGAAGAGAAGAGGTCAGGGAGTAATTTCTTAAAGCAACACGGGATTGTTCCCCTTGTATAATCAGCATAGGTTACCTTTGTGGTAAGATTGGAACCTTGCCTACATAAATTCTCCTGCATCCCACATTTCTAAAGGTTCTTAGTCCTTACCTCTAGGGAAGACTTTAAAACCTGTAGTTTAAATTAGCATCCCAGTGGATTCAGATGCGGGGTGAACCCCCTGTTTTTCAAATGAGAGAACTGAAGGAAGGTCCTTAAGCAGACTGTGTAGCAGAAAGATTCCCAAGGTCAACTAGTAAGTGGGCGGCCAAGTTAGGAAAGACCCATCAAGTTAGAGGAAGGACCGGCCCAGTGTTACTTCTGCTCTTCTGCAGCTGCTCCCACGTTGTGAAGAAGTTAGTAGATTTTTTTGCTTCTTTTATTTGAAAAAAAAGTTTTTTAAAAACATTTCGTAATGGAAAATGTAAAAGCGACACAAAAGTAGAAAAGTGTAATAAACCCCCATGGACCCATGACCCAGCTTCAATGATTACCAACATACGACCAACCTTGTTTCATCTGACCCCTCCAATGGATGATTTCATCCTTAAATACTTCACTTTTTAACAGGATTTTGATCTTCTGTTGGATAATACCCCTAACATTTGTGGGACACGTATTGTAATAGTCTCTGAGAAAAGTTTTTGCACATAAATTTGAATTTTTATGACACCACAAAGTAAATGGAAGTTGGTCAGGGGAATAAAGAAAGAGGCCCAAACTCAAAATACAATTTGGGATCAAAACTTAGAGTTGAGGCACCTGGGTGGTATAGTTGGTTGAGTGTCCAACTCTTGGTTTCAGCTCAGGTCATGATCTCAGGGCCCATGGACGTAGTGCAGAGTCTGCTTGAGATTCTCTCTCCCTAATAGCCAAATTATGGAAAGAGCCGAGATGTCCATTGACAGATGAATGCATAAAGAAGATGTGGTTCATATATACAATGGAATATTACTCAGCCATCAGAAAGGAGGAATACTTACCACTTACATTGACATGGATGGAACTGGAGGGTATTACGCTGAGCGAAAATAAGTCAATCAGAGAAAAGACGATTATCATGTGGTTTCACTCGTATGTGGAATATAAGAAACAGCAGAGAAGATCATAGGGGAAGGGAGGGAAAACTGAATGAGAAGTAATCAGAGAGGGAGACAAACCATGAGAGACTCTTAATTATAGGAAACAAACTGAGGGTTGCTGGAGGGGAGGTGGGTGGGAGGGATAGGGTAATTGGGTGATGGGCATTAAGGAGGGCACGTGATGTGATGAGCACTGTTATATACAGCTAATGAATTATTGAACTCTACATCTGAAACTAATGATGTACAAATGTTGGCTAATTTAATTTGAATTAAGAAAAAGAAAGAAAAAAAGATTTTTTCTCCCTCTCCTTCTGCCGCTCCCCATGCTCTCTCTCTCTCTAAAATAAAATAAATAAAATCTTCAAGAAATAAAAAAAAATTAAAAATAAGTCATAATTTCATGACAATTGGATTAACTTTTAATACTGAAAAGAACATGGTATGCCATGGAATTTGGCTAGATGGATGTATTTCAAAATAGATTGTATTGTCTCACAATCTTACCAATTTTTTTTTAATTTTTATTGTTATGTTAATCCCCATACATTACATCATTAGTTTTAGATATAGTGTTCCATGATTCATTGTTTGTGCATAATACCCAGTGCTCCATGCAGAACGTGCCCTCCTCAATACCCATCACCAGGCTAACCCATCCTCCCACCCCCCTCCCCTCTAGAACCCTCAGTTTGTTTTTCAGAGTCCATTGTCTCTCATGGTTCTTCTCCCCCTCCGATTTCCCCCCTTCATTCTTCCCCTCCTGCTACATTCTTCTTCTTCTTTTTTTCTTTCTTAACATATATTGCATTATTTGTTTCAGAGGTACAGATCTGAGATTCAACAGTCTTGCACAATTCACAGCGCTTACCAGAGCACATACCCTCCCCAGTGTCCATCACCCAGTCACCCCATCCCTCCCACCCCACCCCCCACTCCAGCAACCCTCAGTTTGTTTCCTGAGATTAAGAATTCCTCATATCAGTGAGGTCATATGATACATGTCTTTCTCTGTTTGACTTATTTCGCTCAGCATAATACCCTCCAGTTCCATCCACGTCGTTGCAAATGGCAAGATCTCATTCCTTTTGATGGCTGCATAATATCAGGAAACGACAGATGTTGGCGGGGATGCGGAGAAAGGGGAACCCTCCTACACTGTTGGTGGGAATGCAAGCTGGTGCAGCCACTCTGGAAAACAGTATGGAGGTTCCTCAAAAAGTTGAAAATAGAGCTACCATATGATCCAGCAATTGCACTCCTGGGTATTTACCCCAAAGATACAAAAGTAGGGACCCGAAAGGGCACGTGCACCCCGATGTTTATAGCAGCAATGTCCACAATAGCCAAACTGTGGAAAGAGCCAAGATGTCCATCAACAGATGAATGGATAAAGAAGAGGTGGTATATATATACAATGGAATATTATGCAGCCAGCAATCTTACCAATTTTTGTCACATAGGTGTCCCATGGCATGTTTATATATTCAGTATTTTTATTTATTGACTCACTTGTTGAAAACTGGCCTTGTTCAAAGCAACGGAGGTGTGAAATCATGGGTTTGATGCCATAGTTCCATTGCTCCAGTACACATCATAAATACAAAATTATCGAAATGAAAACAAATATGTAACATGAGCCACCTATAGTTATTTAGCACATTACGCTCTGAAGAAATTGGGCCATGGAATTTACTAAACGGGGTGTTAGTCCTCAAAGCCAGCCTGTCAGGAAGCCAGGAGACCAAAGGCACATCCCTAGGGAAAGAGCCAAGAAAGAAGATGTGGGGAGTGCCAGGCCCAGCCTGTCTCCCTGGTTTCCTCAAGCTGGGGTTGCTTCATTACCGTCTGCATTCCAGGCCCAACCTGGTTTGCAAGGTTAGCTTGACCTGGATTAGATTATTATTATTTGGGGACCCAGGTTCTGTACCCACAATAAAGCCAGCTGGCCATGAAGCATCAGTTCACTGACTAGACGTCTGGGGAAGTTCAGAGGCTTTAGGGCAAAAACAGATGTAGGTTTGCACTTGAGCTTAATTGTTTTCTCCTTGTGTGACCTCAGCCAGTACCAATGGTAATATTTACAGCATGTGCTATAGACTAAGTTTTTGATATATGGTATCTCATTTAAATTTTGTCATTCTATGAAGAAGTTACTCTTATTATCTTCCTTTTACAGAAGATGAAACTGAGGCTCAGAAAAATTTGTGCCTGTGGTCACAGACCTAGTAAAATTGGCCGTCCTTCAAACTTGAATTCAGGTCACACTCGGCAAAGCCAAAGACCATGCTTTAACACATGATCTCCTGCAGCCATGTGATTTAATCTCCCTCCCTCAGCATAGCTTTCTCCTCTCTAAATTGGAGATATTAAGGCTCACTGACAAGGTTATCCTGAGGATGTCATCCACTATCAGGGGAAGTGCCTCCACATAGTTGACATAAGTCATTATGACTGTCCCTGTTTCCTGAGAGGCAGATTTTGGGAGTGGACTTCTGCCTGGTGTTTGTTTCTAAGTCACTGTTCCCTTTAGATTGGCCTTGTCTCAGCCCCTGTCACTGATGCCTGCCACCTCAGTCAGCGCCGAATTTCCATCAGATCAGAGGTGCCCTTCCAGTGCTTTCCTTCTCCTCCTCCTTCTCTTCACATCCTTCCCTTGCCCTGGTGAGTGTTATGCTGTGACAGGCAGGGTGGGAATGTGGTGCTCATCCAAGGTACGAAGCACCAAGGGAGTGTCTTTAAAGCACCTCAACTTCTCTTTGACCCTGCAAGCAGCCATGGTGAGTCTGAACTAGATTGGCTCCTCAGGCCCTTTGAAGCTGACCAGTCCCACCCACCCTGGGCTGTGTACTTACCTGTTTCTGAGGCCGGATAATGAGCATCTGGCACTCAGGCCAGGAGTCCACCTGAACTTCCCAGTTGAAGGGGTTTCCATGGCTGATGTGATCAACAGAGCCGTACAGCGGGAGGAGCGGAAGGGATTAGGGGAGGTTGGGAAGGTTGCACTGGCCTTCTCAGACATGGGGCCTGGATATGATGAGCAAGGGAGACACATAGGCCAGGAGAGGGTACTGGGATCAAGGCAATGACAGGAGAGATGAGCCGTGTCTCTAGGACCATGCTGATGAAAGTGACGTTACCAGCAAGTTACCTGGAAAAATTCACAGACATCCTCATGATAATGAATAGCAAGGGTGCACTAACTGGGCATTTGCTAGGCTCTTAGTACTTACATCCTAGGGACTGTAGTGCTCATAACGACTTAAGACGAAGGTGCTAATTTTATTCCCATGTCACAGATGAAGAGAGCAAGGAGCAGGAAGGTAAAGGAACACACCCAAAGCCACATAACTAGAAAGTGGCAGACTTGGAATGCATATCCATTCAATCTGGCTCCAAAACCTATGCCCTTAGCCATCATCCTCCACTGCCTCCCCATGTGAATGAAAAAACCTGCAGAATGGGGCGCCTGGGTGGCTCAGTTGGTTAAGCAACTGCCTTCGGCTCAGGTCATGATCCTGGAGTCCCGGGATCGAGTCCCGCATCGGGCTCCCTGCTCGGCGGGGAGGCTGCTTCTCCCTCTGACCCTCCTCCCTCTCATGCTCTCTGTCTCTCATTCTCTCTCTCTCAAATAAATAAATAAAATCTTAAAAAAAAACCCTGCAGAATGGGCCAAGTTGCCTCCCTCTGAGAAGCAGCAGCAGGTCTAGATGTGCCTCCCCCTCCATTCTGTTTGCAGCTCAAACTTCTGCAGAAAGTCAGGGGGGAAGGACCAGAATCAGGAGCCTGCTACTTTCTTATCCTCAATGCTCCACTTCAACACCCCGAACTCCTGCTACTCCCTCACTTTCAGGGACTCAGGGATGCTTCTGGCCAAGGATTTGTATGAGGTCAGCAGCTTCTGGGAATCATGCAGCAGAAGCACTTTGCGGGATGCTTCAGTCTGAGTTCAAGGAGAAACTCTGACAAGGTAAGTAAAGGGAAAGTGTTCCAGGTACCAAAGGGATTGAAAACTGCACTTCACACACACTCACCACGTAATCTTCATGAGGCTGTGATCTTCCTCATTTTGAAGACACCAAAGCTCAGAGATACCGAGTAACGTCCTTAAGTTCATCCAGAAATGAGAGGCAGAGGCAGATTTTGAGACTATGTATGAATGACTCTGAAACACACGCTCTTCCCCCAAGAACGGAATGAGTATTAAAAGTGAACATTAAACATTCTGGGAGGTTCCCAAATGCCCACAACAGAACTCTCCAGCACTCCCATAACCCCTTTCCTATAGTTTGGTCACCAGATGTCTAACAGGCTCTCTTTTATTGGGAATAAAAAATGTCAGCCCTCCAAGGGCAGTTAAGAAAGGATAACTTAGAGCGGGGTTAGCAAACATTTTCTGAAAGGCCCAGCTCGTCAATATTTTATGCCTACTGGCCATTTCCGTAGTTGCCTGTTTCATTACAATATTTGAAATACAAGGAAAAATGTTAACCCATACCATGAAGTTCAGTTGAAATGATACTCAATTTGTTGAAAATGTGTCAAGAATTTAACAATTCCTTGGAGAAGGCCATCAGCAGAACTGAGAGTGATTCAAAGATCAGGATGGGTTCAAATTTTACTTCTGCCTCCTACTTCATTGCCCAGTTGTTTAACCAATCAGAGTCTCAAAATGCTTTCTAATCAGTAAGCCAGAAATTAGAGTGCAGACCTTTCAGAGGTATGGTATTACAACAAGGCCATGCATGTAAAATGCTTAGCATTATGCCTGGCACAAAGTAACTAACATATGTTAGGTGGTTGTATTGATTATATCATCAACACACCAGGTTATAGAGTTACCAATTATATTCAGTGACGCAAAGAATAATGAAAAAAAATGTGAGAAACTTATTAAGTTAAATACCCCAAACACCCCAAAAATAAATAATCTAGTTAAGAAATGGGCAGAAGACATGAATAGACATTCTTCCAAAGAAGACATCCAGATGGCCAACAGACCCATGGAAAGATGCTCCAACATCAATCAGCATTGGGTAAATACAAATCAAAACCGTGATGAAATATCACCTCACACGTGTCAGAATGTCTAATTAACAACTCAGGAAACAACAGATGTTGGAGAGGATGCAGAGAAAGGGGAACACTCTTACACTGCTGGTGGGAATGCAAACTGGTACAGCCACTCTGGAAAACAGTATGAAGGTTCCTCAAAGAGTTAAAAATAGAACTGCCCTATGACCCAGCAATTGCACTACTAGGTATTTACCCAAAGGACACAAAAATACTGATTCGAAGGGGCACCTGCACTCCAATGTTATAGCAGCATTATCAACAATAGCCAAACTATGGAAAGAGCCCAAATATCCATCGACTGATGAATGGATAAAGAAGATGTGGTATATATATATATATATATATATATATATATATATATATATATATATATGAATATTACTCAGCCATCAAAAGGAATGAAATCTTGCCATTTGCAACAATGTGGCTGGAGCTAGAGTGTGTTACGTTAAGTGAAATAAGTTAGTCAGAGAAAGACAAAGCCATATGATCTCACTCTCATATATGGAATTTAAGAAACAAAACAGATGAACATAGGGAAAGGGGAATAAAAAAGGGGGGGAAGCAAACCATAAGAGACTCTTAACTATAAAGAACAAACTGATGGAGGGAGTGTGGCGGGGGGATGGCCTAAATGGGTGATGGGAATTAAGGAGGGCACTTGTTATGAGCACTGGGTTGTTACATGTAAGTGGTGAATCACTAGACTCTACACCTGAAGCCAGTTTTACCATATATATTAACTAACTAGAATTTAAATAAAACATTAAAATGAAATAAATTTTTTTTCTTTCTAAATAATAAAATTGCTGAAAAACCTGAATAGGCCCTTCTCCAAACTCTCTGTTTTTATTGTGGGAAAATATACCCAAGATAAAGTTTACCTTTTTTTTAAGGGTATAATTCAGCCACAGTAAGTACATTTACAGTGCTGTGCAACCATCATGACTATCCATTTCCAGAACTTGTTCATCATCACAAACAGAAAGTCTGTGCCCATTAAGCAGTAATTACCATTCCCCCATTCCCCAGCCTCTGATAACTTCTTTTCTATTTTCTGTCCCTCTGAACTTGCCTACTCTAGATGACCTCATATAACTGGAAGAATACCATATTTGTCCTTCTGTGTCTGGCTTACCTCACTTAGCATAATTCCCTCAAAATTCACCCATGTTGTAGCATATATCAGTATTTCATTTCTTTTTAAGGTGTAAAAAGGTCCTGTTGTGTATACATACATACCACATTTTGTTTTTACCATTCATCTCTTGATAGACACCTTTTGGTGATAGACATCTCTTGACTTCCACCTTTTGGTTATTAGAATTAGTGCTGCTAGGAATGTTAGTGTACAAGTATATATTTGAGTCTCTGCTTTCAATTCTTTTGGGTATATACCTAGGAGTAGAATTGCTGGACCATATAGTAATTCTACGTTAAAGTTTTTAAGGAGCCCCATACTGTTTTGCACAGTGGCTATGCCATTTGAGGTTTCCTACCAGCAATGGCCAGGGTTGCAGGCTTGCGCATTCTTCCCAACATGTTATTTCTGTATTTTGATTTCAGCCATCCCAACAGGTGGAAAGTGGGATCTCATTGTGGTTTTGATTTGCAGTTCCCTAAAGACAGTGATGTTGAGCAGGTTCTCATGTGCTTATTGACCTTTTTATATCTTTTGGAGAAACATCTATTCCAATCTTTTGCCTATTTTTAAATTGTTGTTGTTGCTGCTGTTATTGAAATAGGAAAAATTCTTTATACATTCCAGATAATAACCCCTCAGCTGATATATGATTTGAAAATATTTTCTCCCATTTTGAGGTTGTCTTTTTCA
Organism: Phoca vitulina; assembly: GCF_004348235.1. Classification (NCBI taxonomy): domain Eukaryota; kingdom Metazoa; phylum Chordata; class Mammalia; order Carnivora; family Phocidae; genus Phoca; species Phoca vitulina. The sequence goes on along the minus strand of NW_022589719.1, from coordinate 26,849,049 downwards.
CTCTCTTGATAATGCCCTTTAAAGCACAAATGCTTTAAATTTTGATGAAGTCCAATTTGTCTAGTGTTTCTTTTGTTGCCCATGCTTTTGCTGTCAAATCTAAAAAAGCATCACCAAACAATGTCACACAGATTTCCTCCTATGTTTTCTTCTAAGAGATTTATAGTTTTAGGTCTTACATTTAAGTCTTTGATCCATTGTTTTTAAGCTAAGTTTTTTGTATGAGTGGTCTTGGCACTGTTTATGAAAATCAGTTGACAATGGGGCAACTGGATGGTGTATTCAGTTAAGCATCCAACTTTTGGTTTCGGCTCAGGTCATGATCTCAGGGTTGTGAGATCGAGCCCTATGTCAGGTTCTGCTCTCAGTGTGGAGTCTGCTTGAGATTCTCTCTCCCTCTCCCTCCACCCGTTCCACTCATGCTTTCTCTCTCTCTTTCAAATAGATAAATAAACCTTGAAAAAGAAAGAAAATCAACTGACCATATATACGAGGGTTTATTCTGGGCCCTCTATTCCATTCCTTTGGTCTATATGTCTGTCCTGATGCCAGTAGGACACAGTTTTGATTACTTTGTAACTTTGTGTTAAGTTCTGAAATCAGGAAGTATGAATCTACCTACTTTGTTCTTCTTTTTCAATACCGTTTTAGCTATTTGGGGTTCCTTGAGATTCCTATGAATGTTACCATGGGTTTTTCTCTTTCTGCAAAAACACCATTGGGATTTTGATAGGAGTTACATTCTATCTATACACTGTTGTAGGTAGTATTGCAATCTCAACAAATTTCTCTTCTATTCCATGAACAGGGTGTCTCCCATTTATTTAGATCTTCTTTAATTTCTTTCAGCAATGTTTCATAGTTTTCATTGCACAAGTCTTTCACTTGCTTGGCTAACTTTATTCCTATGTTATTCTTTTTGATGCTATTATTAATGAAACTGAGCTCTGCCCCACACTTTTCATGTGTCAAGACTGAATCTGAACTTATGATTTTGTATTTTAGGCCATGACAATTAGACCCCAACTGACCTTCCTGGTTTCATTTCATACCATGCCCTCTATACACTCGGTGCACCAAGATGACTTTTCTTACTACACACCATATGTCTTCCAAACCCAGGAAACCAAAGAGCATGAAGGAACAAGTGTCTTCCCACCCTTCTTAACTGGTAAAATCCTATTCACCATGCCAGGTCACCATTCTCCTGCTGTCAGAATTCAGGTCCCAAGGTGTGAACATTGCTAGATGACACGTGACTACACTGAAGATCCCCCAGACTATACCCTGAGTTACTGTAATTTGTTGAAAGAGCAGTTTACCCCATATACCAAGATATCAGGTGATAAACTTTCAATGACAAAACCCTAAGTAAACAAGAAAAGTGAAAATAAGAAATGATTGATGGTTTCTAAATATATAGTTAACCAAAAAACATTTATAGATTTAAGCATGTCCTAAAGATATAAAATAGTTTATAAAATAAACTAGTCATCTAAAGCACTAGTGTTTGTGATACAGAGAAAAAAGGTGTGCATAGTTTCCTCAAGAATTTACAGTTCACTGAAGAACAAAAATGAATTTGAAAAAGGTAGTTAGTAAACATGACTCTCACACAGTAGTCACTGAGAAGACTATATATAAGAGCAGTTGTAGTAACTATATAAGTAAAAAGCTAAATATATAATAATTTGTACCTGGTATTTATGCAAAACATGCATGCATGTGGAAAAGGACTTGGAAGGAACAAATAAACATGAAAATTGTTTTGGGGTGATGGTAACATGGCTTTCAGAATTTCCTTTAAGAAAATTGGTATAATCTTATTTTTATACAAGGTAGAAAAAGCATGTAAGATGCTGTAACTATATTTAAAAATCAGGATTATCAAAACAGAAAAAAGTCCTATTTTCCTTTTCATCATTATAACTTTATCCAGTTGAGTCTCTTTCCTGCTACAAAATTATCAAAATTCTAGACCAGATAACAGTTGACAATTCAGCAAACTGGAGCCACTCTCAAAAGGCAGCCACCTTCCTCACCTTGTAAATTCAGCATAATGAGTACAAGTGGAAACTCAGGAGTCCAAATGCCTGGGTCAAATTCCATCTCCAGTTACTAGCCACCATTGACTTCTTGAGTGTCAGGTTCCTCATAAAACATGGGGATTGTGGTACACATACATAACCCGTAGCCTCACTATCTAGAGATAGCTACAGCTGACATTGTAATGTATATATTTCCAATGCTATTTTCTATGATTGACACCTTAGTTATGAAGGTATACTTATCAAGATAGAGGAGAGATATACTTCATTTAACAGGTTTCAGATTTTTTTTTTTTGGTAACCTTGTTTTGTGTCGGCATCAGCCTATCAATAACCAATATCGTGGTTGGAACAGCCCTTGTGGTTCCTATTATGACTATAAAATGCCCTCACAGTAACCATCAGGGTACTTTGAAAAAAATAGAGTTTTATTACGCACAAGACCTGGGAATTACACAGTACACTGGGGGCTACACAGTGAGGTCAAGGTGAGAGAGCACACAGGGGTCTAGGGTTCTGTTTTTATTGACTTTAAGGGCTGGGGGCCTGAGATTTCATGGGCTGACTCCTCATTGGTGAATTTATAATGTAAAAGCGGGAATTTACACAGGCTGAGAAAAGGCAAGTGACACAATGGTTAGTTATCAAAATCAACCAAGATCTCTAAAACAAAGGAAACTTGGTGAGGGGAGGTGGCCTGGCTCTTTATCCAGTTGTGCGGCTGACGATGTGTTTATTCACAATAGCCTTCTTTCAAGTGGATGCCTCCTTGAAATGGATGCCTCAGCAATCAAAGCTTAGGTCAGGCAAAAAAAAAAAAAGAAAAAGAAAAACGCAACAACTTTCAGGGCTTATAATACGTGCCTGAATATTTAGAGTATGGTATATGGACCTATATATTTGCCCGAATGTTAGGGTGGTCCTGTCCTCCAGTGGGAAACACAGAATTGTCCACAGATAGATCTCTGCAATAGGGCAGAGGTATGCCCAGGAAATATCTGTACTTGGGGGTCCAGATGTGCCTGGGCATCTTCCTAATCTTGGGGGACGGGCAACGTGTTGGGCTTGGGACAGGATCCAGACAGGAGTCTGGAGAGAAACAAAACTCATACAGGTAACATTTTTGTAAGACTGATATGCTCCCCATATTGTTTTGCAGTCTGCTTTCTTCATTTAACAGTATTTTTACTTAATAGTACTATTGAGAACAACATAACTCATTGAACCACTTCCCTATGGTAGGGCATTTAAATACGTTTCTGAGTTTTCACTTTTCCAAATATCTCTATATTTAATCTTCCATGCTTTCAAATCATTGTAAATAGCCACAGTTATTTCCTTAGATTACATTTCAAGAATTAAAATTGAGAATCACAGGTGCTTAATTGTTTTGGAAACATGTAAAAGCCAGACTTTATTAAGCCTCTGCCATGTGTTAGTGACCTTCACGTACAATATTTTCTTTAATATTCTCCATAGCTCAAGTTATTCTCATTTTACAGATGAGGAAACCAAGGCTCAAAAAGTGGTAATTCCTGGGCTGATCTTGTGAGGACAGCAATTGCATGATATTAATGTATGGTATTTTTTGTTGTTTCTAAGCATACCCTTATAAAATGTACACGTTTTCAAGCTATGAAATAAAGCTACTATAATTTTTAACCATGTTTTTGTTTGTCCTTATTTGAATATCCCTAGTAACACAAAGAATGGCCATGAACTGGCCATCCCTGAACTTTTGTGAGGCTCTGACTCTGAATGTTTGGGATCTCAGGGCCAGTGACTAGGGGAGGCTGGTGTAGTTGCACCCTCTGCATTCCTTCACAATGTGTCAATGATCTCTGGGATGCTACTTTCATAATGATGTCCTTCATTTACCCTTAGCAATGTCAGATTGGGAGCTACCTTGGGAAAAAAAAGTGGCCATCTGATGGTCCTTAGGGATTCTGAGGTGACTTATCCTTTGGAGGGACCTGAAGGTCAAAGGGTTACTCTGACCCTGACTTACCTTAAAACTAACTCCTTAAAAGTTACCTTGAGACAATGACTGAACACTTGCACACCTCTTCTAAGTGGCAGTGAATTCCTGGTTTTTGTTCTTCAGGAAATTCACTGAAAGATCCTCCTACTCTCAAACCTGGAGGCAGTTTTTATATTGAGAGTCTTTCTAGGTCCATGGTATTCTCTGCTGGCTTCTGACATGACTGGAGGACACTTGGGCTGGGGACTTTCCTGATATATCTACTCTGTCTCAGAATTCCTAATGAGGTTCACCTTAATGGTCCAAAAGGGAAGCCTGACTCTCAATTCTGGAACTTCGGTGAGTGAGTAGATTCTGTATGTCTGGACACTCAAGGAAGGCTTGTTCAGCCAGTCAAAGGAAATTGGAATGCTGTGGTTGTACTTCTTTGTGGCAGAAGAAAGCTCCTCTAGCTGCCCAGTGAGTGGCTGGAGGCAATGCATAAAAGAGGCATGTAGATGCAGATTCCTTTGGGTTAAAAGATTGATGGCACCAATGTGAATAGATCCCAGAATGGAATGGGGGTCCTGGAGTTTGAGACAAGCAACAACCTGCTCCTGTGGAAAAACTAGAGACCTCAGACTAGAATTCTAAGGCCTTCTTGGGGGAAGAAAAAGGACCTTATGGACAGGGCAAGTCATTCTGAGTTGTTTTGGGGAGGTGATGAACTTTCAGTGGCACCTTAGAAACAGGGAAATGGGATATAGTCTTGGATGGAACAGTGATTTGGGAAAATGTGGGCTTTGCAGGACATGCTTCCTGGGCTTGGGGTATCTAGAACATTTTAGAGTGCTGTAGCAATCTAAGGCTATCTCTTGGTGTCTAAGGAAGGGAAAAGCAAATACATTATCAGCTATGCTACAAAGCCTCAGGGGATCTTCTCTGTTGCTCTTCAATCTTCTCTTCCCTGATTCTTTGATCACTTGCTCCTCAATTTTCTACCCCAAACTCAGCTTTTATTATTTGTCTAGTCCCTTCTGATGTGTAAGCTATTCATTCTCTAAATCCATGTTCTAGAACTGTGGATAAAAGGGACACCAAATGCCTTCTACTTTTGTTCTCTGGGACCAACCAGTTGACCTCAGCCCCTGCCTGTCTTCTCGCTAAGACAGTAGAATTGGAAAGGAGGTAGGTTAGAGATTGACTACTCTTAATATCATTTTTCACTTGTAGAAACTAAGTCCCAGAAGGTGGACACATGATTGCACAGGCACTCTGAATCCCAGGTCACTTTTTTTTTGTAGGATGCTTGCTCTTACTTTGTGATGCATTTTGCATGTGGTGGCTTTAAAAAACACCTTCAACATATTATTTTGAGGCTCTTCCCCCTTTAGTTTAATTAATCTGCACAATTATAAAGTCTGGAAAATTTCCCCCCTTCCTGTAGCTTAGTCCTAGCTTAAATAACTTTGAAGAGTCTTCTTCTTGTGTCCTGGTTGAAAAGTTGAGGAATACATCCTTACATACATATTTTGTCCTCTCTAGCCCAAGGCATCCTGTTTTCTTTCCTGACAAGTGTAGTCACCATCTGTTACCATACAATGTTATCATAATATTCCCTATGTTATACTTTTCATCACTGTGACTTAGTTTGTTCTATAACTGGAAGTTTATACCTCTTAATCTTTTTCACCTATTTTGCCCATCCCCACGCACTGTCTCTCTGTCAAACAGGAATTTGTTCTTTATATTGAAGAGTCTGTTTTGTCTTTGTTTTGCTTTTTAGATTCCACATATAAGGGAAATCAATAGGCATTTGTCTTTCTCTGTTTGACTTATTTCATTTAGCAAATTGCCCTCTACATCCACCCATGTTTTTCCAAATGGCAAGATTTCATTGCTTTTTATGGCTACATAAAACTCACTGTGTGTATACCACATTTTCTTTATACATTTGTCTATTGACAGATGCTTGGGTTGCTTCTATATCGTGGCTATTGTAAATAACACCGCAAAAAGCACAAGGGTGCATATCTTTTCAAATTAGTGTTTTTGTTTTCTTTGGATAAATACCCAGTAGTAGAATTACTGGATCGTATGGTAATTATAGTTTTAATTTTTTGAGGAACCTCCATACTGTTTTCCATAGAGACTGCATCAATACACATCACACCAACAGCGAATGAGCGTTTCCCTTTCTCCACATCCTTGCCAACCCTTGTTATTTCTTGCCTTTTTGACACTAGCCATTCTGACTTGTGTGAGGGAAGATCTCATTTTGGTTTTGCTTTGCATGTCGCTGATGATTAGTGATGTTGAATATCTTTCATGTTTTTGTTGGCCTTTTTAACAATATTAATTCTTCCAGTCCATGAGCATGGAATATCTTTCTATTTGTTTGTGTTGGCTTCAATTTGTTTCATCAGTGTTTTATTGTTTTCAGAAGACAGGTCTTTCACTTCCTTGATTAAGTTTATTCCTAGGTATTTTATTCTTTTTGAGGTTTATCAACAATTTTGAGATATTATGATGCCCTGACATTTGCTAAGACTATGTTGAAATTTCATCAAACTATTAGGGAATATGGTGTGAAAACAAGGCTGTGAGGCATAGAAAAGGTGAGCATAATGGTGCTTTTTTTACCTGCTGACCTCTTACCATTTCCACCAGCCCACCGCTCCTGCCTTGTTCCACCCCAGGCTCACACCTGCAAATATTCACTCTTGGCTCTGCCTCTAGACTCAACCACCAGCATGCCATGTGCCCATGGGCAATCATCCCAGTGACTCACAACAGCAGAGCCCTTTGTGATTTGTAGGTTTTTTCCTCCAGTTCTCTTCAGCTTGCTCAGCTGTAAAATAGTAGGATTGGGTTAGAACATTGAAGGATTCTAGCATTCAAGGACAGGAAGAAAGGAAGAAGTTGGTAATACCACTAAGCTCTTGGCTTGGATGGGAAGAAAGAGATAAGGTAAGTGAATGTTGCTGACCACAGTGCCATCTTTAACCTTTTTTTTGAGACTTCTTACACCAACATTCACACTCATCAGCTTTTGCTTTCCCCGTGGAATGCCCAGACTACTCCCACAAGGGCTTTATGATTCCCCCAAATTTTGTTCCAGGATGTTGCTCTGAGATCATCTTCCTTATATGGAGGACCCGTCACCCATTATCTCAATTTCCCTTGCATCCAGTTCTACTCTTTGCACAGAATTCCAAGTGTCTTTATGTTGACTAACTCCCTCTTCAGAAGATAGCACCTTTATTTCTTAAATTTAATATAATTTAATATCCAGGATTATAGTCTTTTATCTAAAAATCTTAATTTTCTTTACAATGAGGCTAAGTCCTATACCTTCTTATTTCTAGGCATGCTTACATTTTCACTTTATAAATGCTGTAGGCTCCATGCTTGGTACAATGTATATTGCTTCTGGTGATATGCAAAGCAATATGTTAGGTTGTCCTTTAGTCAATATACTAGTTCATTAAAGATAATCCAGAATGAAAATAGCTAATATTTATTGTGCACTAACAATGTGGCTGACACTGTAAAGTGCTTTTTGTATACTAAATCTCTTGATTCCTATAATTACCCTATGAGTCAGATATGGGTATCCTGCATTTTTTGAAATTTTGCATTATGCCATTTTGTTTTTATGAAAGACCTACATCAGTAACTGTTTTTGCTAACTGAAAGAAATATGAAGAGGATTTTAGCTTTTATGAAAAAAGGTGAAATGTGATAATAGTAATCAATATTTGTTTTGCAGCAAGCTGTTACAGAGGCAGCCAGAGTGGACCCTCCAACCTCCTTCCCTGGGAACCACAATGAGCATCTCAGCCTCCAGCCACCAGAGTTCAAAGCTCTGCTCAGAGACACACCTACTTTATCTCAATTTATTTTGTGCATCTGTTGGCAAGATGTGTCCTAAGGTATCAGAAAATCCTAAAAAAGTTTATTTCTTTGGTCTGGGAATGCTCAAAATTTTTTTCATATAAATTGATGATAATCGCTTCTTTGCTTTATACCATTTCTGCTTATGAAACATAAGGAAATAGGGGCACAAGAAAGATTTAGCTCCTTGCACAACATTACACATCCAGTAAGTAGTCAAGCTAGGAGTCAAACCTGAATATCTGGCTCTCAATTACATGCTCTTAATCCCCACAGTACATAGGAGAGCACAAAACAGAAAGCAGGATAAAAATGCACTGTGGAATAGTAGATAGTTTTTGGGAGTACAGAGTATGTTTATCTGCTTACCACATTCTCTTCCTACAAATGATCTCCCAGCCACAAGTGTGTGCAATCCAGTAGTCGTGGTACTTTGTAGCCCATTTCCCTGCTGCTCTGGTCACTGCTGCCTGGACAGAAGATGGATGCCTAATCCAAGTTAGGTCAAGGAGATCCTATATCGCAGGGCTTTGGAGCAGGATTCAAGGCATGCCTGAGCTCCCCATTGCAGTAGTACTGGTCATGGGGGCCGCAGTATGGAGATTATCTTGGATTTCTCCTGACATGTTTCCAGGCTGGCTTTCTATTGGATTGGCTGTCCTTAGGTTCTGAATTTCCTTCCAAATTCAGAGATTCCTTCTACAATATTCCCCCTTTTCTTTATGATGAGGGAACAAAAGGAAAGCCAAGGGCAAAACATAAGCTAATACCTCAAAACCCCTCCTTCCCCCCAGGTGAGATATGTCCTCAGGCACTCCTGACTGCCCAAGAACAAAGAAAAGGGAAAAACAAGTGGTTAACTGATAGAGATCATGGTCAGGGAGGAAGTGAGTCTCCATTAGTTTGCAAATGTCTTAATGATTGACAAGAAAAAAGCAATCTCCAGATATCTATAGACTCAATTTCCTGGAACCCTAACATCACCCTCCCCTCCATAGGATAGAAAATCTTATATAATCAGTTACTCCTCACAACCCCAGTGCAGTTCTTTCAAGAGTCCCGTCCCTGTGCTATAATAAAAACACCCTTTTTACACTGAAAATATTTCGAGAATTCTTTCTTGACCTTTGGCTGCGAACCCCACCACTCAAACCACATCATCTACACAAGAAGAGAAAAAGTTTTGGCTTCCTGTAACCCAAAGAATCTTAACTAATGTGCAAAGCTCCTAAACCCTAACTAACCACTGAAAGTTTTTATGTGTTTCCTCCAGACTTTTTCAATGATTATCTTTATCATGATTGAGCAATCCTCTAAATGCAGGTTGGAATAACTTTTCTTTCCATTTATCATGATAATAAATCTTTCTTCATGTTGTCATATTGTCTTCATAAGCATCTTTTCTAATTCCTACATAATGTTCTGTGGCTTCTTTATTTTCTATAGAATTTTTCTTTTTTTCCTCTTGAGTCCTATATGCTTGTTAGATGGAAAGTTCCATGTATCTTTACTCCATTTAAATACTCTTTATAGGTAATATTCAGTCTCTGATATTTTTCTCCTCTTCCTGCAATTTTATAAGATGCTGTTTGAATGTACAGGAGGAAGGGAGTAGCTTTTGTAACTTCATGGAAGAAGAAAAGACTCAGGTTTTCAGACTGGAAGTTCTGTTGCTTTTCTAGACCCCATCTGCCTGGTAGCTTCTTTCCCTTCTGGCATTGATATATGGGGAACTGGTTGGCCATTGTATGACTCACACAATGCTCCTTGGGAGTACCGGCCACCTCCCTCTTACTGATTGGGTGTCCCCTGTGTTAGTTGCCTGGCTGTAAACCCTGTAGTTGCCACTCTGTCCTTCCTCTAGTCCCTCTTACTTAGAAAACTCCACCAGTCCTGTCCTAGTCAACTCAGTATCCCTGCCACAAAAAACTGCCAGGAGGGCTAAGCTTCAAGTGGGCACATCACCACCTTTATAGGAGCCAGGACAAGGATACAGATGGAGGCCCATATGCCTACGTCTAAATATGTATATGGTAGAAATTAGTTATCAAACTATTAAAGAATGTTTTGTGCTCCCACCCTGACAAATATACTTGCATAACAACAAAATAAAAAGAATCCTAGTAAATGTAGTTTTAATATGAGTAAAAGTTGGCAATGTATCAAAGATGCCTGGATTTGGTTATACTGAGTATCTTTGGGTATTCTGTATGACCCACTACTAACGTTTAAGTGATTAACACAATAAGGTCTACATAATTTTACTTGATCTTAGCCAAAAGGCTGAGAAGCGATGGGGATCTGCATAATTTATCAGTTATTACAAATTTATTTAATAAAATTTATTTTCCTTACTTCCATTTAATCAAAATTATAAGATATGATTTATAAACAATGTTTCACATAATTTTTGCTCCTTCAACACTGATAAATTAGATAAGCTTTCTTGACTCATTATAGCTCTGAGATTGATTTCTATCAATCAAACCTTGCCTTGCTGAGGCAGTGGCAACAGATATTAAAATTCTTAAAGCAATTCCTAAATTCATAAATAAACCATGAATTTTATATATGATGTCAGATGCTGTAATAAGGCAGTCATGTAAGATAAATTATTATTGTAGAACTATTCCAAATTGTTTTGATTTCAGCATATAAATCACAATCACTTCTAATACTATTCTTATTATATCTTCAGGCAATACCTGGATCCCTAAAACAATACAAAAATTGATGTCACAATTCATACATGTTCTCTCTGCATCTACATGACTACCGATTGAAGAACAATATTAACTACTTACTATTGCGAACTGTCCCTTTTCTCCTTATGCAACTATTGCAAATACTCTACTAAGTCATTAGAACCTCTTGACCCATGATTTGGAGCACAAAGAAAATGGGCACCAGGGGCTACCTAATGTCATCATGTATTGTATTTGGGCTATCTGAGAAGAGGATTTGGCAAATTAAGTAATAAACAATGTAAGTTAAGTCTTTTTTCTTACAATGTTTCAGCAATGGCACAACCAACCTACCTTCATGGCATTAGATTGGTAGCCTTTTGTTCTAAAAATGTGAAGCATTTTCCTGGGACCTGAATAGTGTTAATCACAAGAACAGATGCTTAAGTATATTTATATGTTAGCACTGAGAAGGAGCCCATGTGGTAAAGGAGGCATGTTGTCTTGAGTAAATTAATGTTTGTGATATGCTGATCCCTCTAAAATATGGTACCGAGGTCAGGGGCCACTTTTACCCAGATACAATTAGCTTCAAGGTCTCCTTGTGATTATGATGCACCACCAATTACACTCTCTTGGTCTGCTCCCAGGGTTGTACAGGGAATCCCACAACATGACCCTCTCCAGGTACCAGCTGGGGAAGTGGAGTCAAGAATTCTTCACCTATGGTATTACCCTTCATCATCCAGCACCCCCAGTGCCTTCTCCAAGCAAAAACCCTCAAGGAAAAAAATCACAGGTCTGATGGCTAGTCTCTCCCACCACCTCATTCCTCTCTCTCACAGGCCTGAAGCACCCAAAGGTGTCCTCATTGTCATAACCCCTTTTCTCCCCCAGAGCAGCAAATCACAGGCCTTGATGCCATAAACAGAAGGGAAGATGTCTATGAGAAGAAGCTTCCCGGTTTGGTTTCTGATGAGATAAAGAGGGGGGGGAAAAAAAAGCTTTGCTTCATAGTCCTATTTTTAAGAAACCAAAACTAAACATTAATTCTTTCTTCTTCATTGCATTATTTTTCTACCAAAAGCCATATCTCTCCCAAATACATGGAAGCTCAAGTCAATATTATTTGTCATGGTAGTTAAAAATTATATATATTCAGATAGCTGGAAATCCTGCAAACAACCTTGCAGGGCTGGTCTAATTGACCATATTTTACAGAGAAAGAAGCTGAGATTTAGGTTCCTTTGCCTGAGTCACACAGCTCAGTAAATGACAGAGCTAAAACAAGGTTTGAATAAATGACTACATGAGTGGAATTCTTTCTTTTTTTTAAAGATTTTATTTTTATTTATTTGACAAGGAGAGAGTGAGAGAGCACAAGTAGGGGGAGCAACAGAGGGAAAGGGAGAAGCAGAGGGAAGGAAAAGCAGGCTCCTTACTGAGCAGGAAGCCCTGATGGGGGGTTTCGATCCCAGGACCCTGAGATCATGACCTGAGCCAAAGACAGTGGCTTAACGACTGAGCCACCCAGACTCCCCCATGAGTGGATTTCTTGAGTACATGTGCAAATCAAGTGAATGCCATATGAATGGATGTCAAATGTGCTGCTATCATGTAAAGGTACTTAATCAGTGAGGGTTATTGGTTGTTAGCAACTCTCTGGGTGATTTAAGTATCAAGAGTTCACTGTGGTGGAAGAGACCTTAGAACCAGCTTTGGGAACAGAGAGTATCTTAGGAAAGTCCTGGAGGTTCAGGAAGCAAGAAGCATTCTCCCACAAGCAACCCTTTGTTTAGCACACTTCTGCCTTGCATCACCCACTCAGGATTCAACATGTCCAGTGAAAGTACCTGGTTGGCTTATCTTGCATCCATACCAGGGACTTGGAGGAACAAACTATTTTTTTGAATAAGAATGTGACATGATTAGGAAAAGGGGGTGGAGATAACAATGCTTTAAAAACATGCAGTATGTTCCAGAAAGTTTGCTTTGTGCACCCCATGCCTTATTTTATCATCCTCAACAGCTCTGTGAGGTAGACAGTATTATTGTTTATATATCACAGCTCTGTAAATCAAGGCTGCAGGTCTGTAAATGGCTTGCTCAATGTCATGTAGATGCTAAATTGCAGGATCTGGTCTAGAACTCACGCCCAATCACCAAAAACTCCTGGTTTTAACTATTGCTTTGTACTGCAACTCTACCAATGCTGGGTGGGGGAGACTCACCAGAAAAGGGGGATGAAGCAGCCTCTGGTCCAAGTTCCTTTTGGCTTACTTGCTAATCTCCCAGAAATAACCCTGAACACTATGGACCTCAATACATTTATTGTAAACTAGCTTGATCTGAAAATACATTTTTAAAAAGATTTTATTTATTTATTTGAGAGAGAGACAGAGAGAGAGCCCAAGAGCAGTGGGAGGGACAGAGGGAATATTAAGCAGAATCTCAAGCGGACTCTGTGTTGAGCTCGGAGCCTGACCCCGGGCTTAATCTCACAACATTGAGATCATGACCTGAGGCGAAATCATGAATTGGACAATTAACTGACTGAGCCACTCAAGCACCCCTGAAAATATTCTTGTATCAAGTGCTGTCTTATAGTTTTGGCAATTAACTTTCAAGAGTTGAACAAACAAAATCTCTCAATATTTACCTCTTTTTACACTTTTGTGGTCTGTCTGGGAATTCTGGCTTCCACATCAATGAGGAAACTGGCAGATAATATGGTCTCAGATAGCTGGTGGCAATCAGAAGCACAAAAACGATGTTTACCTCCATTTCATTGGAGGCCTTTGGCAAAGCTTTTGGGGCCTTAGGTTCTGGAACCAGACAATCTAGATCTGAGTTCTGGCTCAGGTACTTCCATCATGTGCGATCTTGAATAAGCTTCTTAATCCCTCTGTATCTTCATGTACTCCTCTATAAAATATAGAGAATAGTGGTGCTTTACCTCATAGGTAAGGATCAATAAAACAGTATGTTCATTAGAGTATACTTAGTAGGGAAACCGGGGTGGCTCAGTTGGTTAAGTGTCTGACTCTTGATTTTGGTTCAGGGCATTTCTCAGGGTTGTGGGATTGAGCCCTGCATCGGGCTCCGCACTGAGCACGGAGTCTGCTTGAGATTCTCACTCTCCCTTTCCCTCTGCCCCTCCCCTGGTTCTCTCTCTCTCTCTCAATAAAATAAATAAATAAATAATAAATAAATAAATAAATAAATAAAATCTTTAAAAGAAAAAAATGTGCTTAGTATATTGTTAATTACTCAATCAAAGATAGCCATTATTATTCAAAACCAACAGTCCTGGCAACTCCAGACCATCTTTGAATTTCTGTTGTTTACATTCTCACTGCTCTCCAATGGAATGTCCATAAGCAGATTTAAGAGGCTTCCCTGGTAAACAGTGGATCCTTCCTCCTGAAGCATGAGGAGAAGGTGGAGATGGGACTGGGCATCTATTAGCCCTTACTGCAGAATTTGTTGTGGAGAAACATGTGGTCTCATGGAAAGAATTGGGTTGAGGGAACTGACTTTAGAAGGTTTGAGACCATGAAAGCCCTATCAAAAGTAAGGACATTTATAAGTATGGAGAGAGATTTGGGTTTACAGTTGTTCTAAAACCATAATAGAGACCTCAGGTGATGTAACAGTTACCTACTCACATATTTTTCCTTTAAAATAATTAAGATTATTGATGTTTCCATTAGTTCAGTCCACAGACCTAGATGTCATCTTTTACATTCCCCTCCCTCTCAATCAATCACCAAATTCTGTCAATGCTACATTTGAACTATCTCAAATCAACCCTCCTCTTTCCATGACAACAGCTATTATACCAGCTCAGGTGGCCATCACCTCTCTGCATACCCCTCCAACACACACCCACCTCCCAGCCATGTTTCTCCAGTCTTGACTTTCCAACAGCCTTCCATCCTCTTGGGGATGAATTAGAAAGTTCTTAACAGGACCAATAAGTGCCTTCTCACCAGGCACCCTCTTTCACCCTCCCATCTATGCTCCAGTCATACCTGAGTTGCTCAGGTAGGTCTTCTAAAAGTACTCTACTCTCTCTTGCTCCGAGAAGTCACAGATGCTATCCCTCTGCCTGGAGTATGGTCTTCATCAACTCCAACATCCCTCCTCTCCTTCACTTGGCTGGCTCTCTTGAACCTCACAGTCTAGGACAGTGTCTAACAGAGTGGGTATTCAACTAGTACTTGTGATAAATAAAGGAGTGGCAAGTGAGTGGGTTGTTGTACCTAACCATGTTCAATAAAAGATTCAGGCAGTTATGTCTATTTGCTTTTTTCTGAACAGAATCAGTACTTCTCTCCTTTACAGTTTCCCTAAGTTAGGTTAGTTGAAGTCTGTTGCAGGGAATACCAATTTCCTTGTGCTTGGCTCTCCATTCATGCACCAATGCCTTTCTGATTTTAGGATTTGGAAGATGTTGACTGCCTCCTCCATTGGGCTTCTTTACTCATTTTCCAGCTTCCTCCCTTTTGACAATAGGTTTTTTTCCCTGATTGTGGCAGGTTCTGCATGTGCTCATCAATACCATATTCTCTCTTTTTTTTCCCTTGAGACCATAGCTAGGGATTATTGTCCAGTCTCAGTTGTAGTTAAGTATAGTCATAGGCCTGATTTATGGCTAGTGGAATTTTAGTGAAGTGATGGCACCATTTCCAGGGCTGGCCCTTCCTCTCTTCCACTATTTATGAGCTGATTGGAGAAAACTCTGAAGTCTTAGAGGAAGACAGAATAATAATATGGAAAAGCCTGCATTCTAAAGAGAGAGAGGCAAACCAAGAAACAGGCTCTTAACTATAGAGAACACACTGATGGCTACCAGAGGGGAGGAGGTGGGGGGATGGGTTATATAGGTGATGGGGATGAAGGAGTGCACTTGATGGGATGAGCACCCGTGATATATGGAAGTGTTGAATCACTACATGGTATACTTGAAACTAATATTACACTGTATGTTAACTAACTGGAATTTAAAGCATGCATCCTACTAGGACTGTGTGGGACAGAGTCTCTGTTACTTCATACGGCACTGTGATGTGGGCAAGAAGTAAAGTTTTACTTTACTTGCATGTTAAATCACTGAAATTTTGGGGTGGCCTGCTCTAATACACTTGTCTTTGCAATGTCTCCATGAGAAGATCTCTCATTATACTACTCTACCATCTGGTTTCCCCCCTTTTCTTTTTCCTACCTTCTTTTCTACACATTTACAAAAGACTGGCCATTTGCATATAAAAGATCCCAAAGTGTCCAAGTTGCATAAAGGTGTGAGTAATAACAGTGATTCTATTTGGGGTAGGAATATTTGGTAGAATAAGCCATTAAAAACAAAAACTGAATGTCTATACAAATATATGGAATTAAGGAAGAGGGCATCCAGGAACTTTATGTTAGTAATTATGTCTCCTACATAGGAACTTTCTAGGAGAGTCCAAATACCATGAAATAAAATTCTTTCTTAAGTTGGCAATTCAATTGTGCAACCATTATAGACTATCTTTAGAAAAAATTTTAATAGCTTGAGAAATTACTTATGTGATGCTCAGTGTGGGACACAAAGTTGTGTGACCTCAGCTATCCACAGTATGATCTCAACTATGAAAGAAAATATGCTTTTACTGGCAGGAAATTGAGCAATATATGTATAATGAGGATAAATTAACATATTGTAACTAATATAAATTTGTGAACCAATTAATCATAGAAAATTACAAGTGTGTCAAAATTCTTTGATAGATTGTGTGAACTATTTTTTGTTCAAAAAGTGGAATTACTAAAACTGCAAGACCTTATATAACAAGCACATACATAGTGCCAAATCCTCATCTGTGGTATTCACAGTTTTATCTAAATGAATGAAGTAGGTTTATAAAAGATATTAACTGTCCAAGGGTAGGGAATGATTCACTGAAGAATCATGGTGTCTTTAAAAGAACCTGGTCTTTGGCTTCAGTTGAGACATTGCTGTTGGCTAGTTTTGTGACTTTGTGCAAGACATTCATTTTCTCAACGTCATCTTCCTGATTTGAGTGAAAATAACTCTTGCTTTTCTCACTTCATGAATGATTAAAATTTTTGATCTTGTTCCATAGCATTCCAGAAAGTGGGTAAAATGTTGAAAGCTTATTTACCCTCTCCTCTCTCTCTCAGTGTCTCCAAATTTTAATGTAGACCAAACTCTTTTAGGTAGCTTTGTATGAAATCAGATTCCCAAGCATTCTGGCATACCTTTATTCCATTGATTTAGAGAAATTCCTGTAATTTGAACAAGCAAGCCCAGATGTTCTTGATGTAGACAGTGTGAGGAGAACACTTGGAGAAGCAATTTTACCTCCATTCCTCTCCAAAATGAATTCCAACCCCTCCCATGCTTTTGTCCAGTAACTGTTTATTCTTCTCCCTCCCTCATTTGTCCTCTTCACTGTAAACAATGCAAAGGCCATGGTGTATGAACTCAGTTCTTATACTAACAGCAAATGCCCAGGGGTGTTCTCAGCTTTTCCAGGTTATAAATGGTGGAAGGTATTAAACCAGGCATTTTGCAGTGAAGCCAAATTTTCCAGGTCTTTTGTTTGTCTTAGTGATACCATTTAAATAATGCTGCAGCTGAGCCATTTTTGCCAACTCTATAGTTGCCTTATTATTATTGCTTTGAAATAGCCAATCAGCTATAAGTGATTGCATATAAATCAAAAACTTCAGTGGGAAACTTCTTATAATCGTAGAAGTTGCTCATATAGAACATATTGCTGGTCTTCCTCTGGTCTACAACACCTCTGACTTAATGTCAAAGGACAGAACCTCCAGTTTGCTCGATAGGAACCCACAACTTCTTGGAGCTTTATACTAAACACTGACAACCTGAGTCAGTTCAAATTTAGTGTGGATGAGACTGTAAAGTGGTAGCTCCGGAAGCCTCTCCACTGTCATACTGAGCAACGACAGAAGGTGGTGTGTATCCACATCTACAAAGAAAATTTAGGTATGCAGAATTGTTTTGGACAGCCAGTCTTTTTTCTAGGCTTTTAAATTAATCAGAATCCTGCTTCTAAATAATTTGAATTTGTTAATTCACTTTTCCACCCTTTCAATCCCTGGGAGAAGTACTCACAAATTCCAATGTTGAGAACCAAGTCCTCAAAATGTATGTCTCTGGAGCCCAGAAAGTACTTTAAGAATCTACCATGCTAGTTTGTGTCATTTTAAACTGGTAAGCAGGCCAAATCCTTCCCTTGAACTATAAAAAACTGATACACATGTACCTGTCCCTGCACCCTCTAGACACCCATGGAAACACTGATAAAGATAAGATTCAGCATTCTCCTGGCCTCTAACCCATCTTCTAAAGTGTTACTTGTCTATTTGCACAGAAAACCTTTCTTTGAGTTCTGTGCCAGATGACTAAGATGAAGTCTGACTCTTTCCTGTTTGCTGCCAAATTTCTCTTCATTGATGGATGCATTTGGCACCTGACCCACAGACTTTTCTGTCAAACTCCTGCCACATCGTGGTGATGTCTATCACACTCAAAGCTCCCAGTCCCTTACTGGCTCCTACTCTATTGACTTAAAGTTGAAGCCAATAGCCATATATCCTGAACTGACCTCTGAAATCCTAACCTCTAATAGTCTAATTTATGACCCCACTCTCCTATAGTTTGAATACATTTCCCCTGTCTATCACCATTGCTATTCTTTGACCTTATAAAGTGTTTTCATCCCTTGCTCTCTCCATATTGTGCCACTTGATTGGTCTCCATCCTCCTTTATTTCCTTCCTTCTCTCTTCTAGATCCCACAAGTTAAATTCAGTTTAAAGTCTCTCATTTCCAGGTAAATGGGTGGCTCAGTTGGTTAAGCATCTGCCTTCGGCTCAGGTTCTGATACCAGGGTCCAGGGATCGAGCCCCACGTCTGGGTCCCTGCACAGCAGGAAGTCTGCTTCTCTCTCTCTCTCTCCCTCTAACCCTCCTCCCCCAACTTGTGCTCTCTTTCTGTCTCAAATAAATAAATAAAATATTTTTAAAAATAAAGTCTCTCATTTCCTTGTTCTCAAATAGTTTGGCCCTTATCTTTTTCTGCTGCACTAGCCTGTTTGATTTAAATTTGTTTTCTCTGCTTCTACTCTCTGGATACTAAGCTCGTATATGTGGATGAATATTACTCCCAAGTGTTGGTTTTCCTTCTGCACCTGGTCCTAAGAAATGCCTGGAGATCCCTATATGTATACATGGACTGTGCTTTCTACCACTAACATCAGATGCCATTCAAACCCTGATCATTTCCCATAAAAACTTATTCTTTTTTCTCTACACCTCCTGGCACACTTTCTCACCCTACTCATTTCCAAGGGGACTTGTCCTTCTATTTCTTCCATAAAATAGATATTCAAAGATAATTTGTCAACTTTCTGCTTTTTTGTCTAACCCCAGGTACTCACACACATACCCACGTGCATACGCCTTAACTAAAATCTTTCTCTCCCATCTCAGTAGAAGAGGTATTCTTCCCATCCAAAACTATCCCAACACCTACACTTAGAGATAAGTTTAAAGATTAGATGAACTAACAAACATAAAGGATTTGGAACAATGCCTGGTCAGTGGACTTAGCTATTTATCTTTCCCCATTCCACTTCCTGTTATATCCATGGACTTGTCGATTACTTTCCATCATACCTGGCTTTCTGCAGTTAGCATAAATATACTTACCTCTCTCATCTGATAAGAAATGCCTTCATTTGAGCTCCTACACTCTTGTTCCTCCCTCCATACTCTTATATTCTTCTCCTTCCTTTTCCTGGCCAATGTCTTTAAAAACTTATCTTCACTTCCTCACAGTCCATTTTAGTCTCTAATCCTGTTTACCTAGTTTATTCTCCATCATTCCCTGGTATGTCTCCCACCAGATCAGTAATCAATACCCCACTCCAAACTGCACTGGCATTTTTAGTACTCCTCTCTCTTAGCTTCTCAGCATCATTTGACTCTTCTGGTTATCCCCTCCTTTAAATAAGTTTCTCCTGTTTTGACTTCAGAGATGTTTCTCCTCTTACTTTTAACACTCTTCTTGGGCTGCTACTTCCTAGTCTCCTCTGTTGACCTCTCTTCTCTAATCTTGTTAAACATCTATATTGGTCTATATATTTTTATGGATGATCATAACAGAGTGTCTATTGGATTAGGTTAAGCCAGAAGGATTCTACCACATGGAAGCCCCAGGGTGAGTTGAAAATAGATGTGTCCACCAGGTGGGAGCCGAGCAAGGGTCCTGCTGCAGAGGGCAGTTGGCTGTAACATGGCACAGAAATGGGAGAGCATGTGCTGTGGATGATGGCAGGTGGCATCAGGGAACAAAAGTTATGCACAACCTTTCTCCCATCCCTTCTTAATGCATCCCCCTACATCTTATATATCTGAGAGAGGATGCTAAAAACAACTCATCACTAAACATTTTCTTCTTTATTTGAAAGAAGTAGCAGCCACATTTTCTTAGAGTGTTGACTAAACTTGGACCCAGAGTGAAGAAAATTGTTGGTTAGTCTTCAAGGAAAAGTATCCCAAGGGCCCCATCTCTACGCCTCACTCATTCCATTCATTCCTGAACAAAATGTTCATTTATGGCTACACTATGCTAAGTATTGTGCTTGATGCTTGAACTTAAGGAAGAATAAGACATGGTCTACTTTTTAAGGAGATTATACTCTTCTAGGGAAATATGCTATAAAAGGCCTGAAGAATGAGCAGAATAATCTGCCATTTGGTTCATATATCCATCATCTTAGACAGTGCCAGAAACATACTAGCTTGCTCTAGAGCTGTGGTTTGCTTCAAGATGACTATTTTATGTTAACAGATTTATGTGGGCAAGTTATATATAGTGCGATATGTGAAGCTGTAGTTTTCTTTGGTTATGTTCCTGTCCTCTAGAATGGTCCTCTTGATTTGACTTGCAGGTCTTTACAGTTTCCCTCAGAATCACATGTGTACACCATCTAACAGAACACTAAATACTTTATATACATATACAGTTCATGATGTCACCCTGAGGGCAATGTAGAAAGTAGATATTATCCCCATTTTATGGATGAAGAAAGTAAATCTCAGAGAGTTTCAAGTAAAGTAATGTACCTAAAGTGACCCAGCTATCAAGTAGAGGAGCCCAGGTTTGAGTCCTGATCTGTTTGACTCAAAGACTATGTTCTTAACCACTGTGCTTCCTTTTGGTTGGATTCTGGCTACATATACCACACATATACAGTAGGTGCTAGATTTTCCAGGATTGTTATGATTAAAAATAAATTGATGGTGGGGCACCTGGATGGCTCAATTGGTTAGTGTCCGACTCTTGATTTCAACTCAGTTCATGATCCCAGGGTCATGACATCCAGCCCCGAACTTTGTGCTCAGCACTGAGTCTGCTTATTCCTCTCCCTACCCCACTTGCGCACTCTCTTTCAAATAAATAAAATCTTAAAAATAAATAAATAAATTGATGGCTCCACTCTAAGCCTTCAAAATTGCTTTGAATTATTGTACTTGTTGGTTTTTAGAAAATATAGCTAGTCTTATCAGTGTCTTTAAGTATCATATATACCTTGATCAGGTATATGTAATATAAATATATATTATATAATTATATGTATAGTCAGATATTCATGTGTATAAAACTGGAAAAAGTTCATATATGTATCTTATTTTATACTACTTTGTTTTAGAAAGACTTTGGTGGATATACACACACATACATATATATGAATAACCGTTTACCTGTTCACTTTTATATTACTCCTTTGGGATTGTATTAGATATTTTCCTGTGTTTATAACATGGACATTTTCCTCTGTCATTAAACACACTTTGAAGGGGTGCCTGGGTGGCTCAGTCGTTAGGCATCTGCCTTCAGCTCAGGTCATGATCCCAGGGTCCTGGGATCGAGCCCCGCATGGGTCTCTCTGCTCGGCGGGAAGCCTGCTTCTCCCTCTCCCACTCCCCCTGCTTGTGTTCCCTCTCTCACTGTGTCTCTATCTGTCAAATAAATAAATAAAATCTTAAAATAAATAAAAATAAAAAATAAACACACTTTGAAGACATCATTTTCATGGCTACCCAGTAATCCATAATTCGGATATGCCACTATTAATTTAAGCATTCCTCTATAATGGATTTTGGATCATTTCTATTTTTTTTTAAGTTTTATTAATTTAAGTAATCTCTCCACCCAATGTGGGACTCGAACTCTCAACTCCGAGATCAAGAGTCACATACTCTTCTGACTGAGCCAGCCTCATACCCCAGTTTTGGATCATTTCTAAATTTACAGTATCATAATACTGCAATGAATTTCTTTGTATTTACTTCAAATAAATAATAGATTTCTATTATTGCTTCCTTGGGATGAGTTTCTAAAGTGAAATTATTGAATGAAAAGGTTTGCTCTATTTTTAAGATTGCTAGGGTATGATTCCAGTTTCTATATTTTGCCAACTTATACTTGGGTAATATCATCCCTGATCAATAATTTTTCCTTCCTATGATTTTGTTCCTCAGGAAAAAGCAACTACATGTAATATGGTCTTTATGATCTTTTCCAGAAGATTGCATTCTTTCATGATGCCTGAAAATACTAATCCTATGGCAACATTAGAGCAAGTGTTTCATGCCCAGGGACCTCAGGGTCCCCTGGGACAGTTTTTCTGAAAGATTCATTGTTCTTCATTTGCATCTGGACAGCGGATGACATTTGCTTCTCAGAGTCTTAGCCTAATTTGAATCAATGAGCACGGGGAGATTCATTTCACCAGATGTGTTATGGTACTTTCTGTGGAATTGTAGAAAGATCCTGTAGAAAGGAGCCCTGATGTCTAGCTGCAGCTCTGGGCTTTAGTTTCTCATTTACTACAGGAAAGGTTTGGGCTTGATAATTTCTAAAACCCATTATGTCTGGCAATGTATGATGTCCTAGGTGATTTCTCCTTCCTCCTTTTCCTGGACACCTGTCTCATCCTTCCAGGTATTTTTGTTTGTATGTTGTTTCCTTAGGTCATCTTCCTGAGAAAAGGCGGCTGAGGTGCTATAAAAGATGTTTGTGCTTCAAGAACCCCAGAAGCTGCAGATTATGTATGAATCCCTGGAAAAGAGCATCCCTGAGTCCTTGAAGGTGAGACAGTAGGGAGAAATCTGGGAGACAGGAGTAAAGTGTGGGAGTATAGATTCAGGGTTCAGAACCTTTCTGGGCAGATGGAAATACAAATCTAAAATCAGATCCCCCCTGCAAGGATGATCTTAATACCCATATCAGACACCTACTTTTCTCCTTCTTCTTCCTCTTTCTCCTCCTCCTCCTCCTTTGGCCTCTTAAACCTTGTTCGAATCAATTCTACTGCTATCTCTAGTGGATTTCCTTATCTGCTCCAGGCTATTGCAATATCTGCTTTTCTTCAGTATCACTAACTCACCTACACATGGTGATCAGAGTCATTTATCTGACACAAGTATGATCATACCACTCCCTTGTTTTAAACTTTCAGTCCAAGGCATAAAGTCCACACTCCTTAATTGTGAGGTTGATCACAAAATGTCCCAGCCTCTCCACTTCATCTCCCAACACATCCCTGCTATATACCACAGGCTACAATCACTAAGCCTCTCAGAGCTCAACAGGTATGATACAATCTGCCACACCTTCAGGTACTCAAGCATACTTTTTCTCTCACCTGAAATCACTTGCCTTCCTGCTCTGTTTTGCCCGGAAAAGACTTGTCTATGAAGACCAAATTCCAATATTACTTCTGTAAGTTTCCCACCACTTCCTAGAAAGGTAATGCTTTTCTTCCTTGAGACCCCACACAACCATGACACTATCAGAACATGTTTCCTATTACAATGAGACTGTGTACCTCTCCATCCTGCTAGACTTGAATGCAGTGGCCATGTCATACTCACCTTGAAATTCTCCACACTTGACACAAATCTGACACACAATAGGTGCCAAAAACTGGTATAGTATGAAGTGAAAAAAAATGGAATGAATTTTCAAAAAATGAATGAATGAATGTCAGGGGAGCCAGTTCCTCTTGAATTAGCTATTTCCTTAGATTTTGTGGACCTTTCCTGTTTTGTTTGTTTGTTTGTTTGTTTTTGCAGCATACCCTCCAATGGATAGTTCAGTGAGCCATCCTGAAATCATTAGATCTATCCCCTTAAGTGATCCTAACTCCTGGCTTTATATCTCAAACTATCTCCAAGACCCTATTTCAAAGGAAAACGTCATCCTCACCTCTTCATCTGTTGCTTTTGTAGGTATATGGTGCCATTTTCAACATTAAAAATAAAAACCCATTCAACACGGAGGTGCTGGTGGATGCCTGGCCAGATTATCAGATAGTCATTACTCAGCCTCAGAAAGAGGTAAGAGCACTAGCTACTGAATACCAAGCCAGTCATGCTCAGGATGTTCTCTGTGTGGAAATAAGGGAACTGAAGCTGGGGGCTGAGGAGAAGAACCTTGGCATCCCTGATCCATATAGATTTTGGAAGGGCTGTTTGGACAGAGGGGAGGACAGTGAAATAAGTCATGGGTATAGACCAAATAGCCAGTAATCCAGGGCTTGTAAATAACATCAGGATCCCATCTGGTCAATTCTTTTCCATTGAGATTCTAGTCACAGGCATATACCTCAAGATAGATGTCTGTAGCTGGAAATGGATAGGAAATGTTTTGCTTTCCCTGGGACTGAATGAATATAATCCAATAATATCTGAATCAGTGTTGGGTTTCAGATCTAAATGTGCCAAGTGACTAGTTGTGTGACCTTGGGAAGACTGCTGCTTTCTTAGCTATAAAAGCAAAGTTGACAAAAATTCCTCTGTCAGAGGACTGTTAAACTATATATAAATCGTGTACAGTTGACCCTTGAACAACACAGACGTTAGGGACACCAACCCCTGCACCGTCAAAACTCTGTGTAGAATTCCTGAGTCTTCAAAAACTTAAAATACTAGTAGCCTGCTGTTGACCTGAAGCCTTACCAATAACATAAACAGTCTATTAACACATATTTGATATGTTACATGGATTGTATACTGGATTCTTACAATAAAGTAAGCTAGAGGAAAGAAACTGTTATTCAAATCCTAAGAGAAAATACATTTACAGCATTATACTGTATTTATTGAAAAGAATTGGCTTGAAAGTGGACCTGCACAGTTCAAACCAGTGTTGTTCAAGAGCCAACTATGTATTTAATAAAAATGTCTTTCCCATCTTTTAGATTTGGGGGGTATAAGTAGTGAATCCCTTCCATCCTAGGGTAGGGATATTTTAACCCCTCCTCCCACACTTCTCCATTTACATAGTTATCAGGAGAATTAGAGCACAACTCACCTGTAACAACCCCTAGGGGAGTGTGAGCTGCAGAAGGTAAGCAGGAATGAGGGGCAGTGGGAGAATGGGCCCTCCACTCCAGGTGCTGCTGTGACCTCTGGTGTGATTGCTCTTTCTAAAAGTCCTCTCTATTCACATGCACACCAAGAGCCAATCACCATGGCAGCTCCAGAGTGCTGAGTCAACATTAGCCTAGGCATGGCCTCCCCACAGTCCCCAAGTCTTGACATCAACCCCGTTCCCTATATTTTGCTCCATAAGGTGGGCACTCTCTTTCAGTCCCTTAACACACCCTATTTCTGGTGCAACTTCCATCTCAGACAATGGAGCTACTTACCCACCCTCCCAGAGCAGCTGTCTTCAGAGCACCATCCAAAACCAACCTCCTTCAGACTGTCAATAGTGATTTATTGCTCAAGGGATTCCAAGGCCATTTTCTGTCTGCATCTCTGGGAAAAGCAGAAGGTATTATTTTTTTTTTAAGATTTTATTTATTTATTTGTCAGAGAGAGAGAGAGTGCACAAGCAGGGGGAGCAGCAGGCAGAGGGAGAAGCAGGCTCCCCGCCAAGCAAGAAGCCTGATGTGGGACTCTATCCCAGGACCCCGGGATCATGACTTGACCCGAAGGCAGACGCTTAACCTGCTGAGCCACCCACGCTTCCCAAAAACAGAGGGTATTAAACAATTGAGCCTCTAGCACTCTTGGCATATGCAAAAACATTTTGTAAATTGTACTGCCATGTAAATATGATTAATATTTGTTGTATCAGGAGATGAAAGATGACCCGGATCATTATACCAACACTTACCACATCTTCACCAAAGCTCCTAATAAGTTAAAGGAAGTCCTGGCATGCCCCCAGGTTATCAACTGGGAACAACCTTTCCAGATCCAAGGTAACCAATGTGAGTTAAAAGGGAAAGACCCTTGGTTCTTTCACATTAGATGTGGAAGGGGGTATGCACTGCCTATTTTTCTCCTCTCTCCAGGTTGCCAAGAGATTTTGGGAGAGGCAATAAGAAAGATTTCAGCTTCAAAATCAGTGCAGGTGGATTACTTGAAGACCACACTCATGACACAAATACCAATGGAACCCAAGACATCAAGTGATAACCAGGTGGACTTGGTGGAGTCATTTATCATGCCCAAAATGGATGAAGATAGCAAGTGAGATATTTTTTTTGTTTTGCTTCCCAAATTCCTGACAGCAAATCATTTAGTTGTCATAAGGGCCACACTCAGAAATGCACAATTTGACACTAAATTATGCAGTACACAGTTGTAGGGGTAAAAGAGGGGAACTATATTAGCTGAGGTTTGCTGAGCAGGGGCAGGGTTTCATTAGATGAGGTCCTTTCCATATATAACTCACTTAGTTCTCATAAGAGTCCTCCTGGGAGGGTACTGAACATCATGGTGACATTAGAGAATTTTTACTGAAATTATGCATTTCTTGCAAAAATACTACATGCTTTACAAAGTATACAAGTATTCAAAGTAAAAAGTGAAAGTTTGCTCACTTGGATTCCCCACAATCTTCCTGTCCATATGTAAATATTCTTTAAAAAATTTTTTTAATTTAAATTAAATTTAGTTAAGGTAGAGTGTATTTTGAGTTTCAGAGGTAGAATTTAGTGATTCATTAGTTGCATATGACACCCAGTGCTCATTTCATCAAGTGCCCTCCTTAATGCCCATCACCCAGTTACCCCATCCCCCACCCACTGCCCCTCCAGCAACCCTCAGTTTGTTTCCTATAGTTAAGAGTCTCATGGTTTGCCTCCCTCTCTGTTTTAATCTTATTTATTTTTTCTTTCCCTTCCCCTATGTTCATGTTTTCTTTTTTAAATTCCACATATGAGTGAAATCATATGATAATTGTCTTTCTCTGACTTCTTTCACTTAGCTCTCTAGTTCCATCCACATCCTTGCAAATGGCAAGATTTCATTCTTTTTAATGGCTGTGTAGGTGTAAATATTCTTAAAATTGGTATGCCAACTTGCATTCCCACCAACAGTGTAAGAGGGTTCCCCTTTCTCCACAACCTCTCCTACATTTGTTGTTTCTTGCCCTGTCCATTTTTTGCCATTCTAACTGGTGTAAGGTGGTATCTCAATGTGGTTTTGATTTGAATTTCCCTGATGGCTAATGATGATGAACATTTTTTCATGTGTCTGTTAGCCATTTGTATATCTTCTTCAGAGAAGTGTCTTTTCATGTCTTCTGCCCATTTTTTGACTTGATTATTTGTTTTTTGGGTGTTGAGTTTGAAGTGCTTTATAGATCTTGGATACCAGCCCTTTATCTGTAGTGTCATTTGCAAATATCTTCCCCCATTCTGGGGGTTGCCTCTTTGTCTTGTTGACTGTTTCCTTTGCTGTGCAGAATGTTTTTATCTTGATGAAGTCCCAAAAGTTCATTTTTGCTTTTGTTTCACTAGCTTTTGGAGATGGTACAGCCACTTTGGAAAACAGTGTGGAGGTTCCTCAAAAAATTAAAAATAGAGCTACCCTATGACCCAGAAATTGTACTCCTGGGTATTTACCACAAAGACACAGATGTAGTGAAAAGAAGGGCCATATGCACCCCAATGTTCATAGCAGCAATGTCCGCAGTAGCCAAACTGTGGAAAGAGCCGAGATGTCCTTCAACAGATGAATGGATAAAGAAGATGTGGTATATATATACAATGGAATATTACTCAGCCATCAGAAAGGATGAATACCCAGCTTTTACATCAACATGGATGGGACCGAAGGAGATTATGCTAAGTGAAATAAGTCAAGCAGAGAAAGTCAATTATCATATGGTTTCACTTATTTGTGGAACATAAGGAATAGCATGGAGGACATTAGGAGAAGGAAGGGAAAAAGGAAGGGGGGGGGAAGGGGGGGGGAGATGAACCATGAGAGACTATGGACTCCAAGAAACAAACAGGGTTTTAGAGGGGAGGAGGTGGGGGGATGGTTTAGCCCGGTGATGGGTATTAAGGAGGGCACATACTGCATGGAGCACTGGGTGTTATATGAAAACAATGACTCGTGGATCACTACATCAAAAACTAATGATGTACTGTATGGTGACTAACATAATAAAATAAATAAAATAAAATAAAATAAAATAAAATAAAATAAAATAAAATAAAAATGACATATGCTTATTTTCTTCTTCCTCGGGATATATGATCAGACTTTTTTGAGATATACTATATTCTATGATGCTCACTTTCTGCTATGAAATGTATCATAAAGCACATAGGGTTATATCCCTCTTAATTATTTGGGAACATTTTGAAGCAGACAAAGAATTAGTAGTAGTTTTTTGTCCATCTGTTTCTTCTTCTAGGCTGTGGGATCCTCAAAGAAAGGGTTGATGTCATATTTATTTTCTGCAATCCTGGCATTTTGTAAATGTTGGCTGAATAAATGCACATTCTTTTGTTGACAGGAAAGGAAGCTTTCAGAACATCTTCTTGGATGCCTCCCACGTGGGGCTTGTGAATGAGCAGTGGAATTTTGGAAAAAATGGGAGGAGCTTGAAATATATTGAATGCTGCCTCCAGAATTTTCCAGGATTTGGTGTGCTGGATCCAGAGGGGGACACTGTCTCTTGGACTGTGATGAAACAGTCTTGTGAGATGAGAATGGGTTACACTGTCCCCAAACCGAGACCAAGGCTACATGAAGAAAATCGGTTCTCACTTTAAAAAGTATTTTATTCAGAAAAAAATGCCATTTAATTTCCATGTGTCAAAAGATAAAGAAAACCTTCAGCCACTAAGAAGTGTGGGGTTTAAGTCTGCTCCTTGTGGTTGGCATCAGTGGAAATGCACTCCTAGAAAATATTGTTGATTAGTGCCATTGTCCATTTCAAGCTTTTATGGTCAGTGAAAAAAATACCAGTTCAAACACAAGCATTATAATCTATATTAGCACAAAAACATCCAATTGTTTGGGTTCCATGCATTACTTAACCCACCCTTGTATAATATTTTTTCCTCCTCCATATTACAGAAAAATGGAAGCTTGAACTTTTGGTGTTATGTTTTGCCTTTATGGTGACAGACCTCTCAGAATTAAAATCATCCAGTGTCAATCATTAGTGCCAGGATAACCTTTTCAAAGCAACGTTTTCCTCTTTGAAGACTTCTTTCATGAAAGAATCCTACTTTTCCATGCTTCTGTGCTTGAAAATAAGAAGGCTGATTTGAAAAGTGTCTTCTCTGGTATCCTCCCCTTCCTCTGACAAAATTTTCCAAAGGACCTCTCAAAAGCCCTCAGCCTTTGATTCTGGGTGCCCTCTCAAGAGTTTTGAGATACTCTACTGAATTAAATTATGTGGCCATCATTTAAAGTTTGGTTTTCTGATTAGCTTTTTAAAAAGATTTATTTATTCATTTGAGAGAGAGAGGGAATGCGAGCAGTGGAAGAGGGGCAGGGGCAGAGGGAGAGGGAGAGAGAAACTCAAGCAGACTGCAATGAGAGTGGAGCCTAACATGGGGCTTGGTTTTAGGACCCTGAGATCATGACCTCAGCTAAAACCAAGAGTTGGATGCGTAACCAACTGTGCCACCCAGGGGCCCCCAAATAAGTAATTCCTTTACTTACAGTTAAAAACTCTGATTCTGTAAGTCACATCTTAATAATATCTGTCTCTTCTTGTTGGTGCTTGTGAAAGGGGAAGGAAAAGAGATATATTTTATAGAGGTCCACCTACCTTTCTGTGCTTAGCCAGCTGATTTCACAGTCCAGACAGAGGTGCTGAATAATGGAAGGACCTTTAAGACCAGAAAACAGCTGAGCCTCAAAGGTCATTCTGCCAACCTATCAATATTTTGGAGCTGTCTCTCTGAACATGGGATCCTGAGGGAGGGACTCAATTTCATACCCTGCTGCCGGAAGTTTGTGCAGATGGTATATTTCACGTCCTAGAACAGCCTGCAGCTTCTTGTTTTTACTTGGGGATCGCTGCAGAGACTAAGATTGACAGCTTTGCAGGTGAGAACAAAGGAAAATCATTGTTCTGGGACCCCTCATCTCTTTTTGCTTCCTCCACTGAAGTAGAATGAATCAAAATGCTACTGTTGGATGTGGATAAGAATTTCTGAACCCATTTGGGTTGAAAATTATGCCAGGCAAAAAGGAAGCTCTTCCATTTCAGAAACCTGTATCAGGCACCTACTGTGTATAGGCAATACCCTAGTTCTGCGAGAAATTCTTGACAGTATAAAGCCAGGCTCTTGCTCTGAATTGAAAAAGAAATGTGAGGAGATTAGGGAGCCAGCTGTTGGTAGAGGGGAGACAATCTAACAGCCTCTAGAAGGAATATGCTGGTTTGGGTGACATATAACACAATTTATAGACATATTATGTAAACATTATCTTATTTCATCCTCTAGTAACATTCTAAGGTAGTCAGAACTTTTCCGTGGATAAATGATGACCAGGGAAATTAAGTGCCCTGCTTAAAGCTGCAAAGGGATGAGGTAGATTCTAGTAAGAGGACTACAATACAGACGAGATTAATTGTAAATTTAAAACCATAAAAAATGTAATTTTAAAAAGTCTTAGCTATAACACTCTTATAATATTATTTGGTGTTTCCTTCTATATTTTCATATTTTTAAAATTTTATTTAAATTCAATTAATTAACATATAGTATATTATTAGTTTCAGAGGTAGAGTTTAGTGATTCATCAGTTGCATATAATACCCAGTGCTTATTACATCACATGCCCTCCTTAATGCCCATCACCCAGTCACCCCATCCCCCCCCACCTCCCCTCCAGCAACCCTCAGTTTGTTTCCTATAGTTAAGTGTCTCCTGGTTTGTCTCCCTCTCTGATTTTGTCTTATTTTATTTTCTGATTAGAAATTATGTATTGTCATTTTCTGCTTTTTTTATGTTCATCTTAAGACTCTCCATATAGCAGCATATATATCATAGCTTTCATGTTAATGGGTCTTAGAGTTGTAAAATAATAATAGTTCATTATTTATGTAAATTGTCTGAGATTGTGTCTAGTACTTCTCCATAAGTTAGTATTGCTTTACAAAATTGTTCATAGAGCATTGTTCATTTGAATTGTTTTCTTTGGATAAATTCCAAATATTGGAATGGTTTCATCAAAGGTTTCAAAGTGTCCTTTATAGGCCTTTGTCCATTATCAAAGCAGGCAACCACCAAAATGTGTCAGCTCCCTTGAATCTCCTATTTCAGTCAAATGTGTTTATTAAACATCATATTTGTGTTTTTAGTATGTGTGTGCATGCACGTGCTGAAGGTTTTCAATATCACATCTCCAGTAATCTGGCATCAAATTCAACTTGGCTTCTTATTGTCATGTGACCTTTTTGTGAGATGCTCCTAGCTAATGTCAGATTAATCTTGAAAATATTATACTTCTACTGTCTTGATACCATCCAAGCTACGGCACAGCTGCATCTATTCTGGTCTGAGGCCTTTTTCAAGTTCCCATGCCCACCACACAGTAGGTCTTCTAGAGGTACCTGTTGAATGAATGAGTCTTTACCCTTGGTAAGTGGAGTGACTAAATAGATGGTTATGTTGATATAAATACTTCATAAACTCAATCAGCCAACATTTATTGATTCTTTACTGTGTGTCAAATGGTGTAAAAACACTATGGAAAATAGTATGTGCGTTCCTCAAAAAATTAAAAATAGACACTTAACTAACATATATATATATATGAAGGTTATGAAATCATAATCTCCAAGAGTTATCTGTACAGGTTTACTGCAGCATTATAGACAATAACTAAGACATGGAAACAGCCTAAGTGTCCACAAACAGATGAATGGATACAGATGTTGTGGTATACATACACAATGGAATATTATCCAGCCATGAGAAAGAAGGAAATCTTGCCATTTGTGACAACATGGATGGACCTTGAGGGCATTATGCCAAGTGAAATAGGTCAGAGTAAGACAAATACTATATGATCTCACTAATGTACAGAATCTAATAAAGCCAAAGTGAAAGGAACAGAGAGTAGAATAGTGGTTGCTAGGAACTGGGAGTTGGAGGTAATGGGGAAATGTTGGTCAAATGGTACAAACTTCCAGTTCTATGATAAATAAGTTCTGGGAATCTAATGTACAGCATGGTGATGATAATTAATATAATACTTGAAAGTTGCTAAAAGAATAGATCTTAAATGTTCTCACAACAAAAACAGAGGTAGTTATGTGATGTGATGGAGGTGTTAACATTATTGTGCCAAGCATTTCACAATGTATCTGTGTATCAAATAATCACATTGCACACATTAAACTTACACAATGTTAGTTTCAATTATGTATCAGTAAAGCTGGGGAAAAAAAGAAAAAAAATACAATCATTGCCCTAGTGGTTCTGGTCAAGATCTCCCCTCAAATCATGAAGAGAATTCAAGGTTAAGTGAAGGGACTGCTTCACTGGCAAGAATCCAAATAACTGACAAGAACCTGGGGAAAAGGGAGCACATATGAAAAAATCAAAACATTAATTTACCCAAGAATTTCCCACCATGTTAAAGCTGAGGCTCACAGGGATGGAAATCTTGTCAGTTCTTGCAGGCTCTGACCTTGGTAGATTGGATGTCCTATAGAAGACAGGTTCCTTCATTAGGGGGCTAAACACCCTGGCTCAGATGACAGAGAAGCTGAAGGCAAACCCAAGGGACAGTGAAGCACTTGCCAGCCCAGGCACAGCCTCATGTCATGAAGTTAGCAACTAAATGCCCGATGCTTCAACTCTGTCCTCCAAATCTCCCCTAGGAACCTCTCATGTGGCCCACTGTAGCTGGAACCAGGAAAGGAAGGGAATTCCAGGAAAGGTAGTTCAGCCTAGCTGGGGTGAGGCCTTACAAAGCCAGTACAGTTAGTTCTCAATCAAGATTTATTGAGTGACTGAACAAGTGAATGGATGAATTTCAAAAGGAAGAACCCTAAGGCCATATGATCTACGAACAACTGAAAGGTCAGGCAGAGAAGAGCTATTCTTTTATAGAGAGGAGTAAGCAAAGCTCATGGAGTGTTTTTCTGCATGCCAATGATGGCTCAGGCTGAGGGTGGCTAAAAGTCCAGAGGCCGGTGTGGAGGGGAGATGCTTAATTAAAGTTTACACAACTGTTTTGATGGATCAGTGAGGATAAACAGTCAAATTAACCATTTATGAAGAGTAAACAGGGCTGAAAAATCCAGTGTGGGGAAGTGGGATGTAGAAGGGGCAGGACCAATACAGCTCAGAGAATGTTTTACCCAAGTTTAGCCTATTCTTGGTAGGGGCTGTTAAGAAGGGGTTATATGCTGACTCAGTCTAGAGGAAGAAGAGAAATTTAACCAACATTTAGCTAACAAGCAGTTTGTTTTGATATATCATTGGATGATTCAGCTCAGTTAATCATTTATAAGGCAGAGATTGGGAATTTGGAGGGTCGGTGTCTGGCCTTGTCACAGGTAAGTAAGTGGGGCATCAGTGAGTCTTATTAAGGCACGTAGGAGGAAGAAAGTTTCCTTGGATAAGCCCTTCCAGGAACACAAAGTAGATGGAGGGATTTCTTTAACCATTGCTATTTTCCAGGATAACACTCCTACAATGTGGGTAAAACTCCACATTGTAAGTCCCTCAGATAATTGCATTTATTGAAATACATTTTGACCTCAGTCTTTTGGCTTGCCTTGGGAATTAGCTCTACAAATCTTGCTTTAATGATTTGAAGGTATTGTGGTTTTTTTAAAGTTTTTATTTAAATTACAGTTAGTTAACATACAGTCTAATATTAGTTTCAGGTGTACAATATAGTGATTCAACACTTCCATACAACACCTGGTGCTCATCATAGTAAGTGCACCACTTAATTCCTATCACCTATTTCACCCATCCTCTTACCCACCTCCCCTCTGGTAACCATCAATGTGTTCTCTATAGTTAAGACTCTGTTTCTTGGATTCTCTCTCTCTCTCTCTCTTTTTTCCCTTTGCTTGTTTTGTTTCTTAAATTTCACGAGTGAAATCATATGGTATTTGTCTTTCTCTGATTGGCTTATTTCCCTTAGCATAATACTCTCTAGCTCCATCCATGTCATTGCAAATGGCAAGATGTCATTCTTTTTGATGGCTGAGTAATATTACATTGTGTATGTGTGTGTGTGTGTGTGTGTGTGTGTACACACACATCTTCTTTATCCATTCATCAGTCGACAGACATTTGGGCTCTTTCCAAAATTTGGCTATTGTAGATAATGCTGCTATAAACATTGAGAGTACATGTATCCCTTTGAATTAGTATTTTTGTGTCCTTTGGGTAAACACCTAGTAGTTCAATTGGTATTTTTGTATTCTTTGGGTAAACACCTAGTAGTTCAATTGCTGAATTGTAGGGTAATTCTATTTTAAACTTTTGGAGTAACTGCCATACCATTTTCCAGAATGGCTTCACCAGTTTGAAATCCCACCAACAGTGCAAGAGTGTTCCCCTTTCTTCACATCCTGACCAACACCTGTTGTTTCTTGTGTTGTTGAGTTTAGCCATTCTGACAGGTGTAAGGTGATATCTCACAGTAGTTTTGATATTCATTTCCCTGATAATCAGTGATGTTGAGCATCTTTTCATGTACCTGTTGGCCATCTGTATGTCTTCTTCAGAAAAATGTCTATTCATGTCTTCTGCCCATTTCTAATAGGATTATTCATCTTTTAGGTGTTGAGTTTTATAAGTTCTTTGGTATATAGTTGGTATTTTGAATACTAACCCTTTATCGGATATGCCATTTGCAAATACCTTCTCCCATTCCATAGGTTGCCTTTTAGTTTTGTTGATTGTTTCCTTTGCTATGCAGAAGCATTTTATTTTTATGAAGTCCGAATAGTTCATTTTTGCTTTTGTTTCCCTTGCCTCCGGGGAAATATCTAGAAAGAAGTTGCTATGGCCGATGTCAAGCTACTGCCTGTCTTCTCTTCTAGGATTTTTCTGGTTTCAAGTCTCACATTTAGGTATTTAATCCATTTTGAATTTATCTTTGTGTATGATGTAAGAAAGTGATCCAGTTTCATTCTTTTGCATGTTGCTGTCCAGTTTTCCCAACACTGTTTGTTGAAGAGACTGTCTTTTCCCCACTGGATATTCTTTCCTGTTTTGGTAAAGATTAATTGACCATATAGTTGTGGGTTCATTTCTTGGTTTTCTATTGTCTTCTATTGATCTTTGTGTCTACTTTTGTGCCAGTACCATACTGTCTTCATCACTACAGCTTTGTGACATAACTTGAAGTAGAGATTGTGATGCCTCTCGCTTTGCTTTTTTTTTTCAAGGTTGCTTTGGCTAGGTCTTTTGTGGTTCCATACAAATTTTAGAATTGTTTGTTCTAGCTCTGTGAAAAATGTTGGTATTTTGATAGGGATTGCATTAAATGTATAGATTACCTAGGGTAGTATAAACATTTTAACAATATTTCTTCTTCTGTCCCCTTCAATTTCTTTTTTTTTTTTTAAGATTTTATTTATTTATTTGAGAGAGAGAGCACAAGTGGGGGGGAGGGGCAGGGGGAGGGGGGGAGCAGACTCTACGCTGAGCAGGGAACCCAATGTGGGGCTGGATTCCAGGACCCTGGGGATCATGACCTGAGTCAAAGGCAGACGCTTAACTGACTGAGCCACCCAGGCGCCATTCAATTTCTTTCATCAGCATTTTATAATTTTCAGAGTACAGGTCTTTCACCTCTTTGGCTAGGCTTATTCCTAGGTATCTTACTGTTTTTGGTGCAATTGTAAGTGAGATGGATTCCTTAATTTCTCTTCCTATTGTTTTATTATTGGTGTGTAGAAATGCAACAGATTTCTATACATTGATTTTGTATCCTGTGACTTTCCTGAATTCATGTATCAGTTCTAGAAGGTTTTCAGTGGTCTTTTGGGTTTTCTATATATAGTAACATGTCATCTGCAAAGAGTGAGTTTTAATTTTTCCTTGATGATTTGGATGCCTTAATTTCTTTTTGTTGTCTGATTGCTGTGGCTAGGACATCCAGTAATATGTTAAATAACAGTGGTGAGAGTGGACATCCCTGTCTTGTTCCTGACCGTAGAGGAAAAGCTCTCAGTTTTTCACCACTGAGGATGATATTAGCTGTGAGTTTTCCATATATGGCCTTTATTATGTTGAGATATGTTTCCTCTAACCCTACTTTCTTGTGGGTTTTTTTAAAAATCATGAATGGATGTTGTACTTTGTCAAATGCTTTTTCTGCATCTATTGGACCATACAGTTCTTATCCTTTCTTTTATTAATGTGGTGTATCACACTGATTGATTTGTTTAAACCATTCTTGCATCCCAGGAATAAATTCCACTTGATTGTGGTGAATGATTTTTTAAATGTCGTTGGATTCAGTTTGCTAGTATTTTATTGAGAATTTTTGCATCCATGTTCATCAGGTATATTGGCCTGGAGATCTCTTACTTATTGTCATCTTTATCTGGATTTGGTATCAGGGTAATGCTGGCCTCATAGAAGGAACTTGGAAGTTTTCTTTTCTTTTCTATTTTTTGGAATAGTTTGAGAAGAATAAGTATCAACTCTTTAAATATTTGGTAGAATTCACCTGTGAAGCCATTGGGTTCTGGACTTTTGTTTGCTGGGAGTTTTTTGATTACTGATTCAATTTCTTTGCTGCTTATGGGTCTGCTCAGGTTTTCTATTTCTTCCTGTTTCAAATTTGGTAGTTTATATGTTTGTAGGAATTTATCCATTTCTTCTAGGTTGTCCGATTTATTAGCATATAGTTTTTCATAAGATTCTCTTACAATTGTTGGTATTTCGGTGGTGTTGGTTGTTATCTCCCCTCTCATTTATGATATTATTTATTTGGGTCATTTCTCTTTTCTTTTTGACAAGTCTGGCAAGGGATTTATCAATTTTATTAATTTTTTCTTTTTTATGCTTATTAATAGTTTAATGTATGAAGGAAATTATAAATTTTTTCAAAGAACCAGCTCCTGGCTTCAGTGATCTGTTCTACTGTTTTTTTAGTTTTTATATCATTTATTTCTGCCCCAGTTTTTATTATTTCCTTCCTTCTGCTGGCTTTAGGCTTTATATGCTATTCTTTTTCTAGCTCCTTAGATGTAAAATTAGGTTGTTTATTTGAGATTTTTCTTGCTTTTGAGGTAGGCCTGTATTGCTATATTCTTCCCTCTTAGGATTGCTTTTGCTACATCCCAAAGGTTTTGGACTACTTTTTTTTTTTTTTTACTAAAATAAATAATTTATTTTCTTTATCTCTAGACTATTTTTTTATTATGTTATGTTAGTCACCATACAGTACACCATTAGTTTTTGATGTAGTGTTCAATGCTTCATTAGTTCCGTATAAAACCCAGAGCTCATTACAACACATGCCCTCCTTAATACCCATCCCCCAGCTACCCCATCCCCCAGAACCCCTCCCCCCCATTTGAAACCCTCAGATTGTTTCCCAGGGTCCATAATCTCTCATGGTTCATCTCTCCCTCTGATTTCCTCCCCTTCAGTTTTCCCTTCCTTCCCCTAATGTCCTCCATGCTATTCCTTATGTTCCAATTATGAGTGAAACCATATGATACTGCTCTTTCTCTGCATGACTTATTTCACTTAGCATAATCCCCTCGAGTTCCATCCATGTCGATGCAAATGGTGGGTATTCATCCTTTCTGATGGCTGAGTAATATTCCATTGTATATATGAACCACATCTTCTTTATCCATTTGTCTGTTGAAGGGCATCTTGGCTCCTTCCACAGTTTGGCTATTGTGGACATTGCTGCTATGAACATTGGGGTGTAGGTGCCCCTTCTTTTCACTACATCTATATCTTTGGGGTAAATGCCCAGGAGTGCAATTGCTGGGTTGTAGGGTAGCTCTATTTTTAATTTTTTGAGGAACCTCCACACTGTTTTCCAAAGTGGCTGTACCAACTTGCATTCCCACCAACAGTGTAAGAGGGTTCCCCTTTCTCCACAACCTCTCCTACATTTGTTGTTTCTTGTCTTGTCAACTTTTGCCATTCTCACTGGTGTAAGATGGTATCTCAATGTGGTTTTGATTTGAATTTCCCTGATGGCTAATGATGATGAACATTTCTTCATGTGTCTGTTAGCCATTTGTATGTCTTCTTTGGAGAAGTGTCTGTTCATGTCTTCTGCCCATTTTTAACTGGATTATTTGTGTTTCAGATGTTGAGTTTGAGAAGTACTTTATAGATTTTGGATACCAGCCCTTTATCTGTAATGTTATTTGCAAATATCTTCTCCCATTCCGTGGGTTGTCTCTTTGTTTTGTTGACTGTTTCCTTTGCTGTGCAGAAGCTTTTTATCTTGATGAAGTCCCAAAAGTTCATTTTTGCTTTTGTTTCCCTTGCCTTTGGAGACTTGTCATGAAAGAAGTTGCTGTGGCTGGTGTCAAAGAGGTTACTGCCTATGTTCTCCTCTAGGATTTTGATAGATTCCTGTCTCACATTGAGGCCTTTCATCCATTTTGATGGATTTATATCTTTGTGTATGGTGTAAGAGAATGGTCCAGTTTCATTCTTCTGTATGTAGCTGTCCAATTTTCCCAGCACCATTTATTGAAGAGATTGTCTTTTTTCTATTGGATATTCTTTCCTGATTTGTGGAAGATTAGTTGACCATAGAGTTGAGGGTCCATTTCTGGAGACTCTATTCTGTACCACTGATCTATGTGTCTGTTTTTGTGCTAATACCATGCTGTCTTGGTAATCACAGCTTTGTAATATAGCATGAAGTCAGGCAATGTGATGTCCCCAGCTTTGTTTTTCTTTTTCAACATTCCTTTGGCAATTTGGGGTCTTTTCTGGTTCCATACAAATTTTAGGATTGTTTGTTCCAGCTCTTTGAAAAATGCCAATGGTATTTCAACAGGGATGGCAAGGAAAGTGTAGATTGTTCTGGGCAGCATAGACATCTTAACAATGTTTATTTTTCCAATCCCTGAGCATGGAATGTTTTTCCATCTTTTTGTGTCCTCTTCAATTTCCTTCATAAGTGTTCTGTAGTTTCTAGAGTATAGATCCTTTACCTCTTTGATTAGGTTTATTCTTAAGTATCTTATGGTTTTTGGGCTATTGTAAATGGAATCGATTCCCTAATTTCTCTTTCTACAAGTATAATGTTAGTGTATAGAAAAGCAACTGATTTCTGTGCATTGATTTGTATCCTGCCACATTAGTGAATTGCTGTATGAGTTCTAGTAATTCAGGGGTGGAGTCTTTTGGGTTTTCCACATAAAGTGTCATGTCATCTGCAAAGAGAGAGAGTTTGACTTCTTTGTCAATCTGAATGTCTTTTATTTCTTTTTGTTGTCTGATTGCTGATGCTAGGACTTCTAATACTATGTTGAACAATAGTGGCAAGAGTGGGCATCCCTGTCATGTTTCTGATCTTAAGGGAAAAGCTCCCAGCTTTTCCCCATTAAGAATGATATTTGCTGTGGGCTTTTCATAGATGGTTTTTATGAAATTGAGGAATGTACCCTCTATCCCTACACCCTGAAGAGTTTTAATCAGGAAAGGATGCTGTATTTTGTCAAATGCTTTTTCTGCATCAATTGAGAAGACCATATGGTTCTTGTCTTTTCTTCTATTAACGTGCTCTATCACGTTGATTGATTTGTGAATGTTGAACCACCCTTGCATCCCAGGAATAAATCCCACCTGGTCGTGAGGGATAATCCTTTTAATGTACTGCTGCATCCTATTGGCTAGGATCTTGTTGAGTATTTTGGCATCCATGTTCATCAGGGATATTGGTCTATAATTCTCCTTTTTGATGGGGTCTTTGCCTGGTTTTGGGATCAGGGTAATGCTGGCCTCACAGAATGAGTTTGGAAGTTTCCCTTCTGTTTCTATTTTTTGAAACAGCTTCAGAAGACTAGGTATTATTTCTTCTTAAAATGTTTGAGAGAATTCCCCTGGGAAGCCATCTGGTCTGGACTCTTGTTTTTTGGGCGGTTTTTGATTACTGCTTCAATTTTGTTACTGGTTATTGGTCTATTCAGATTGTCTATTCCTTCCTGTTTTAGTCTTGGTAGTTTATAAATTTCCAGGAAGGCATTCATTTCTTCCAGGCTGCTTAATTTGTTCCAGGCATATATTGCTGATAGTAATTTCTAATAATTATTTCTATTTCCTTGGTGTTAGTTGTGATCTCTCCCCTTTCATTCATGATTTTATTAATTTTGGTCCTTTACCTTTTCTTTTGGATAAGGCTGGCCAGAGGTTTATCGATCTTATTAATTGTTTCAAAGAACCAGCTTCTAGTTTCATTGATCGGTTCTACTGTTTTTCTGATTTCTATTTCATTGCTTTCTGCTCTAATCATTATTATTTCTCTTCTCCTGCTTGGTTTAAGTTTTATTTGCTGTTCTTTCTCCAACTCTTTTAGGTGTAAGTTTAGTTTGTGCATTCAGGATTTTTCTACTTTTTTGAGTGAGGCTTGGATGGCTATGTATTTCCTTCTTAGGACCATCTTTGCAGTATCCCATAGGTTTTGGACCGATGTGTTTTCATTCTCTTTGGTTTCCATGACTTGTTTAAGTTCTTCTTTAATTTCCTGGTTGACACAAACATTCTTGAGCAGGATGCTCTTTAACTTCCAAGTGTTTGAATTTCTTCCAAATCTTTTCTTGTGATTGAGTTCCAGTTTCAAAGCATTGTGGTCTGAAAGTATGCAGGGAATAATATTAATCTTTTGGTATTGGTTGAGACCTGATTTGTGAACCAGTATGTGGTCTATTCTGGAGAAAGTTCCATGTGCATTCGAGAAAAATGAGTATTCCATTGTTTTAGGGTGGAATGTTCTGTATATATCTATGAAGTCCATCTGGTCCAATATGTCAGACAAAGCTCTTGTTTCTTTGTTGATCTTCTGCTTAGATGATCTGTCCATTGCTGAGAGTGGAGTGTTGAGGTCTCCTACTATTAAAGTATTATTATCAATATGATTCTTTATTTTGGTTAACAGTTGGCTTATGTAGATGGCTGCTCCCATGTTGGGGGCATAGATATTTACAATTGTTAGATCTTCATGTTGGATAGACCCTTTAAGTATGATATAGTGTCCCTCTACATCTCTTACTACAGTCTTTAGCTTAAAATCTAATTTATCTGATGAGAATTGCTACCCCAGCTTTCTTTTGAAGTCCGTTGGCATGATAAATGGTTCTCCATCCCCTCACTTTCAATCTGGAGGTATCTTTAGGTTCAAAATGAGTCTCTTGTAGACAGCATATGGATGGGTCATGTCTTTTTATCCAATCTGCAACCCCATGCTGTTTCATGGGAGCATTTGGCCATTCACATTGAGAGTG
Source organism: Phoca vitulina (assembly GCF_004348235.1). Classification (NCBI taxonomy): domain Eukaryota; kingdom Metazoa; phylum Chordata; class Mammalia; order Carnivora; family Phocidae; genus Phoca; species Phoca vitulina. The sequence goes on along the minus strand of NW_022589719.1, from coordinate 26,807,671 downwards.
ACTATTGAAAGATATGATTTTAGTGCCACCATATTGCCTGTGAAGTCCCTGTTTCTATGGATTGTCTCTGTAAATTTCTGATCTATATTACTCTTGGGGTCTTTCTTCTTTTATAGAATCCCCTTTAATATTTCTTGCAGGGCCGGCTTGGTGGTCACATATTCTTTCAGTTTCTGCCAGTCCAGGAAGTTCCTTGTCTCTCTATCCATTCTGAACAACAGCCTTGCTGGATAAAGTATCCTTGGCTGCATGTTCTTCTCATTTAGTACTCTGAATATGTCTTGCCAGCCCTTTCTGTCTTGCCAGATCTCTGTGGACAGGTCTGGTGTTATTCTGATGTTCCTCCCTCCATACGTAAGAAATCTCTTCCCCCTAGCTGCTCTCAAGATAGCTTCCTTGGTTCTTAGATTAGCAAATCTTACTATTATATGCCAAGGTGATGGTCCGTTCTTATTGATCTTGGGAGGGATCCTCTCTGCCTCTTGGACATGAATGCTTGTTTCATTCCCCAGATTAGGGAAGTTCTCAGCTATGATTTGCTCAAATATACCTTCTATTCCTCTATGTCTCTCCACCCCCTCAGGGATCCCAATAATTCTGACATTGGAACGTTTCATGGCATCACTGATTTCTCTAAGTCTGTTCTCATGGGTTTCTAGCTGTTTATCCCAGGCCTCCTCGGCTTCCTTCCTTTCTATCATCTTATCTTCTAGCTCACTAATTCGTTCTTCTACCTCATTTACCCTGGCTGTCAGGGTATCCAGTTTGGATTGCATCTAATTCATAGCATTTTTAAGTTTGGCCTGATTAGATATCATTTCTGCCCTTAGAGATTCTATATTGTTGCTAATATTTTTCTCAAACCTAGATATCGACTTCATAATTGCTACTCTGAAGTCTATCTCTGACATCTTGCTTATATCCATAGCCATTAGGTCTGTGGCAGAGGCCATAGTCTCTGGTTCTTTTCTTTTTTGGGGGTTCCTCCTCTTAGTCATTCTGTTGAGAGGTGGTTGAGGGAATGTACAGAGTCCAAAGTATTAACCACAACCCAAGCAAGATGCACCCATTTTATAGGGACCTTAGAGTTGTCATCCTCTTGTTCTTCCAGCCTGCGTTCTGGGGGAGGGGCCTGCTGAACTGTTACTCAGGCAACTCTGTTTGGGCAGAGTTGCCCTGCACCCTGTTGGGGGGGATGGGCTCAGTGAAAACCGATTTTTTGAGCATTTGTCCTCTGGCGGCTGAGAGTCAGAGCAAAAATGGCCGCACCCAAACCTCTGTCCCAGGGCAGAGAACTCGTAGTCTGCTCTTCACTGAGCCCTCCAAGACACACAGTCTCCGTTTCTGTCTGCCCTGCTAAAAACCACAGCCTCCCGGGCTGGTGTGCGCCCACAGCAACTCTCCCAGAGGTCGATCCCAGGGCCAGGGCATGTCTCTGCCCTTTGTGCTTCTAAAACCATGAGCTGCCCCTGGTTTGCGTGGATGCACCCGCAACTCCTGGATCCTGTCTGGGGGCTGCTGTACAGCCCTTCCCAGCCGCTACCGCTCTGCAAGTTTGTGCCTGGTCCCCAATGTGGTACGCTTTTGTGCTCCAGTGTTATATCACTTTCCATGCATCAGCTTATGGAAGCTTCCTCCCCCTTCTGTTTATCTTCTGATATCTGCCTACAGATTCACACTCCACCCTTCATACCTCTCCACCAGGGAGGCCTTTCTGCTTGCAAAGATCCAAGTATATATTCTTACATCTCAGGCTGATTTCATGGGTGCTCAGAATGGTTTGGTAGACATCCAGCTAAATTCAGGGCACTGGTTGAAAGAGGGTCCTCTACTCCTCCACCATCTTGCCTCTTCTCCTGGACTACTGTATTTTCATATATATTTTTTCCATGTATTTTTAAAATTTCTTATTTGATTTCCTGGTTGATCCATTCATTGTTTAGTAGCATGTTGTTTAGCCTCCATGTATTTGTGGTCTTTTTTTCTTGTGGTTGACTTCTAGTGTGCTGCATGTGTTCTGCTGTTGTTTAGCTGCTCTATGCTTCAGGCCAGTCATCTGCAGAGGGTCCTTGCATGTAGTGGGTATTGTTTGGTCCCCAGCCTGAATGTGGTGAGTTTTAAATAGGTGTGCTCTGGTCTGCTTGTGAAATGAGACCTGACACCTACTCCAGAACTGAGACCCTGCAGAACTCTCTGGTCAGGAAATGTAGTGTGGGCAGGGGTTTGTGCTGGCCTTCTGGAGGATGGGACTGTCATGCTGGGACCAAGGCAAATTTGACGGAGAAGGGCAGTCCTGCCAGAGTGCAGGGGGGTTGGCCTTGGTGTAAGCATATTATGCAGCCAGTGTCTGTGCTGAGTTGCTTCCCGCAGTTGGTTTTGTGTTTGTGCTGAGCATGGGGGAGGTAAATGGTGCCAGCTGAGCCTGCTGATCTTTAAAACTCCAGGATTTAAGCCCTGCTGGTTGCAAGAGCTCACAAAAATTAGCCCCTCTCATTTTTCAAGCCAATAGCTTTGGACATTCTCCTTGTACATACCCATGTGTTCCTCTCTCTCTCTCTCTCTCTCTCACCTTTCTCTGAGACCATACCTCCCTCCCTTATATAGCACCCTTGATCCATTTCTCCCCCAAACCACATCTCCACACTTCTACCTTCCTTGGTGTGGCCTTTTCTCTCTCTCTCTAGTTGTGGAGTTTGTTCTGCCAGTCTTCAGGTCGATTTCTGGGGTATTTAGGATGATTTGATATTTACCTAGTTGTGTTTGTGGGATGAGGTGAGCCTAGTTATCTTCCTCTCTCTGACCCCTGAAGGGTATTGTTGCAGATTTATCTGTTACCTATTACAGCAATGATTCCTGAATATGGCTACATAAGAAAATCATCTGGAGAAGTGCTGGAGAGAATGAGAAGCAAATGGAACTCAAACACTGCTAAGGGAATATAAAATAGTTCAGTCACTTTGGAAAAGCAGTCTGGCAGTTTTTTATAAAGTTAAACATATGCTTACTATATGACCATGTAAATGCACTTCTACATATTTACTCAAGAGGAATAAAAGTGTTTGCTCAAATGCACTGGTCAAAGCACCTCACATGTATTGATTTATTTAACTGGCACAACTACTTTATGGGACAGGCACTATAGTCATTGCCATTTTATAAATGAAACCAAGGCACAGAGGAGTAATTTGTAAGTAAGTAATTTGCCCAACATCACATAGCTTCTAAGTGGCAGACTCAGGCTTGTCATGGATGTGAACTTAATCTCAAAGATGTTCATGCATATTTAGATAGTATATATGGTCATCTTAGTGCATCCTTAATTATTGGTATACTGGGTGATATAAAAATTAAAATAAAAATTTCATAAAGATTTTTAAAAGTTTAGAAAATATTAAAAAATAGTTTTAGAAAGATGCACCTGTGATTTCTGCCAGTCTTATTCTTCCCAGGAGTTAGTGAGGAGTTCAGTGAATAGGGCACCAATAAAACAACAAGAATAAAGGTCTGACCATTAGTTAGAACTGCCTGTTGTATCTGTTTTGTGTCTTTGTATGTTTTCCATTGCTTCGCATTCCTTAATATTTCTTGATCTTCTCTTTAGGTTAAGGCCAAGATGTTCCACTTACAAGGCCCACAAGTGCTGCAGATGCTAGAGAAATCCTTGAGGAAGAGCCTCCCAGAATCCTTAAAGGTGACAGAACATTCTTGGGGGGGGAAAAGGACTAGCAACTGCCTATGAAAGAAGTAGGAAGGAAAACAAGCATTCTCTGAGCACCTACTCTGTGCCAGGCACTCACTCGTCTTACATCTCATTTAGCTTACATCACCTCACTGGAAGGCAAGTCTGCTATATCTATATAACCAAAGAGGAAATGCAAGCTCAGTTTTAAGACTTGACCAAGATCACACCACTAGCGAGTGGCAATCATATGATTTAAATCCACTGTGATCTTTGATGTGTGATGATCCAAAAACATCTCTTTGTGCCATTCCAAGAATTATATTATATAACACTGGAAGACTTCCCAGAATTTCACAGTTGACTGAAATAACACATTAATGTTTAACTTATTCTTTCTAAACAATCGAGTGCCTGACAAAAGTTAACCATTATGACTCTTTGAAATTAATGATAGGCCAATTTCTATTTTGTCAAACTCCAAACGCTTATGTTTAATATGGGACAAGATAGAAATTTTATTTTAGAAATGGATCAATGATCTTGTATATAAAGAGGTGGGGGTTTTATTGGGGGGGGCAATAATATATATTGCAAAGGGACTAGAATACTACAGGGATAAAGAGTGCCACTCCATTTTAATAAAGGTATAAATTCACGATGAAGACATTAAAAATGCTGAAATGTATACATGTAACAACAGAGGTTCAAAGGACATGGGACAAAAACCAATAGAACTGAAAGAACAAATAGATAAACCCATATGTGTGATTGAAGATTTTAACACTCCTAAGTAATTTATAGAATAGGCAGAAAACTTATAACCTATATAGAAGACCTGAAAAATACTATGAACCAACTTAATTGACATTTACAGAATACATCCCTCAACAATAGCAGAATACACATTCTTTCCAAGTGCACATGGAATGTGTACAAAGATAGATCACATTTTCAAGACTTTTTAAACAACTGAAATCATAACAAGTATGTCCTTCAGTAATACGATATTAAACTTTAAAAAACACTGGAAGGTATCTAGAAAAACACTCAAATTTTAGAAATATACAACACATTTCTAAATAAACCATAGTTCAAAGTCATAAGGAAAATTAGAAAATATCTGAGTTGAATAAAGATGAAAGCACAACATACCAAAAGTTTTGGGATGCAGCTAAAGCAGTGATAAGTGGGAAATATATAGCATTAAGTGCTTTCCTGAAAAAAATAATGGTCTCAAATCAGTGTTTTAAGTCTCCACCTGAAAAACCAGAAAAAGAATAAATTAACTCCAAAGCAAACAGAATTAAGGAAATTATAAAAGATAAGAGCAGAAACCAATGAATTTGAGAGGAGAAAACCAATCAAGAAAATGAATCAAATCTGGCTCATTGAAAAGATCAATAATATTGATAAACTTCTGACTCAGAGATGCATAGGGAAGACACAAATCAAATCAGGAATGAAATAGGGGATATTAACACCAACCCCATAAACAATATAAGGATAATAAAGACATATCATTATCAACACTGTGCCCATAGATTTCACAATTTATGTTCCGTGGAAAGTAAAAATTACCAACAGTCACTGAAGAAGAAAAATATAACATTTATCATCCTGTATCTACTGCAGAGATTGATTTCATAATTTAAAACTTTCCAACAAAGAAAATACCATTGCTTAGATGGCTTTCATGGCAATTTCTACCACACATGGAAGGAAGAAATAATATCAATTCTATGCATACTCTTGCAGAAAAGATCAGAGGAGGAAACACTTCCCAACTCATTTTATGAGTCGAGAATTACCCTAATATCAAAACCAGAGGTAGATTTTATTAAAGAAAAAGAGAGAGAACTAGAGAACAATATTCCTCATGAACATAGATGCAAAAAATCCTCAGCAAAATACTATCAAGTCAAATCCATCAATATATCAAAAGGATAATATATTATAACCAAGGGGAATTTATCATGAGACTGCAAGGCAGGTTCAACAATCAAAGATCAATCAGTGTATATCATTGTATCAATAGATTAAAGAAAAAAAGCCAGATGATCTTCTCTTAATAGGTGCAGAAAAAAACTGAACTGGAGTTCTTTCATATGATGGATATTATGCAGTCTTTAAAAATGATTATATAAATTTGTGTTTTTTGACATGGAAATATGCCCATAGTATAGTGTGTGTCTGTGGGGGGGGGGGAACACGTGTTAAACTAATATATATTAGTTAATTTCATTGCTTAAAAATTGTATGTGTATTTGTCAATAAATGAAATAAAATGGAAAGATACAACACTAAGTTCTACAATGTGACAGTGGATGATTTTTAATTAATTTATTTATCTGAATGTTTAACTGTATTCATATAATGTTCTCATGGTTTGACCCCCAAACCTCTTTCTATTTGGAGTAATAAAGTGGAATCTGAAGGTGATTTAAACCACATGCCCTATCAATTATCACCTTGATTTCATAGAAATAATCCTTGCCCTGATCAAACAAGACACTGTACCATCCTTTCCCAATAAGCTGACCCCCCGATTTTCTTGGGATGGCACAGGTTTATGGGACTGTCTTCCACATGAACCAGGGAGACCCATTCAAGCTGAAGGCCCTGGTGGACAAGTGGCCTGATTTTACAACAGTGGTTATCCGCCCTCAGGAGGAGGTAAGGTGCCAGATGTGGAATGAGTACATTTTTGTGTTCTTATTTGCTATGTGCCTACCAAGCACCTGGCAATGTGGTAGACCTAGGGGATATAGAAATGAATTGTGTGATGGTGAGCAAGTCCCTGTCCTCAAGAAGCTCACAGCCTGGAGGAAAAGATAGATAAGTGAATAAATTACAACATGGAGTGAAAATGTACAAAAACATATAAGAACATACAACATACAAGATACAAGCAGTACTGTCCAAGAGATGATTAAAACCACAGATGTCAGGGTATGCAAGTAAAGGATCAGAGGGCCTTCCAGGTAGACATTTCCCCAAGACTGGATTTTGAAGATAAATAGGTTTTTGGCAGGCTGACAAGAATAGAAGCTGCATTCTAAACAGAAAAAACAACACCTAAAAATATGTAGAGATAAATATGAAGAATGTTAAGAAAATATAAAGAACAAATTGCAATGCCTTTATTTAGGAATATATTTTCAGTGCCAACTTTTAAAGATCACTCAAACTAAGTACTTAATACATTTCAAATACAAATATGTTATAAGTATATTGGAAAATATAAAGTAAAAATTTATGCATGCAAAATATGTAATCATATAATATCATTTTAATATAAAATTTTCAAATAAAATTTAAATATAGTGCTTTTCAAAAACACTGAACTAAACAGACTACAAAAATGAAGACATTTACATTAATTATTGATATAAAAGATGAAGCTATGAGTGTATTTCTGTGAAGTACTTTCTAGCTATTCTACCCTTGTTGGGTAGTTGTTTCCTGACTCCTTCCTTCATCTTCAAATAAACTCAACTCTCACTTGTTAAATTTGAGAAGATATTTTTGAACAAATTTTGTGTTTCAATTTTTTGGGGAATGCAAATTATTTTTTTTAAATAATAGTGCATTTTGGTTTACATTTTATTTTTTTTAATTTAATTTAATTTTATTATGTTAGTCACCATACAATACATCATTAGTTTTTGATGTAGTGATCCACGATTCATTGTTTTCGTATAACACCCAGTGCTCCATGCAGTATGTGCCCTCCTTAATACCCATCACTGGGCTAACCCATCCCCCAACCCCCCTCCCTTCTAAAACCCTCAGTTTGTTTCTCAGAGCCCATAGTCTCTTATGGTTCATCTCCCCCTCTGATTCCCACCCTTCATTTTTCCCTTCCTTCTCCTAATGCCCTCCATGCTATTCCTTATGTTCCACAAATAAGTGACACCATATGATAATTGACTTTCTCTGCTTGACTTATTTCACTTAGCATAATCTCATCCAGTCCCATCCCTGTTGATGTAAAAGTTGGGTATTCATCCTTTCTGATGGCTGAGTAATATTCCATTGTACATATGGACCACATCTTCTTTATCCATTCATCTGTTGAAGGGCATCTCAGCTCTTTCCACAGTTTGGCTATTGTGGACATTGCTGCTATGAACATTGGGGTGCAGGTGCCCCTTCTTTTCACTACATCTGTGTCTTTGAGGTAAATACCCAGGAGTGCAATTTCTGGGTCATAGGGTAGCTCTATTTTTAATTTTTTGAGGAACCTCCACACTGTTTTCCAAAGTGGCTGTACCAACTTGCATTCCCACCAACAGTGTAAGAGGGTTCCCCTTTCTCCACAACCTCTCCAACATTTGTTGTTTCTTGCCTTGTCAATTTTTGCCATTCTAACTGGTGTAAGGTGGTATCTCAATGTGGTTTTGATTTGAATTTCCCTGATGGCTAATGATGATGAACATTTTTTCACGTGTCTGTTAGCCATTTGTATGTCTTCTTTGGAGAAGTGTCTGTTCATGTCTTCCGTGGTTTACATTTTAAAGATATCATGTGTCCAATAAGGGGTTAATATCCAAAATATATGAAGAACTTATACAACTCAACACCAAAAAAACAAATAACCCAATTAAAAAATAGGCAGAGGACCTGAACGGACATTTATCCAAAGAAGACATACAGATGGCCAACAGACACAATGAAAGATGCTCAATATCACTAATCATCAGGGAAATGCAAATTAAAACCACAATTAGATATCACTTTATACCTATCAGAATGGCTCAAATGAAAAACACAAGAAGTAAGCGTTGATGAGGTTGTGGAGCAAAAGGAACCCTTGTACATTGTTGGGAATGTATATTAGTGCAGTCTCTATGGAAACAATAAGGAGGTTCCTCAAAAACTTAAAAATTAAATTACCATATGATCCAATAATTCTACTATTGGGTATTTACCCAAAGTAAGTGAAAATAATAATTTGAAAAGATATATGTGCCCCTATGTTTATTGCAGGATTATTACGATAACCAAGATATTGAAGTAATCCAATTGTCCATCAATATATGAATGGATAAAGAAAAAGTGTTTTTTATATATGTATGGATATATTATATATACATATATATATATATATATAATGAAATATTAGCCATAAAAAAGAATGAAACCTTGTCATTTACAACAATGTGAATGGACTTAGAGGGTATAATGTTAAATAAGTCAGTCAGAGAAAGACAAATACCACATGATTTCACTCATATGTGGAATTTAAGAAATAAAACAAATGAACAAACAAAGAAAAAAGAGACAAAAAATAGATTCTTAAATACAGAAAAAAAAACTGGTGGTTGCCAGAGGCGGGGGGGAGGGGGGGGGGAATGGGTGAAGTAGGTGAAGAGGATTAAGAGTGCATTTATCATGATGAGCACTGAGTAATGTATAGAAGTGTTGAATCATTGTATTGTACACCTGAAACTAATATAATGTTGTATATTGATTACACTTAAATAAAAAATTTAAAAGAAAAAATAAGGACATCATGTGTCTTTATTTTGTGTAGCTATATCACATATAAGTGAAAATTCCAATACAAGTTTACCTGTGTCAATTTCAATATTGTTATGTTTATAATCCATATGTTCTGAGACTCTTTTTTTTTTTTAGACTCTTTTAAATAGAATAAGATTTACTCTTGCAATGGAAGCTTGCCTTTGACAGTAATTTCTTTCTCCTGAGGATTACAGAATTATAGAAGAATGCTTTCTAAACCAGTGCACATTTGGTTGATTTGAAATTGTAACACAACATATAAATACCTAGTTTAGCAAGTTTTTCTTAACCATAAATTGAATAATTGATTAAATCCCTGACTTGCTCTCATGATGTAAATGATTCAGGAATAATGAGAATACATCAAGAAAAATATCAATATTTATAAGTTTATAAAATAGCACAGTATAATGAAATACAAAGGCCAAGTATTCTAATCACTGGGTATATTCAATTTTATTTATTCCACATTACCTAACCAAACAGGAAATGATAGATGATTTTGATCACTACACCAACACCTACCAAGTTTATTCTAAGAATCCCCAAAACTGTCAAGAATTCCTTGGTGCATCAGGTATCATCAACTGGAAACAACATTTGCAAATCCAAAGTAAGTAAGGGATCTGGGATGTGTGCTGGCTTCTGTGACTGTTCATGGCTACAACTGCAGGGTCACTTTTCATCCTGAGAACATTCCCCTACAGACTATGTAGGGGTAGGAAGCTCTACCAAACCCCACTCAGCTTGATGTTCATTCTTTGCATCAGCTGCTACCCCCTCTTCAGTGGAATAGAATTCAAACATTGCAAACTATAGCCTTGACACAAGGAACTGTGAGTAATGGAATTTCTTGTTAGCTGAGGATTCATGATATATTTTGCAGACATATTCAGGGTCCCTTAGTGTGATTAGGTGTGCAAGCAGAGCTCCCCCTCTGGCCTTCCATTCCTAGAATAAGAATGACAGTTCCTTGTGCCAGGGAGCACCTCCAGGTCACAAGAACAACCATGGGTGTAAGCATGCTCTCCAGAGTCAGATTCTCTAGGGTGGCATCCTTGCTCTTCCTGTTACTTGCTTTGTGATTTGAGCAAGTGATGTAACTTATCTATTATTCAGTTTCCTCATATGTAAAAAAAATGAGGGTAGTAAAAGTACCTAAAACATAGGGTCAATGGAAGAATTAAATGTGGTATTAGACCAATACGTGGGCATGAATTATGTGCACACTCAAGGTTGGCTACTATTTTTAAGATACCATTTCTCCATTGATTTCACAGTGATATAGTCAGGATGTCTAGTATTATCTGCTTGCATACGAGAGTGACTTGGGCATGGTCACATGGTTAAAGGCAACACCAGAAGCAATACTGCCTGACTTTAAATTCTGTATATTTCCACCAGCAAGCTTCTGTAGCAACTACATGGGCAATTATTTCTCACCTTACCTTACCCCTGTCTAGGTTCGCAGTCCAGCCTGAACGAAGTGATACAAAATCTTGCAGCTGCTAAATTGGTCAAGGTCAAGCAAAAACAAGGCATTATGTATATGTTGCCCGAGACAGCAAGTAAACTGCTCCCTTCCTTGCTGGAGGCAAAGAACTTACCTCTTAAATCTGGCAGACGCAAAGTCATGTGAGTTTGAAAAAAGATGCTCTGCATTACTCTCATCTTTCTGTATGGAAGTGGCCTCCCAACTTCTTTCCTTATGTTCACTCTTTCCTCCCTACAATCCATTTCCAGGATGATCCTTTTGTACATGGATTATATCAATTCATCCACTTAAAAGTCATCAGTGTTTTTTTTTTTTCAGCTCACATGCCCATTACAGACATTTAGGGTCCTATGAGATCTGCAATCCACCATCTCTTGGACTTCATCTTGTCCCTCTTGCTTCCTCCTACCAGCAGCTTTGGCCTTTTTTCTGTGACTTGATTTCATACACTCACACATACCTTTGGACCATTGCATCTGTTCTTCCCTAAAATGTCCTTCCCTCTGATCTTTGCATAGTCGCTTCTTTCTTGCCATTCATTCTCTCAAATATCATTTCCTTAGAGTTCTCCTCAGAGCAACCTAAAACCACCCCTTCCCATAATTCTTCATCACAAAACCCAATTTTTATTTTCTTCAGTGCACTTATCACTATCCGAAATCAGCTTATTTGTGTATTTATTGACCTATTTGTTGTTTGATTCTTCCCTTGCAACAATTCAAACTCCACAAGATCAGGGGACACTCCTTATATTGTTCACCAATGAGTTTTCAGTAGCCAGAACAGAAAACAAAGTAGATGCCTCATAAATATGCAATGAATTTACTTCTCAGAGCAAAAGTTTTCCAATAAAAAGAATTTAAACATATTATATATTTCCCTCCACTTATGCCTGAATAGAATTAAAACTGATACAGGGATTTGATCTGGAGATGTCCAATCCTATGGCCCTCTTGTGTGTTAATATGCCTGGAAAAGCCTTATTCACACTGTATTGCACCTTACATCTGAAAGACACATCCAAATCTATAATCTCATTTGATTGTCTTGTCCATCCCATGAGATAGAGAAGGTAGGAGACATTATCCCCATTTTCCTGATGGAAAACAGGTCCAGTTGATGAAACAGCTTATTCGGGTCACGTGGATGGTTAAGGGCATAACTGGGGCTCATGTCTACATTTCCTGCTTCCACATTGTGGGCTCTTTCCAGGACACCTCCCCAACACTTCTCCACCACTGCAACAGCCTTCAGACTTCAATGTTCTGTAAGGCGGGGGCTGCCTGCACTCCACATCCCTGCCTCTCCCTGGACTTCAGTGTAATAGTGAGAGATTAATATCCACAGTGGCCAAGGAGAATCCAAAGATTCCAGGATTACAAGATTCCAAGTTCTGGCTTTATAGCTTGCTAGCATATGCTTTGAGGCACTTGCTTATTTTCTGCTTACCTATTCTTATGTGTAGAACAGGAATGTTATCAATTCACCCATCTTAAGTGGAGAGTAACAGCAATGTTGACAAAAATAATGCTTTATTTTTGTGTAATTCTTATTTTTTGTGTGGCACAAGTCCTAGGTACTTATCATGTGATAGCTCTTACACTATTTAACAGGGGTGCTACTAATATCACCACTGTGTTAATACCTCCATTTTATAAAAAGATTATGAATTCAGGCAATCTGGCTACAGAATTTATGCCTTTACTGTGCTCCAATTTGCATTGTCTGAAGACAGTTTTGGGGAAAACAAATATAATACTCCACAGTATGTGTGATATTATGGGGTGTTCTTTTCCCTTGTTCTCAACAGCAACCAAGAGATGTTTAAACTCTCCTCCATGGATGTTACTCACGCTGCCTTGGTGAATAAATTCTGGCATTTTGGTGGCAATGACAGGAGCCAGAGATTCATTGAGCGCTGTATCCAGACATTCCCCACCTTCTGCCTGCTGGGGCCCCAGGGGACCCCTGTGTCTTGGAGCCTGATGGACCAGACAGACGAGATACGGATGGGGGGTACTCTGCCTGAGTACCGGAACAAGGGTCTCATCTCCTATCTCATGGATGTTCACATCCATGCTCTGGACAAACTTGACTACCCTACCTATTACCATACATTTGTAACCAACAAAATCATACAGAAAATGAGTCACAGTCTGAATCATATCACCTTGCCCTGTGACTGGAACCAGTGGCACTGTGTGCCCCTGTGAAGCAGCCCTGAACACAAAACAGTGTTGGGTGGGCTGATGTGGCAGGAAGAGTGGATGGGTGGGCAGAGAGAAAGAATAAATTGTAATTAGCAGTAAAGTGGTACGTGTTGTCTGGGCTCTAGGAAGCAGTACAAATGGTCAACAGAATCACCACAGTCCCTGCTCTTAAACCACTCATGGACTCCCCTTTGGGTCCAGCAGACCTGGCATGGCCAGACCTTCCTGTAGTGGACCCTGGTCTTGTTCAGTTTCCTACACTTCTGGATCTCAGTGACACTATTCAGCTGCATTCTGCCCTAATGCTTCTCCTGGAACTCCTATCTTACAAGCGGAGTATTGCTAATGAGCATATCCTGACACTTTTGCCAAGATGCGGCATTATCTTAAGGGTATAGTGTAATTATCCTCTCTCTTTTCTTTACCCTCCCTCTCCCCGCCCCCCCCACCCTCAACTAGCTTCACTGAGGTATAATTGACAAATGAAATTGTAATATATTTAAAGTACAAAACGTGGCAATATATACATATATACACATATACATTGTGAAAGGCCTCCCGCAACCAAGTTAATACTTTCATTATTTCATATACTTACTTTTGTGTGTGTGTGAGAGAACACTTAAGATCTAATCTCTTAGCGACGATGGACTCTAAAAAACAAACTGAGGATTCTAGAGGGGAGGGGGGTGGGAGGATGGGTTAGCCTGGTGATGGGTATTAAAGAGGGCACGTTCTGCATGGAGCACTGGGTGTTATACACAAACAATGAGTCATGGAACATTACATCAAAAACTAATGATGTAATGTATAGTGATTAACATAACAATAAAAAATTTTTAAAAAAAGATCTAATCTCTTAGCAAATTTTAGTGACACATTACAGAATTATCAACAATAATCACCATGCTATATATTAGGTCCTTAGCACTTAACTCATCTTAAGACTGAAAGTTTGAACACTTTTACCAGCCTCTCCCTATGCCATCCACATCCCAGCCCCTGGCAACCACCATTTTTCGAACTCATAGAAACCACTCATGTTTCTATGAGTTCGACTTTTTTTTTTTTTTGAGATTCCACATATAAGTGATACCATAGTATTTGTCTTTATCTGTCTGGCTCATTTCACTAATATAATGCCCTCCAGATTCATCCATGTTGTCACAAATGGCAGGATTTCCTTGTTATTTTATGGCTGAATAATATTCCATTGTGTGTGTGTGTGTGTGTGTGTGTGTGTGTTTGCATCACATCATTTTTATCCATTCATCTGTCAATGGACACTTAGCTTGTTTCCATGAGCTGGCTGTTGTGAACAATGTGGTGAACGTGGGAATGCAGAAATCTTTCCTAGGTAGTGATTTCATTTCCTTTGGATCTATATACCCAGAAGTAGGATTGCTGAATCATATTGAAGTTCTATTTTTAATTTCTTGAAGAACCTCCACACTGTTTTCTATAGTGGCTGTAACGATTTACATTCCTACCAACAGTGCACAAAGTTTCCCTTTTCTCCACATCCTTGCTAGCCTCGTTATCTCTTGTCTTTTTGGTAACACAAACCCTGACAGGTGAAGGTAATATCTCACTGTGGTTTTGATTTGCCTATCCTGATGATTAGTGATGAGCATCTTTTCATGTACCTATTGGCCATTTGTGTGTCTTCTTCAGAAAAAATGTCTTTTCAGGTCCTCTGCTCATTTTTTGGTTGGATTATTTGGGGTTTTGTTTTATTTTGCTCTTGAGCTATATGAGTTCCTTATATATTTTGGATATTAATCTCTCATTAGATATATAGTTTTCAAATATTTTCTCCCATTTCATACTATGCCTTTTTATTTTGTTGATGGTTTCCTTTGCTGTGCAGAAACTTTTTAGTTTGATGTAGTCCCACTCATTAATTTTTGTTTTTATTGTGTTTGCTTTTGGTGTCAAATTCAAAAAATTGTTACAAACACCAATGTCAAGGAGTTTTTCCCCTAAGTCTTCTTCTGGGAGTTTTATGGTTTCTGGTCTTATGTGTATGTCTTTAATTCATTTTGAGTTGATTTTGTGTATAGTGTAAGGTAGTGGTCTAATTTCATTCTTTTGCATGTGGATATCCAGGTTCCCCAACACCATATATTGAAGAGACTGTCATTTCTTTATTATGTATTTCTGGAACTTTTGTTGAAAATTACCTGACCATATATGCATGGGTTTATTTCTGGGCTCTCTATTCTCTTCCAGTAATCTGTGTCTGCTTTTATGCCACTATTACACTGTTTTGATTATTATAGTTTTCTAACATAGAAGTCAGGAAGTATAATGTCTCCTGCTTTCTTCTTCTTTCCCAGAATCTTTTTGGCTATTTGGGGTCTTTCGTGGTTCCATAAAAATTTTAGGATTGTTTTTTCTATTTCTATTGGAATTTTGATAAGGATTGCCTTGATAAGGATTGCTTTTCGTAGAATGGACATCTGCACGATATTAATTTTTTCAGTCCATGAACACAGAATCCTTTTCCATTTATGTGTGTCTTCTTAAATTTCTTTCATTAATGTTTTATAATTTTCAGTGTACAGATCTTTGACCTCCCTGTTTAAAACTATTCCTAAGCATTTTATTCTTTTTGTTGTTACTATAAATGGGACTTTCTTAATTTCTCTTTCTGATAATTCATTGTTAGAGTCTAGAAATCAACTCATGTTTGTGTCCTGACTTTGTATTCTGCAACTCTACTGATTTGTTTCTTAGTTTTAGTAGGGTTTTTTTTGGGGGGGGGTAGAATCTTTAGGGTTTTCTATACATAAGATAATGTCACCAGTAGACACAATTTCACTTCTTTCTTACTTGGATGGCTTTTATCTCTTTTCCCAACCTGCAGTGCTATGTTGAAGATAAGTGGCAAGAGTAGATATCTCTTTTTCCTAATCTTAGAGGAAAAGTTTTCAGCTTTTCACCAATGAGTATGATGTTAGCTGTGGGCTAATATACAGGGATAAAATCCACTTGCTCATGGTGTATGATTCTTCTAAAATGTTGTTGAATGTGGCTTGCTAGTATTTTGTTGAGGATTTTTGCATCTATGTTCATCAGGGACACTGATCTTTAGTTTTCTTGTGTGTCCTTGTCTAACTTTGGTATCAGGGTGATGTCGGCCATATAAAATGAGTTTGGAAGTGTACCCTCCTCTTTAATTTTTTCGAAGGGTTTGAGAAAGGTTTGCATTAATTCTTCTTTAAATGTTTGGTAGAATTCACCAATGAAGTCCTCTGGTCCTGAGCTTTTCTTTGTTGGGAGTTTTTGATTATTCAGCTTCCTTCCTAGTAATTGGTTTGATCAGATTTTATACTTCTTTATAATTTAGTTTTTATAGGTTCCATGTTTCTAAGAATTTTTTTTTAAAGATTTTATTTGACAGAGAGAGACACAGTGAGAGACGGAACAAAAGCACGGGGAGTGGGAGAGGGAGAAGCAGGCTTCCCGCCTGGCAGGGAGCGCAATGTGGGGCTCGATCCCAGGTCCCTGAGACTATGACCTGAGCTGAAGGCAGACGCTTAACGACTGAGCCACCCAGGCGCCCCACGTTTCTAAGAATTTATCAATCTCTTCTAGGTTATCCTATTTGTTGGTTAATAATTGTTCATAGTGGTCTCTTGTGATTCTTTTCATTTTTGTGTCATCATTTGTAATCTCTCTTCTTTCATGTCTGGTCTTATTCATTTGAGTCTTTTCTCTTTTTTTCTTAGTTGGTCTACCTAAAAGTTAATCAATTTTGTTTATCCTTAAAAAATCCCTTAGTCTCTTTTATCTTTTCTATTATTTTTTAGTCTCTATTTTATATATTTATGCTCTAGTAGTTTTCTTCTTTTTACTAATTTTGTGCCTATTTCTTCTTTTTTAATTTTTTGAGGTGTGAGATTAGATTGTTTGAGATCTTTTTCTCTTAAGTTAAGCATTTATCATCATAAACTTTTCTCTTTGAATTGCTTTTGCTGCATTGTATACATTTTGGCATATAGTGTTTCCTTTTTCATTTGTCTGAAAAAATTTTTAATTAAAAAAAATTTTTGACTCACTGTTGTTCAGGAACATATTATTTAATCTCCAAATATTTGTGTATTTTCCAGTTTTTGTCTTTGTTATTCATTTCTAGTTGTATGTCGCTGTGGTCAGAGAAGATGCTGGGTATGATTCCAATCTTTTAAAATTTGTTAAGACTTGTTTTGTGGTCTAATATATAACCTATCCTGGAGAATGTTCCATGTGCCCTTAAGAAAAATGTGTACTCAGCTACTGTATCATGGAATGTGTGTATGTATCTGTTAGGTCCATTTGGTCTAATATGTAGCTACAATCCAATGTTTCTTTCCTGATTGTCTGCCTGGGTGATCTATTCGTTGTTGAAAGTGGAATATTGAAGTCCCTTACTATTATTTTTATTGTTTTCTATCTCTCATTTCAGATCTGTCAATATCTGCTTTATATATTTAGGCACTCCATTGTTTGGTACATATACATTTTTAAGTGTTATATTCTTTGAATAAATTGACCTTTTTATCATTATATAATGACCTTTCTTTCTTGCTATAGTTTTGACTTAAAGTCTATTTGGCCTGATATAAGTAAAACTATTCCTACTCTCTTTTGGTTTCCATTTGTACTGAATATCTTTCAACTTGAGGAAATTCTTTTAACATTTGTTGTAAGGCTGCTCTAGTGGTAATGAACTCCTTCAGCTTTTGTTTGCCTGGGAAAATCTATCTCCCCTCAAGTTCTGAAGGAAACTTTCATGGGTAAAGCAGTTCTTGGCTGGCAGTTGTTTTTCTTTCAGCACTTTGAATATCTCATTCCGCTCCCTTCGAGCATGCAAGGTTTCTGCTGAAAAAAATCTGCTTGTAGTCTTATTAGGGTTTCCTTCTACGTAAAAGTCACTTTTTCTTTAACAATTAAATTATAATGTGTCTTGGTGTGGGTCTCTTTGGATTAAAATTTTTTTTTTTGGTTCTCTTTGGGTTTCCTGGATTTTAGTGTCTGTTTCTTTCCCCAAGTTTGGGAAGTTTTTAGCCATTATTATTTGGAACACATTTCTGTGCTATTCTCTCTCTTTTCTCCTTCTGGGACATCGATAATAGGTATATTGGTCCACTTGATTGTGTTCCATAAATTAGTTAAGCTATTTTCACTCTTTTTATTTTTTTATTTTTGCTCCTCTGATTAGATTATTTCCACTGACCTATCTTTGAGTTTGCTGATCCTTTTCTCCATCTGATCTTGTCTATTGTTGAACCACTCTATTGAATTTTTCAGTTTAGTTATTGTGATTTGTTTGGTACTTTTAAAATATATTCTGTCTTTTTATTGAAATGCTCACTTTGTTCATGCATTGCTTTCCTGACCTTGGTGAGCATCTTTATGACCATTATTTGAAACTCTCTGTCAGGTAAATTACTTATCTATGTTTCATTAAGATTGGTTTCTCGACATTTATCTTGGTTTTTTTGTTTGTTTGTTTGGAACATATTCCTCTGTTCTTTATTTTCCTTAACTCTCTGTACTGGTTTTTGCACATTAGATAAAACAGCCATGTCTCCCAATCTTGACAGACTTGCCTCATGTAGGAAATAATCTTTGTCAATAAGCTTGACCTGAGCCTTTATTTTCCTCAAGCCTCTGTGTTTGCACAAACCACTGTCTTTGCTTTTTGTGGTTCCCAGGAGATTAGGGTATGTCAAGATCTGTTGGTGTCCCAACAGCATGGGAATTACCCACATGCCTGTTTAGGCTCCCAGAGAGCTATTATGTGCCAGCCCCTTCAGCTTCCAATGCAAGCTAATTAGAAGCCCAACATCCAGGCAGCACCTGGAAAAGTCAAGATATTACAATCTAGCCCCTATCAGAGAGAAACTGGGAACTGGGTGTTTTTGCCTACTTACTCTGTGCTAAGCCAGAGGGGATAGCCTCTGGGAAAGCTTTTGTAAGAGCTACCTCTTTATTTTGTGTGTTCCTGAGGGATTCATGAATGCTGAACCTCACTGGTTCCCAAAGGTAGGTAATTTAGAAGTCAGTCCCTCAAAGGACAGCCCTAGAAGATGAGGTGCTAAAAAAAAAGGATAGAGAGAAGATGATGAGGTGGTAGATTTGTAGACAAACTCCTTTCAGGAAGAAGCTGGAGCCTTTGTTTTATTACTGCAGTTATCCGAGGAGAGAAAGCAGAAGATATATCCACCAGCTCTTTTAGGTAGGGAATATCCCAGTGAGCTCCCACATGTGAGTTGATTAGAAGCCAGAACCTAAGGCAGCAGCTGGGAAAGTATATGGTCAAATCCTTTCCAGGGAGAAACTGGGAGATGGCATTTTGCCTGCTCCTTCTGTGCTGAGCCTGGAAGGGATAGCTGCAAAAAAAAATGCTCATGCACCCATTTTAAAACTGCTTCTTTGTTTGATGTGGCCCTGTGAGATTCATGTATGCCAAGCCACACTGGCTCTCAGAGAAAGGTGATTTGGGGGCCCATCCCTTGGGTGGTAGCCTTAAAAATGGGTACTAGATATGTGGTCTAACCCTTTGCTTCTCAGGAAGAAACTGGGGGTTGGGGGTTCCCTACTGATTGTAAGGTGCTGTGCTGGGGTGGGGTTTATGGCAAGCATATCTTAGCCCTTCCTATCCATTTCATTGTGACTCTCTTCTCATTCACCTAATCTGTAGAAGTTGCTCTGCAAGTTTCTGGATTTCTCTCAGAGGGAAATGCCCCCTCTGAGCGTGTCCCTGGGAGGAGAGAAAGTCAAGAGCCTCACATCCCACCATCTTGGTGACATCACTCCTGACCCCCTTTATTTACTGACCAAAGTGTGTCCTATCTCTTCAGTAGGTGTTGTGAAGTGAATCTTTCACTAGTAGCCCTTTGATCTCTGTTTAATAATCATGTTAACATATTATGCACATAAATATATGATATCAGGTGTATATGATCCTCAGGGTGTCCTTAAGAGAAAGACTGACTAGTGGTAACATTTTTCCTCACAGAAACCCCAAGAGAGTGAGAACAGTGTTATCTTTCTTGAAAAGGGTCAATTTCCATCCTGATAATCACCCTGCTATAAACAAATTTTGTGTTTGATTGTGGAAGTTAAACTAGAGGGTCCATCAGTTGGAAGACATTGAGAGGGGATAGTGGGCACAAACAGTCTGTCTATAGGTCTATAGATAATAGATGAATCTATATATATATTTGTGAATATGTTTATAGATCTCTCTCTATATATATGTGTGTGTGTGTATATTTATAGATCAACATATAAAGAGATCAATATATATCAAATGACAAATATTCAATTGTACTAATATATCACATTTACACAACCTTTACTTAATATGGAATACTAAAGTTCCTACTGTGTGCCAGGGACTATTCTAGGAATTTGGACACATACTGAATGAAACATAGATCCCTTGAGGAGCTTACATTCTAGTAATCACCTATTAATATAAAACAAAACACATCAATAATATTATATAAACACTGGGGGTGGAGCAGTGTAGTGTAGTGATTAAAAGTACCTACTGCGGAGCTGGACTCTCTGAATGAAAATCGCAGATCTGCCTTTTGTTGGCTCTATAAAGTGGGGGAAATTATTTAAGATCTCTGTGTCACAGAATTCTCATCTTTAAAATGAGGGAAAATGACAGTTCCCAAATTACAGGTGTATTGCACAAATCAAATGAATGAGAAAATATAAAGAAATTGGGAAAATGTCTGGCACATATTAAGCACTCCAAAAACATAAGTTGTAAGTTTTAGTATTAAGCACCAGGATAGGTGCAATATGGACTGAAGATTATCTTTATAAGGTGGGGGGGAGGGGCGGGCAGGGAATGGTTAGCAAATTGGGTGAGACCAAGCTATAAGATGTCCAGAGTATAATTTATAAGTTGGATTCAAAATAATTGGGTACAAATCTAGCACTTACCACGTATATAAGTTCAGTAGTCCTTGTGCCAGAAATGTCAGTGGCAGGAAAAGGAAATATACATTTTTATTGGCTAGAGTCCCAGTATGGACACCAGTTGAATTACTAGGCAGACACAAATTACCCCTTTTCACGATCCCCATTAAACATGCTGACTACTGAAAGCCGAATTGGTTTATAGCAAAGGAAAGAATATTTTCAGCTAGGATATGTAATAACACAGAAAGACATAAACCTCTGAATTCCAAGAGATGCCTGGCAAGGACATTCACCAGAGTTATTTGAAATTCTACTTGAAGGATCATTTTCCCCACACTGCCACCTACCTTTCTGTCCTCTGTGGCCCCATATTTAGAATCACATCCTCCATCTCCACCACTCAGCAATAGCACAGTTGCTGCACTTCTCATCTTGAGCCATTTTTAAGGCACCCCAAAGTCCCTGAAATTAACATCGACATTAACCAATTCTGCAATCTTGGTCCTATTATCAAATGTTAGAGCTGGCTAGATGTTCCACAGTGAGAGGATATGTGTCCAAGCCTGTCCTTAAATATTAGAAACCTCTGAGAACCAAACTGGGGGCCCAAGTTTTCTTTCTGCCTCTTTCTCTCATTTATGATGCCTGCAACAATAATAGAAAAGATTGTGTTTTATATCCTTTTTCTGGACCTACTATCTAGCTGAATCCAGATACCCAAAGATACTGTTTTGGGAAGGCATGAAAAAACAAGAGACTTGGAATTTAAGACTTTTTAGTATATCTGAATTGCCAGAAGGAAGAGGGGAAGAGCTCTCCATACCAAGGCTGTAGACCATCACAGTCTATTTCCTTAACACACCAAACTAACAAGCCATCACATCCATAGGTGTACAAGCTAAGATCCCTCTCTAAGACATCCCTGTGGTCAACAAGGGAGGAGGGATACTGTGTCACTAAAGTAGTTATAGGAGACCTCATGACACTCAGAGAGAGAAGAAGATTCCTCATGATACCAGTTGGAAAGACAGGATTACATGTCATGCATGAGATTGAGACACTGCCTCCTGGTGTGCAGCAGGAAGGGGAATATGGATGCTGTCTTCATAAGTTACCTAACTTTACAAAGGCTATTTAAAAGTAATGTTAAGTTCTTCCTCAATTTTACTGAGTCTTTTTTCTTTAACCATGACATGCAGCACTGCTTTATTATAGAAGTTGGTTTCCTTATAATGTTCCCTCTGTAGATATATAATCTACATATTTATTCTTCTATATTATTCATTAGGCTATCCTATGTTTTTGTGGAGATGGTCTTGCTCACCATCACTGTAGAAAACATTTAAGGGAGATGGACATGGTCCGGAGAGGAAAGAGAAGGTTCTCCTACTGTATATAATAGCTTGATGGTTTTTGCCATCTAAACCACAAACCCCAGGGTTTTCTGTCCTCACCTTAATGCAGTTCTTCTGGGATTTATTGACATTCTTTATTTACTTAGTCTCCTTGTGAATTTTATTGTTTCATTTAAAAGTTATTTATAGGGGCGCCTGGGTGCCTCAGTCATTAAACGTCTGCCTTCGGCTCAGGTCATGATCCCAGGGTCCTGGAATCAAGCCCCACATCGGGCTCCCTGCTCTGTGGGAAGCCTGCTTCTCCCTCTCCCTCTGCCTGCTGCTCCCCCCTGCTTGTGTGCACTCTCTCTCTCTGTCAAGTAAATAAAAATCTTTTTAAAAAATAAATTAAAAAAACATAAAATATAGACCCTGAAATATTTTTTTAAAGATTTTATTTATTTATTTGACCACCCTGAGATATTTAAGGGGAAAAAGTTGTGAAATGTATTACTTTTAAAAGATATAGCAAAAAGGGGCGCCTGGGTGGCTCAGTCGTTAGGCGTCTGCCTTCAGCTTAGGTCATGATCCTGGGGTCCTGGGATCGAGCCCCGCATCGGGCTCCCTGCCAGGCAGGAGGCCTGCTTCTCCCTCTCCCACTCCCCCTGCTTGTGTTCCTGCTCTCGCTCTCTCTCTGTCAAATAAATAAATAAAATATTTAAAAAAAGATATAACAAAAAATATTAAAAGTAATTATACATGTAATTGTATATAAATCTTAATAGATAAATCCAGGTGAAGAATAGACAAGTTCTAATTATATCATCTTGCAATTTTTCTGTAGGTTTGTAATTTTCTTTTTTTCCAGCTCTACTGAAGTATAATTGGCAAAGTTTTAAGATATTTAAAGTGTATATAATGGTGACTTGATATCCACACTGTGAAAGAGCTCCTACCATCTAGTTAATGAACATACCCAACACCTCACATATTTATCACGTGTGTGTGAACATTTAAGTTCTACTCCCTCAGCAAATTTCAATTACATAATACTGTTAACTACAGTCACCATGTTTTACATTAGTTCCTCAGATCTTACTCATCCGATAGCTGAATGTTTGTATCCTTTTACCAACGTCTCCCTATTTCCCCCACCCCACAGCTCCTGGCAACCACTTTTCTATTCCCTGTTTCTATGAGTTTCACTTCTTTTTTTTTTAAGGCAGGGGAGTCTCCCTGGATCTGCCACTTGTTGGGTCCCTGCTGGAGGAGCAGTGGCCTGACTGTGCCGCGGATCACGGTTTATGGCAACCCCGAGCTGAGAGCCCACTCCTTGGCTCAGTCTCTGCAGCTGGCTTCCCTGCTTCGATACCTGGGAGCTCTGCCACACTCAGGCACCCCCAGTCTTTCTGTGACCCCGAGGGTCCTGAGACCACACTGTCCCAGCGAGTGTTCCAACCCCCGCTTAGCCACTGGAGCGACATCCCTCAGCAAAGCCGACTTCTAAAAGTTCTGATTTTGTGCTCTGCTGCTCTATCACTTGCTGGTAGCGGCTGATGGAGGCCCCCTCCCACGCTATCTTCCCGAATATCACCCCGGATTCACTTCTCTGTACGTCCTACCTTCCAGAAAGTGGTTGCTTTTCTGTTCAGAGAGTTGTTGCTATTCTTTTCTTCAATCTCCTGTTGAGTTCGTAGGTGTTCAGAATGGTTTGATCCCTATCTAGCTGAATTCCTGGGACCAGAGGAAATTTAGGTCTCCTACTCCTCTGCCATCTTGCTCCTCCCCTCCCCCCCAGTGGAAACTTTTAAAGAAATGTTTCTCTCTGTCATTTCATCAATATGAGCCTTATGGAAAAGTACTAAACCTAGAACACCAGAAAAGAATTATTTCCACTAAATATCTGTACATGCATAATGCATTATATTCAATTATCCTTTCTTTATTTAATAAAGCATTTATATATGCTTACCATGTATCAGGAACTTCTTTGAGCAATTATTGTCTGAGCCATTATAATTATGTATATCTAAATGAAGAAAAGATATAATCTCATTTCTGCTTATATTTAGGGTTTGGAAAGCTGGAAAAAGCATTGTTCCCACACTAATGATAAGAGAAGGCTGGATAAACTAAAATCATACTTCTTCTGGAACTCATTAAGGATCTGCAGGCACAAGGCAACCCACCAGCTGGAATTCCAATTAAGGAAGGGCACCTCTTCGGTAAGAAAGGAAACACAGACTCACTTATGGCCGAACAGGGGAAGGACTTAATATTTCCTCAAAACCCTGCAAAGTAAGTGCCATTATTTACTCCTCTCTCTAGATACAAGAACAGAACCATGGAAAGAGGAAATAATTTGTCCTAGGTCATCTAGTAGGAAAGTGGTGCACTCAGGATCTCAACCCTGTTGGTTTGGCCCCATCATCCTCCCTCTTAGCCACTATGCAATGCAGCTTCTATCATCATTATCTGGACCTGCACCCAGCACCCAGAGGAAAACACATAGATAGAACTAATGCCACTGCTCCTGAACCTTTCTCCTTGTATTTGACCCCAAAGTGTGTGAGAAGATTTATAACTGTTATTTCATATAACAGAGCAAGGATAATAACCACAGAGTCAAGGAAGAGCATGAAAAATTTTTGGTTACCTGATACATTTTTGTCAGCTGAGGAAACCACCCAGAGAGGTTAAAAGACTAGTTTAAGATACAGGTGGTAGAGACACAAATCTTGACTGACTGAGTGTTAAGGCTGAAGGAGACAGAGAACCAGGGTTCTGGTGTCGGGGGCTGGGGCACAGGGGACACTACTCTTTTGTTATAGTCAGCCTTTGTGAGATGTGGACTCTACAGGGACCAAGGCGCCCACTCTGCTGACAGGGACAGAGCAGTTTCAGTGGCCTTTGGCCTTGGAGAAAGAGTAAGGAATGATTATAATGATTTCAACCTTAGGAGATAAAATTAAGAATTAGTATTCTAGGAATCAAGACTCCTAGAAAGGACAGAGAGAAATATGTGCAGACCTGTGCTCTGCTGGTCCATGGACTGAAGGAGCACACAAGCTTTTTCAACTTTCTCTCTCAACACTAGTCACTTCTGTCCCTGCTCCTCTGATGGGAATGACTCTTCTTCCCATTATAATGAAACCAACCACTAACCCAGTGAATAAGGATGAACGTGATGAGGACAAGGACCCAGAGAGTGTCAAGCTTCCCTTCTTGGTTGTTTTACACAGAGGAGCTGAGACTCAAAGTATCTTTTCTATGAACCGTCCTTTCTTTCCTGAGAATGGGAAAGCAAGTGCTAAGACTGTGATAATGTTGGGGTAGTGGGCACTTCAGAGTGAAAAGGCTCTGGGTTTAAATTCTATCTAATTCAGCCACACTGAGCCTCAGTGTCCTCCTCCATAATAGTGAGACTAAGAAGTGCCCACATTGAGTCACTGGGATGTTTAACCACACCTTCAAAATGGGCAAGGGAGAGGGCACAGCTTATCCTTAAAAAGGAGGATCCTAACAACTCTAGTCACTCCATGCGAATATTTTCTTTTCTGTGTATGTGTAAGAAAAGACACCAGATTCTGCAAATCAGACCTCATCCCTATCTTTCCTATCACCTTGCCCTCATTGCAGGTACTTGAGAATGGGAACGCAACATGCCCCTCCTGGTACCTGGTCTTTTGGTATCACACAGCTTTAGGATTGCAGAATTATGGCAGGGCTTGTTGGGGCAAAGAGCAACCTGGTGTTTTGGAAAAAGAAATTCACGTGGCACATGGCCAGCCTCTCACCCTAGCAGAGCTAGCTCCCTCAACAGGAGTTCCAGAGAAGAAGGGCTGCATTTCACAAGAGCTGACACTCAGATTTTTTTGCTTACATGCAAGGTCCACTATATGGCCTCTGCTCAGTAATTTCTGAAGGAGACAAACCTAAACGCAGTCTGCAAAACCCTGCCGAACTGACAGCATCAGAGGGAAATTTCATCCTCTAGGAGTCTGCTCTTCTTCATTTGTTCCTGGGGACACCTGCAAGGATTGGTGTGGAGACAATTTTCCAGGTGGGGACTCATACTTTAAAAAAAAAAAAAAAAGGGGCGCCTGGGTGGCTCAGTCAGTTAAGCGGCTGCCTTCAGCTCAGGTCATGATCCCTGGGTCCTGGGATCGAGCCCTGCATCGGGCTCCCTGCTCAGCGGAGAGCCTGCTTCTCCCTCTCCCTCTGCCTGCCTCTCTGCCTACTTGTACTCTCTCTCTGTCTCTCTGTCAAATAAATAAATAAAATCTTTAAAAAAAAAAAAAAGATAACCATTGCTTTATGACCTCATCTCCACTTAAGTGAGACAAATCAAAATGTGATCAGACTATGAGGGCAAATATACTTAAGGAAAAGGAATAACTTAAGAAACATGTATCTGGCACTTAGTTTGTGAAGGGTAACTTGTTATGTAATATGAAAAATTCTTGCAGGTCTCTGATCTGAATTAATAAATGAATGAGGAGAGATTGGACACTTTCTGGAAGCAGGGGGTAAATGGAACCCTTAATGTGTGGGGACTGCACATATCATATTTAATCCTTCTGGTTATATTACAAGGGAGGTAGTTTTTTTTTCCTGCATGTGACTCTTAAGAAGGTTGCTATACTTAAAGTCAGAAAAGAAAGAAGTAGATGAATACAAGTGTGCCTTGTCTGACTGAGCTTCACTATGTTGTGCTTTGCAGATATTGTGTTTTTTCAAATTGAAGGTTTGAGGTGACCCACATGAAGCAAGTCTATGGGCACCATTTTCCAACAGCATTTGTTTCCTTTGTGTCTCTGTGTCACATTTTGGTAATTCTTACAGTATTTCAAACTTTTTCATTATTGTTATATTTGTTACGGTGCTCTGTGATCAGTGATCTTTGGTGTTACATTTGTAATTTTGGGGGGATGCCACGAACTGTGCACATATAAGATGATGAACTTCATCACTAAATGCTGTGTGTTCTGACTGCCCTTCTGATGTCTCTCTCCTTCTCCTTGGGCCTCTCTATTCCCTGAGACACAACAATAATAATAATAAGAAGAAAGCAAAACAACCTCATTGCTGATATAGAAAATTTTAGTTGTCCGGATAGAAGATTAAACCAGCCACAACATTCCCTTAAACCAAAGCCTAATCCAGAGCAAGGCCTCTCTTCAATTCTATGAAGGCTGATAGAGGTGAAGAAGCTTCAGAAGAAAAGTCTGAAGCTAGCAGAAGTTGGTTAATATGGTTTGAGGAAAGAAGATGTCTCCATAACATCAAAGTGCAGGGTGAAGCAGCAAGTGCTGAGAGAGAATCTGCAGCAAGTTATCCACAAGATCTAGCTATGATGTTAATGACGGTGGCCTCACTAAACAACAGATTTTCAATGTAGATGAAACAGCCTTCTATTGAAAGAAGATGCTGTCTAGGAATTTCATGGCTAGAGAGAAGTCAATGCCTGGCTTCAAAGCTTCAAAGGACAGGCTGACTCTCCTGTTAGGGACTAATGTAGCTGGTGACTTTAAGTTAAAGCCAGTGTTCATTTACATTCTGAAAATCCTAGGGCCCTTAAGAATTATGGTAAATCAGGACGTCTGGGTGGCTCAGTCAGTTAAGCATCTGCCTTCAGCTCAGGTCACGATCCCAGGATCCTGGGACCAAGCCCCATATCAGGCTCCTTGCTCAGCAGGGAACTTGCTTCTCCCTCTGCCTGCTGCTCCCCCTGCTTGTGCTCTAACATCCTCATGCTCTCTCTCTCTGACAAATAAATAAATAAAATCTTTGGGATGCCGGGATGGCTCAGTCAGTTAAGCGTCTGCCTTCGTCTCAGTCATGATCCCCGGGTCCTGGGATGGAGTCCTGCATCAGGCTCCTTGCCCGATTTTAAGAATATTACATAAGTTTCACTGATGGAACAGAGGCGGGGTTTCTGAGGATTGACTCCAATTTTCAAAAAAAGTTCTACTGTGGGTAAAATGCTGTCAAACAGCATCACATGCGGAGGGGAAAAGATGGCAGATGAGTAGGGGACCCTATACCAACTGCTCCCCGGAATTGAGCTGGATATGTACCAGACCACTCTGAGAACCCAAGAAATCAGCCTGAGATGTAAGAAGATAGAGCTGGATCTCTACAAACAGAAGATCACCGGCGGTTGGTTTCGAGGTACAAAGCGGGGAGCCGTGATTCCAAGGGCAGATATCGGAGGATAAACAGCAGCGGGAGGGAGCCTGGCTGTGGGGATCCTACACCGCCAGTGAGTGACAGCCTCCTGCTCTGGGGACAGGGCACAGACTTGCAGACCGGTAGCAGCAGGGAAAGGACTTTAGACAGAAACTGGAGCAGTGGGGCCATGCATGCGAACTGGGGGCGGCTGGCAGTTTTAGAAGCACAAAGGGCAGAGATGTGCGCCGACCTGGAGGCAGGGCTGGGAACACTGTAGAGGGTCGCACAACCCAGGACTGCAGTTTATAGCAGCACAGACAGAAACAGAGAGACTGTGGCCTGGAAAGCTCACTGAAGAACAGACTGCGATCTCTCTGCTCTGAGGCAGAGGGTTGTAAACTGTCTCTTCTGCTCTGACTCTTGGAAGAGACACAAAAAGCTGCCAGGGAAAGCCACCAGAGAACAAAAGCCCCAAAAAGCAGTTCATAGTGAGCCCATCCCCCGCCACAGGGGGGCAGCGCAACTCTGCCCAAACAGGGCTGCCTGAGTAACAGCGCAATAGACCACTCCCCCAAAAGACAGGCTGGGAAAACAAGAGGCCAGCAACCCTAAGGTCCCTAGAAAACAGGTGCATCTTGCTTGGGTTGTGGTCAATAATTTGGACTCTGTACATTCCCTCAACCACCAATCAACAGAATGACTAGGAGGAAGAACGCCCAAAATAGGAAAGACTCAGAGATTATGACTTATGCCACAGATTTATAAATGGATGCAGATATAACCAAGATGTTGGAGATGGAATTCAGGCTGGCAATTGTGAAGAAAATAGCTAGAATGGAGAAATCAATTAATGGCAACATAGAGTCTCTAAGGGCAGAAATGAAAGCTGAATTGGCAGAACTTAAAAATGCTATCAATGAGATCCAATCTAATCTAGATAATCTAACAGCTAAGGTAAGTGAGGCAGAAGAAAGAATTGGTGACCTGGAAGACAATTTAATAGATAAAAAGGGAAAAGAGGAGGCCAGGGAAAAACAACACAGAATCCATGAAAATAGAATCAGAGAAATAAGTGACACCATGAAGCGTTCCAATGTCAGAATTATTGGAATCCCAGAGGGGGTGGAGAGAGACAGAGGACTAGAAGATATATTTGAGCAAATCGTATCTGAGAACTTCCTTAATCTGGGGAATGAAACAAACATTTGTGTCCTAGAGGCAGAGAGGACCCCTCCCAAGATCAAGGAAAACAGGCCAACACCCCAGCATGTAACAGTAAAACTTGCAAATCTTAGAACCAAGGAAACCATCCTAAGGGCAGTTAGGGGGAATAGATTCCTTACGTACAGAGGGAGGAACATCAGAATAACGTCAGACCTATCCACAGAGACCTGGTAAGCCAGAAAGGCCTGGCAAGACATATTCAGGGTACTAAACGAGAAGAACATGCAGCCAAGAATACTTTATCTGACAAGGCTCTCATTTAGAATGGATGGAGAGATGCAGAGCTTCCAAGATTGGCAGAAACTGAAAGAATATGTGACCACTAAGCTGGCCCTGCAAGAAATATTAAGGGGGTTCTATAAAAGGAGAAAGACCCCAAGAGTGATATACAACAGAAATTTACAGGGACAATCTATAAAAACAAGGTCTTCACAGGCAACATGATGACAATTAATTCATATCTTTCAATAATCACTCTCAAGGTGAACGGCCTAAATGCTCCCATAAAACGGCACAGGGTTGCAGA
The DNA here is from genome assembly GCF_004348235.1 of Phoca vitulina. Taxonomy (NCBI): domain Eukaryota; kingdom Metazoa; phylum Chordata; class Mammalia; order Carnivora; family Phocidae; genus Phoca; species Phoca vitulina. The sequence continues at coordinate 26,777,568 of NW_022589719.1, read as the reverse complement.
TTGGATAAAAAGACAGGACCCATCCATATGCTGTCTACAAGAGACTCATTTTGAACCTAGATACATCCAGACTGAAAATGAAGGGATGGAGATCCATCTTCCATGACAGCGGACTGCAAAAGAAAGCTGGGGTAGCAATTCTTGTATCAGACAAATTAGATTTTAAACTAAAGACTGTAGTTAGAGACAGAGAAGGACACCATATCATTCTTAAAGGTCTATCCAACAAGAAGATCTAACAATTGTAAATATCTATGCCCCCAACATGGGAGCAGCATCTACATAAGCCAACTGTTAACTAAAATCAAAAGTCATATTGATAACAATACGTTAATTGTAGGAGACCTCAATACTCCTCTCTCAGCAATAGACAGATCATCTAAGCAAAAAATCAACAAAGAAACAAGAGCTTTGAATGACACACTGGACCAGATGGACCTCATAGATATATACAGAACCTCCCACCCTAAAACAACAGAATACTCATTCTTCTAGAGCACACATGGAACTTTCTCCAGAATAAACCACATACTGGGTCACAAATCAGGTCTCAACTGATACCAAAAGATTGAGATTATTCCCTGCATATTCTCAGACCATAATACTTTAAAGCTGGAACTCGATCACAAGAAAAAATTTGGAAGAAATTCAAACACTTGAAAGCTAAAGACCACTCTGCTCAAGAATGTTTGGGTCAACCAGGAAATCAAAGAACTTAAACAATTCATGGAAATCAATGAAAATGAAAACACATCGGTCCAAAACCTATGGGATACTGCAAAGGCGGTCCTAAGGGGGAAATACATAGCCATCCAAGCCTCACTCAAAAAAATAGAAAAATCCCGAATTCACCAACTAACTCTACACCTTAAAGAACTAGAGAAAAAGCAACGAACGATGCCTAAGTCATGCATTAGAAGAGAAATAATTAAGATTATTGCAGAGATAAATGAATTAGAAACCAGAAACACAATAAATCAGATCAACGAAACTAGAAGCTGGTTCTCTGAAAGAATTAATAAGATTGATAAACCACTGGCCAGACTTATCCAAAAGAAAAGAGAAAGGACCCAAATTAATAAAATTATGAATGAAAGGGGAGAGATCACAACTAACACCAAGGAAATAGAAACAATTATTAGAAATTATTATTAACAACTATATGCCAATAAACTGAGCAATCTGGATGAAATGGAGGCCTTCCTGGAAACCTATAAGTTGCCAGGACTGAAACAGGAAGAAATTGACAACCTGAATAGGCCAATAACCAGTGACGAGAATGAAGCAGTGAGCAAAAACCTCCCAAAAAACAAGAGTCCAGGGCCTGATGGATTCCCTGAGGAATTCTACCAAACATTCAAAGAAGAAATAATACCTATTCTCCTGAAGCTGTTTCAAAAAGTAGAAACAGAAGGAAAGATTCCAGACTCATTCTATGAGGCCAGCATTACCTTAATCCCCAAACCAGGCAAAGACCCCATCAAAAAGGAGAATTTCAGACTGATATCCCTGATGAATATGGATTCCAAAATTCTCAACAAAATCCTAGCTAATAGGATCCAACAATACATTAAAAGGATCAACCACCATGACCAAGTGGGATTTATCCCCAGGATGCAAGGGTGGTTCAACATTTGCAAATCAATCACTGTGATAGAACACATTAATAAGAGGAGAGAGAAGAACCATATTGTCCTCTCAATTGATGCAGAAAAAGCATTTGACAAAATACAACATCCTTTCCTGATTAAAACTCTTCAGAGTATAGGGATAGAAGGAACATTCCTCAAGTTCATAAAATCCATCTATGAAAAACCCACAGCAAATATCCTCAATGGGGAAAAGCTGAGAGCCTTTCCCTTAAGATCAGGAACACGTCAAGGATGCCCACTCTCGCCACTATTGTTCAACATAGTACTAGAAGTCCTAGCAACAGCAATCAGACAACAAAAAGAAATAAAAGGTATTCAGATTAGCAAAAAAGAAGTCAGACTCTCTCTCTTTGCAGATGACATGATACTTTATGTGGAAAACCCAAAAGACTCCACCCCAAATTACTAGAACTCATACAGCAATTCAGTAATGTGGCAGGATACAGAATCAATGCACAGAAATCAGTTGCTTTCTTATACAATAACAACACAACTGTAGAAAGAGAAATTAGAGAAATGATTCCAGTTACAATAGCACCAAAAACCATAAGATACCTCGGAATAAACCTAACCAAAGAAGTAAAGCATCTATACTCTAGGAACTATAGAACACTCACAAAAGAAATTGAAGAAGACACAAAAAGATGGAAAAACATTCCATGCTCATGGATCGGAAGAATAAACATTGTTAAAATGTCTATGCTGCCCAGAGCAATCTGTACCTTCAATGCCATTCCGAGGTATCTTCTGGGTTTTGGTGCTATTGTAAATGGAATCAATTCTCTAATTTCTCTTTCTGTGCATTGATTTTCTATCCTGGATAGATGGATTTTATGAACTTGGGGAATGTTCCCTCTATCCCTATACTCTGAAGAGTTTTCATCAATTGAGTTTTCATCAATTGAGAGGACCATATGGTTCTTCTCTCTCCTCTTATTAATGTGTTCTATCACATTGATTGATTTGTGAATGTTGACCCACCTTGCATCCCAGGGATAAATCCCCCTTGGTTGTGGTGGATGATCCTTTTAATGTATTGTTGGATCCTATTAGCTAGGATTTTGTTGAGAATTTTGGAATCCATATTCATCAGGGATATCAGTCTGAAATTCTCCTTTTTGATGGGGTCTTTGCCTGGTTTGGGGATTAAGGTAATGCTGGCCTCATAGAATGAGTCTGGAATCTTTCCTTCTGTTTCTACTTTTTGAAACAGCTTCAGGAGAATAGGTATTATTTCTTCTTTGAATGTTTGGTAGAATTCCTCAGGGAATCCATCAGGCCCTGGACTCTTGTTTTTTGGGAGGTTTTTGCTCACTGCTTCAATCTCGTCACTGGTTATTGGCCTATTCAGGTTGTCAATTTCTTCCTGTTTCAGTCTTGGCAGCTTATATGTTTCCAGGAATGTATCCATGTTTATGCTACCCAGAGCAATCTGTATCTTCAACGGCATTCCGATCAAAATTCCAATGACATATTTCAAAGTGCTAGAACAAAGAATCCTAAAATTTGTAAAGAATCAGAAAAGACCCCGAATTGCCAAGGAAATGTTGAAAAAGAAAAAAAAGCTGGGGGCATCACATTGCCTGATTTCCAGCTATATTACAAAGCAGTGATCGCCAAGACAGCATGGTACTGGCACAAAAACAGACATATAGACCAATGGAACAGAATAGAGAGCCCAGATATGGATCTTCAACTCTATGGTCAAATAATCTTCAACAAAGCAGGAAAAAATACGCAATGGAAAAAAGACAGTCTCTTCAATAAATGGTGCTGGGAAAATTGGACAGCCACATGCAGAATGAAACTCGACCATTCTCTAACACTATACACAAAGATAAACTCAAAATGGATGAAAGACCTCAATGTGAGACAGGAATCCATCAAAATCCTAGGGGAAGGGACGCCTGGGTGGCTCAGTCATTAAGCGTCTGCCTTCGGCTCAGGTCATGATCCCAGGGTCCTGGGATCGAGCCCCACATCAGGCTCCCTGCTTGGCGGGAAGCCTGTTTCTCCCTCTCCAACTCTCCCTGCTTGTGTTCCCTCTCTCCCTGTGTCTCTGTCAAATAAATAAATAAAATCTTAAAAAAAAAAATCCTAGAGGAGAACATAGGTAGTAACCTCTTTGACATCGGCCACAGCAACTTCTTTCAAGATACATCTCCAAAAGCTAGTGAAACAAAAGCAAAAATGAACTTTTGGGACTTCATCAAGATAAACAACTTCTGCACAGCAAAAGAAACAGTCAACAAAACAAAGAGGCAACCCACAGAATGGGAGAAGATATTTGCAAATGACACTACAGACAAAGGGCTGATATCCAAGATCTATAAAGCACTTCTCAAACTCAACACCCAAAAAACAAATAATCAAGTAAAAAAATGGGCACAAGACATGAACAGACACATCTCCAAAGAAGATATACAAATGGCTAACAGACACGTGAAAAAATGTTCATCATCATTAGCCATCGGGGAAATTCAAATCAAAACCACACTGAGATACCACCTTACACCTGTGAGAAGGGCAAAAATTTACAAGACAAGAAACAACAAATGTTGGAGAGGTTGTGGAGAAAGGGGAACCCTCTTACATCGTTGGTGGGAATGCAAGGTGGTACAGCCACTTTGGAAAACAGTGTGGAGGTTCCTCAAAAAATTATAAATAGAGCTACCCTATGACCCAGCAATTGCACTACTGGGTACTTACCACAAAGACACAGATGTAGTGAAAAGAAGGGGCACCTGCACCCCAATGTTCATAGCAGCAATGTCCACAATAGCCAAACTGTGGAAAGAGCTGAGATGCCCTTCAACAGATGAATGGATAAAGAAGATGTGGTCCATATGTACAATGGAATATTACTCAGCCATCAGAAAGGATGAATACCCAACTTTTACATCAACAGGGATGGGACTGGAGGAGATTATGCTAAGTGAAATAAGTCAAGCAGAGAAAGTCAATTATCATATGGTGTCACTTATTTGTGGAATATAAGGAATAGCATGGAGGACATTAGGAGAAGGAAGGGAAAAATGAAGCAGGGGAAATCGGAGGGAGAGATGAACCATGAGAGACTATGGACTCTGAGAAACAAACTGAGGGTTTTAGAGGGGAGGGGGGTAGGGGGATGGGTTAGCCCGGTGATGGGTATTAAGGAGGGCACGTACTGCATGGAGCACTCGGTGTTATATGAAAACAATGTATGGTGGAACACTACATCAAAAACTAATGATGTGGGGCACCTGGGTGGCTCAGTCCTTAAGAGTCTGCCTCTGGCTCAGGTCATGATCCCAGGGTCCTGGGATCGAGCCCCGCATCGGGCTCCCGGCTCAGCAGGAGGCCTGCTTCTACCTCTCCCATGCCCCCTGCTTGTGTTCCCTCTCTCACTGTCTCTCTCTCTCTGTCAAATTAATAAATAAAATCTTAAAAAAAAAAAAAAACTAATGATGTATTATATGGTGACTAACATCATATAATAAAATTAAATTAAATTAAAAAAAAAAAAGTAAGCACCTCTAAGTCCATCTTAACTCTAGCTCCTACCTGGACAGGCAGCAGGAAGAAAGGTTTCCTTCTCCCTTGGCAACAGCCAGACAATGAGCAAAACTCAGCCAATAAAAAGCCTCCAGACTTGGAACCCTTCCTTTCCGCCAATGGGCTTTTTGTTTAGAACAGCCTTCCCAACTTCTCTGTTCCTTCTATAAAAGAGTGTTCCTCTCCTTTGTTCTCCAGACTTGCCTACAATTTTCTATAGTTTCCTTATCCTGGATTGCAATTCCTTGCTATTCCCAAGTAAGCCATTTTTGATAGTAAAATAAATGAGTTCTATTTTTTAGGTTAACAGAGGAAACCAAGCCCAGAAAGAGTAAGTAACTTCGCCAGTGTTACACAGCTTTTTCCTGGTGGAGTCAGGAGAATCACTAATGGCAAATGAATTTCAAAAGATATTATTTATACTTAAAAATGTGCTTGTTAATCTAAAGTGAAACTGATAGCTGGAATACACTGGAGTGTAAGCAAGCGAACTAAAAAATGTAGAAAGCGTGTCCTGTGCTTTCTACCAGTCTGATTCTTCCTTGGAGTTGGTGAAGATTTTAGTGAAGGTCCCACGGATGAAGAGACACTGAAGGGGGACCTGGCCATTGGAAGAGAACTTACTACTCATCTTTCTGAATTGCCTCCAGCTTCTTCTCATTCCTGCTGTTTCTTGGTTCTCCCTCTAGGTTAAAGTATCTTCCACAATGTTCCCACTGCAAGGTGCCCAGATGCTGCAGACACTGGAGAAAGCCCTGAGGAAGAGACTTCCTGAATCTTTAAAGGTGATAGTGGAAAATTGGGGGGGGGGGGGGATGTAAGGAATAGAAACTTCCTGTGAAACAAGAAAAGAGCATCTGGTCTGTGACAGTTGCTAGTGGTGTTTTCTCTCACTGAGTTTGCATTACCTCTCGACAAGATATTTGCTATCATGTCTGTGTCAATGATGAGAAGATGGAGCTCAGGTGATTTACCTAATATCACATAAATAGTAAGTTCAGTGCTATGTTATGAACATAGGTGTGCTTGGAACCTAACTGCCTTTTGCTTTGTGCTCTGTAATTACAAAAGTGTTCCCCAGGGCGCCTGGGTGGCCCAGTCGGTTAAGCGTCTGCCTTCGGCTCAGGTCATGATCCCAGGGTCCTGGGATCAGGCCCATGTCAGGCTCCCTGCTCAGCGGGGAGTATGCTTCTCTCTCTGCCCCTCCCCCTGCTCATGTTCTCTCTCACTCTCTCTGTCGCTCTCTCAGATAAACAGATTTAAAAAAAAAAGTGCTCCCTTACTCCTTTCCAAAAAAACATTCTGTAATAAGATTGGAATTTTGTCCAGAGTTCTCTTCCAAAGTTCACTGAGACTACATATTAATGTTTAAATTATTCTCCTGAGAAGAACACTTCCCAGGTGAGAGGTTAACCATCATGTCCTCTCTAAAATTCATAAGAAGTCAGTTCCTATTTTGAATTAAATTTCTCAGTTTCACTGAACTGACTGCACATCAGGCTATTTTGTGACTGACTCCCAGTATCTCCCTTAACCTAGTACAACTGATCAAAAATCTCAGGATTAACTAAGATGTACACATAAATACCTACATCCAGAACTGTGCAAGAGCAACTCTAATGACATGCTCGGTTGATGCTCTGGACTCTTTTTTTTTTAAAGATTTTTTATCTACTAATCTTTTTTTTCTTTTTTAATTTTATTTTGTTATGTTAGTCACCATACATTACATCATTAGTTTTTGATGTAGTGTTCCATGATTCATTGTTTGTGTATAACACCCAGTGCTCCATGCAGTACGTGCCTTCCTTAATACCCATCACCAGGCTAACCCATCCCCCCTCCCCCCTCCCCTCTAGAACCCTCAGTTTGTTCGTCTCTCCCTCTGATTTCCCCCCCTTCATTTAAAGATTTTATTTATTTATTTGACAGAGAGAGAGATAGCAAGAGCAGGAACACAAGCAGGGGGAGTTTGAGAGGGAGAAGCAGGCTTCCCACCGAGCAGGGAGCCCGACTTGGGGCTCGATCCCAGGACCCTGGGATCATGACCTGAGCCGAAGGCAGACACTTAACGACTGAGCCACCCAGGTGCCCCAGCTTGTGTTTTTCTTTAGCACCAAAGGGATAGGGTGCACTCCAGTGGAACCAAAACACAACTGTGTATTTTTGTGTATTGTGTATGTGTGTTTAGAGGACAACTGTTTTGCCCTGAAAAAGAAATTTCTGTAGACATAGAAATTAGATTTTTACTGTTATAAGACATCCCTATAAGATGCACACATTTTAGATAAGATAAATGCATTTGCCTCCCTCACTCCCTCACAGGTCTGTTACTCCCTTCTTTCAGTATAAAGGAGAAAAATATTAGCATTACTTTATTTGGAGATCACATGGCTTAATTTTTAATTATTAGAAACAGACTCATGAAACAAGTTTCACTATTCTTTAATTACTACGAAAAAAATGACTTTGAGTCACAGCTGACCCTTGAAGAACATGGGTTTGAACTATGAGTTCACTTCTATGTGGATTTTTTTCAATAAATACAGTACACTACTGTAAATGTATTTTCTCTTCCTTGTAATTTTATTAATAACATTTTCTTCTAACTTACTTTATTGTAACAATACAATATATAACATACAAAGTGCATCTTAATCGACTCTTAATCGACTATTCATATCATTGGTAGGGCTTCTGGTCAATTGTAGGTTACTCATAGTTAAGTTTGGGGGGAATTAAAAGTTATACACAGTTTTCCACCATGCGGGGAATCAGTGTCCCTAACCCCCATGTTGTTCAAGGACTAACTGTGATCCAAAACTAAAGTCACCCACTTTCGTAGTTTCTCACTATCATTAATCTCTTTACCTAATATTTGACTCCTTTCCCTTGGTAATCCTTAAGATTCGGGCAACCTTGCAGAGAGACAGTCAATTTTGGGGGAGGAGGTTGCATTTGTCAGACACTCTACCAACAGTTGCCTAAGATATTTTTATGGTGAGTAGCTATTTTATAAATTCTTCAGGTCACAAGTTTTTCTTTGTGCTTTAGTGTAGAATTTTGTCATTTAAATTTCTCTTTACCTCTCCTGTTAAATGGACCCCAATTATTTTGAGAAAACTCTTGGTGCATCCCAAGTGTCCTTTCTTGGAATATCTCTGTGGTAGGATAAGGTGGCCCTCTTACTGCCTCAATTTTCATGAAGGATTAGTATTCTCCTTTGGTTGCATATTAAAGATATACATTTCCCCCTAACTGAAATCTAGAATATTTGTATCCCAGGTACTTTTAATGGATGTATAACCTAAAACTCAAAACTTACTTGAGTCTCGGTTGAGAAAAAGTCCAGCCATTCCTCTAAGTGTTAGATATTAAATATATTGTAGTGCTTGTGTCAACTCCAGTTGAGTCAACTTAGAGTAGCTGCCGGGTATGTTCTGAGTTCAGCAGGAAAAAAGAAAAAAAATTTTTTTTTTTTTTAAAGATTTTATTTATTTATTTGACAGAGAGAGAGAGAGAGACAGCTAGAGAGGGAACACAAGCAGGGGGAGTGGGAGAGGGAGAAGCAGGCTCCTGGCCGAGCAGGGAGCCCGATGTGGGGCTCGATCCCAGGACCCTGGGATCATGACCTGAGCCAAAGGCAGACGCCCAACGACTGAGCCACCCAGGCGCCCCAAGAAAAAAAATTTTTTAATTAATTAGGCCATGAGAATAACAAAGAGTAAGGGTTCTACATGTTTTCAGATCCCATAATGGATAATACTGTAGTGCAAATCAACTTTACAGGCCCCAAATGCAAATGTGTAAAAAGATAACATCTATATTTTGCCAAACTATACTGAATTTCTATATCAAGACTCCACTTATGGTTAAAAGCAAAATAAATTTAGATAAACTCAGTCAACTGAGATTTTTTAAAAAGATTTATTTATTTATTTTAGAGAGAGACAGAGCATGCTCAAGCAGGGGCAGGAACAGAGGGAGAGGGAGAGGGAGAGAGAGAGACAGAGAAGAAGACTCCCCACTAAGTGCAGAGCCTGATGCAGGGCTTGATCCCATGACCCTAAGATCATGACCTGAGCCAAAACCAAGAGTCGCATGCTTAACCGACTGAGCCACCCAGGCACCCCTCAACTGAGTTTTTTTCCCTTCTCTTTCTCCCTGGTCTAACATCAATAGTTTATGTGGGGTGGAGAGCAGGGGGGAATGATACTGGTATGGTCCTTGGTCATCATCTATCCATGGTGGAAATTATTAAAGTATACACCATCTTTTTGACCTCGGGCATTGGCATATTTCCATGCTGCTATCTGCAGAGGCTTCATGTTTACAGGTGCCATGAGGTCCATGCTGGTATCCACGGCTGCATTCCCCAATCCCCAAACCACAAAAACACAGTGTCCACAGGCTAGGTCTCATTCATTCTCTCCTCCTCCTACTCTCTCAACAGCTCATACAACAGGATGAGGGTGGGGATCCAAGACTGGACCCCAAGCCATGGGACCTCTTGAGCCTATTCTCTTGAGCACTTTGCTGTAGCCTCTGCTTGTTGGAGGAGGTTCATTTAATCTTTCCAGAGAATAATGTGGTCATTTATGTTAAGGAGTTTTAAACATGTGCAAAATCTTTGAGCCAGCAACTACTCTTCTGGATATTCTAAGAAAATAGGTGTCCGCACAAAGATTTCTGTGCAAGCACGTTCTGTGAAGAATTATTTGTCAAAGTGAAAAGTTGGAAATTGCTAAAATTACCACCAATATGCAAATAAATTGAACTGTGATACAGCCATACGATAGAATCCTATGCAGCCATTATAAAATAATTGAAAAATTTTCTGTTTACAAACACAGAAATATGCACACAATGCATTCAGTGGGGAAAAACACAATATAGCAGATCATTTTATGTTTGCAAAATTGTGTATTTCTATGTGTATGAATAGAAGAAAGTCTTGGAAGAGATCATTTTAAATCCTAAAACGAAGAGTGGTATTCTTAAAATCATCAAATTTTATCTGTCCAAACATTTTACTGTATGCATGTGTGATTTATATTGGATGGGGAGAATAAGCTCTCCTTATTAGAGGGTTAAAAAAAATGTAGTACATGGAGATTGTTTGACCTAGATGCCCTATTTGGCTTTATTCTAACATGAAATTCCATGATTTCATAGAAATAATCCTTGTCTGGATCAAAGAAGGCACTTTACCGTCCCTTCCTAACAAGCCAACCCTCTCTCCCTTACTTGGGATGCTGTAGGTTTACGGGACTGTTTTCCACATGAACCAGGGAAATCCATTCAAGCTGAAGGCCCTGGTGGACAAGTGGCCTGATTTTACAACAGTGGTTATCCGCCCTCAGGAGGAGGTAAGGTGCCGAATGTGAAATGAATATGCCTCTGTGTTAATTTTTGCTGTGTGCCTGCCAAGGAGCTGGTAGTGTGGCAGCCCCAGGGGATATAGAAATGAATTGTGTGATGGTGGGCAAGTCTCTGTCTTCAAGGAATTCACAGCCTAGAAGAAAAAATCAATAAGCAAATAAAACAACACGGTGTGAAGTATGCAAGAACAGAAGATGTACAACACAGAAATAACCCAGGTGAAAGCTGATTCAACTATGAAGGTTGGAGATGGAGGTTACAGGATAAGGTCAGAGAATTTCCTGATAAGAGGTTTCATGTGCACTGGATTTTGTGCATATTTTGTAGATAGTGTTAGGCTGACAAGAAAAAGAGGCCATTCTAACCAGAGAAAATGCCAAGGGCCAAGATAGGAAGGTGTGAGAGAACGATGAATTAGAATGATTATAAAAAGTAAATTTATAAAACTATAATTTCCATATGCATTTGGGGGAGACATTTAAAGATTTGTTTATTTTTATTTTAGAGATAGAAAGAGAGAGAGAGCATAAGTCGGGGGAGGAGCAGAGGGAGAGGGAGAGAATCTCAAGGCCGACTCCGCACTGAGCGTGGAACCTGATGCAGGGCTAGATCTTACAACACTGAGATCATGACCTGAGCCAAAACCAAGAGTTGGACACTTAACCAACTGTACCACCCAGGTGCCCACATTTTGGGGAAACACTTAAAAACTAGAGAAACTAAACAGTTAATACATTCCAGACAAAAATTCCTAAGCTTATCTTTAAACACCCAGTAAAATCATAAGTTTATAAAAATACAAATATTATATCTTTCATAGAAATAAAATTATTTGAAAACCACTAAATTAAATAATATATAAAGAAATTTGTATTAGTAATAAAAACTGAACTGAAATAAAATTATTTAATCTTTTATGTTAAATGTGATCTTAAGGCCAAAATGTATTAGTGGGTATCCATGCTGACTTGTCAGTGTATTTTGGGGCATATTTTCCAATTATTTTTTAAGAAGCTTTCTAATTCTGCACTGAGCTGTGGTAATATTTTCCTGTGCCTCCCTTTGCCCAATAATCTCATCTGTTATCGGAAGGAGTTAAGATGATGGAGGAGTAGGGGGACCCTAAGTTTGTCTCATCCCTCCAATACAACTAGAAAGTTATCAAATCATTCTAAACACCCAAGAAACCAATCCAAGGTCTGAAAAAACAAATGCAAGTCTACAAGTAGAAAAGCAACCACTGTTTGGAAGGTAAGAGGTACAGAGACTTGAATCTGGGGTGATACAGTTGAGGATACAGAGGCAGGGAGGGAGCCTACTTAAGGAGACTACTGCGAAGTATTATAAGCAGTGGAGTGCAGAATTGGAACTTTTAGTAGTCTGCTACAGTGGGGCACGTGCCCGGCTTAAAGGTGTTCAGGTGGCGAAGCGGCTCAGGTGGCAAATCGGGGCAGAATCCCAGGTGTGACAGCATGGTCTCAGGATCCCCTGGGTTGCAAGAAGAAAGGGTGGTGCCTAAGTGCGGCAGAGTTTCCAGGTGTAGGAACGGGGTAGACAGCTGAGAACAGGGAGTGTAGTTGCTGGCTTTCTGCTCTGTGTTGCTATAAACTGCAAATGGCTGCGTAGTTGTGTGAAGCTTTCTTGCAAACAGGTCCAACAAAAAGCAGAAGCATATTGAGACCCTCCCTGGGAGGAACAACCCGGGTCCCCACCACAGGAGTCCCTAAAAATTTGGAGTTTTGAAACTCAGTCATGTGCCTGAGATAAAAATGCTTGGATACATGTAGGGTGAACACAGAATCCTGACAAAAGCCAAGGAGACAAAAGTGATTGATTGCTTTTCTCGGAGGGCTCACTGATGAGCGGGCGCAGAGAATTTTCAGCTCCAGGGCTAGAGAGCCTGGCTCCCCCATTTTCAACCCCCGCTTCAGTGCTGAAAACCTTCAGGGAGCAAAACAGCACCACCTAGTGGAGTCTGGAGCTGCTTACACTGAGCTCGGCCTCTGCACACTGGAGGAGCATTTCCACTAGGACAAGTCCACCTAAGAGGCAGCAAAACTGGTGCCTCCCACCAGCGCAAACAACTCGTTCACATCAAATTAACTGATCATAGAGGCCTGCAAAGCTTCAGCTGTTGGGGAAAACAGTATATAGCATTCTTTGTATTTTTATCTTTTAGTCTTTTAGTATTATTTTTTCAGTTATTTTCTTATTTTTTCAATTATTTTTTATTCTTTTTATTTTTATACATACTTTATATCTTTATTGTTTCATTTTTTGTTTCCTTTCATTGTATTGTATTTTATATATATATATACACATTATATATATGTATATATTATTGTATTGTGTTTTATATATATACACATATATGTATATATATTATATACATATATATTTTCTTTCTTTCTTATTTTGGGATCTAGTTTTTTTTAACAAGCAGACCAAAACACACCCAGGACCTAGGGGGTCTTTTCATTGTTGTTGTTGTTGTTGTTTCTTTCTTCTATTCTTTTCTGGACAAAATGGTAAGACAGAAAAATTCACCCCAAAAGAAAGAACATGAGGTAGTACTCACAGCCAGGGATTTAATCAATATGGATGTAAGTAAGATGTCCAAACTAGAATTTATTTTTTTTTTTATTTTTTTTTATTTTTATTTTTTAAAGATTTTATTTATTCATTTGAGACAGAGAGAATGAGAGAGAGAGAGCACATGAGAGGGGGGGAGGGTCAGAGGGAGAAGCAGGCTCCCTGCCGAGCAGGGAGCCCGATGCGGGACTCGATCCAGGGACTCCAGGATCATGACCTGAGCCGAAGGCAGTCGCCTAACCAACTGAGCCACCCAGGCGCCCCCAAACTAGAATTTAAAACAACGATTATAAAGACACTACGTGGGCTTGAAAAAAGCATAGAAGACACTAGAGAATCCCTTACTATAGAGATGAAAGAACTAAAATCTAGTCAGGCCAAAATTAAAACTGCTATTACCGAGATGCAGCCCCAAGTGTAGGTCATAAAAATGAGTATGAATGAAGCAAAAGAAAGAATCAGTGATATAGAAGATGAAATGATGGAAAATAAGGAAGCTGAAAAGAGAGAGAAAGAAAACTATTAGATCATGAAGGTAGACTTAGGGAACTCAGCAATTCCACAGAACAAAATAATATCTGTATTACAGTAGTCCCAGAAGAAGAAGAGAGGGGGAAAGGGGAACAGAATAGAGAACCCAGAAATGGACCCTCAAATCTATGGTCAAGTAAACTTCAGCAAAGCAGGAAAGAATATCTAATGAAAAAAAGACAGTCTGTTCAATAAATTGTGCTAGGAAAATTGGACAGTCACATGGAGAAGAATGAAACTGGACCAATTTCTTACACCATACACAAAAATAAACTTAAAATGGATGAAAGACCTCAATGTGAGACCGGAATCCATCCAAATCCTAGAGGAGAACACAGGCAGCAACCTCTTTGACCTCTGCCACAGCAACTTCTGGCTAGACACATCTCCAAAGGCAAGGGAAACAAAAGCAAAAATGAACTATTGGGACTTCATCGGGATAAAAAGCTTTTGCACAGCAAAGGAAACAATCAATAAAACTAAAAGGCAACCTACAGAATGGGAGAAGATATTCACAAATGACATATCTGGTAACAGGCTAGTATCCAAAATCTATGAAGAACTAAGCACAAACTCAACACCCAAAAGACAAAAAATCCAGTCAAGAAATGGGCAGAATCCCTGCTCAGCAGGGAGCCTGCTTCTCCCTCTGCCCCTCCCCTTGCTTGTCCCCTTTTTCTCTCTCTCTGTTAAATAAATAAAATCTTAAAAAAGAAAGAAAGAAAGAAAGAAAGAAAGAAAGAAAGAAAGAAAGAAAG
>NW_022589719.1:26688126-26763106 GCF_004348235.1 Phoca vitulina | reverse complement strand
AAAGAAAGAAAGAAAGAAAGAAAGAAAGAAAGAAAGAAAGAAAGAAATGGGCAGAAGACATTAACAGACATTTCTCCACAGAACACATACAAATGGCCAACAGACACATGAAAAAATGTTCCACATCACTCGGTATCAGGGAAATACAAATCAAAAGCACAATGAGATACCACCCACACCAGTCAGAATGGCTAAACTTAACAATGCAGGAAACAGGGGCGCCTGGGTGGCTCAGTCGTTAAGCGTCTGCCTTCGGCTTAGGTCATGATCTCAGGGTCTTGGGATCGAGCCCCACATCGGGCTCCCTGCTCGGCGGGAAGCCTGCTTCTCCCTCTCCCACTCCCCCTGCTTGTGTTCCCTCTCTCACTGTGTCTCTATCTTCAGATAAATAAATAAAATCTTTAAAAAAAAAAATGCAGGAAACAACATATGTTGGTGAGGATGCTGAGAAAGGGGAACCCTCTTACACTGTTGGTGGGAATGCAAACTGGTGTAGCCACTCTGGAAAACAGTATGGAGGTTCTTAAAAAAAGTTAAAAATAGAGTTACCCTGCAACTCAGCAACTGCACTACTAGGTATTTATCCAAAGAATACAAACAGTGATTTGAAGGGGCACCTGCACCCCAATGTTTATAGCAGCAATGTCTACAGTAGCCAAAATATGGAAAGAGCCCAAATGTCCACTGACAGATGAATTGATAAAGAAGATGTGGTTTATATATATACAATGGAATATTACTCAGTCATCAAAAAGAATGAAATCTTGCCATTTGCAATAACATGGATGGAACTAGAGGATATTATGCTAAGTCAGTTATAATAAGTCAGTTAGAGAAAGACAAATACCATATGATTTCACTCATATGTGTAATTTAAAAATAAAACAGAGGAACATAGGGAAAGGGAAGGGGGAAAAAAGATAAAAACAGAGGGGGGGCAAACCACAAGAGACTCTTTAACAATAGGGAACCAACTGACTGTAGCTGGAGGGGAGGGGAGTGGGGGGATGGGGTAACTGGGTGATGGGCATTAAGGAGGGCACTTGAGGTAATGAGCAGTTGGTGTTACATGCAACTGATGAATCACTAAATTCTACCCCTGGAACTGAAAATACACTACATGTTAACCAAATTGAATTTAAGTAAAAAAAAAATTTTTTTTAAGAATAATTTAAAAAAATAAAAAATAGAAAGCAAATCAAAAAAAATAATAATCTCGGGCGCCTGGGTGGCTCAGTTGGTTAAGCGACTGCCTTTGGCTCAGGTCATGATCCTGGAGTCCCTGGATCGAGTCCCGCATCAGGCTCCCCACTCGGCAGGGAATCTGCTTCTCCCTCTGACCCTCCCCCCTCTCATGTGCTCTCTCTCTCTCTCTCTCATTCTCTCTCTCAAATAAATAAATAAATAAAATCTTTAAAAATAAATAAATAAATAAAATAATAATCTCATCTGTTATTTAATAATTTGAGATGATCTTCCTAAATAAGTGGTTTCTTTCTTTTTGGAACTACACTTTGTTTAACTCTAGCATTGTTTTAAGAAAGCATTTCTAATTTTCATCTTCTTTGGCTTAAGTATATGTGGCAATTTTAATCCAGAACTAGCTACAACCAAATTTAATACTGTCACATTCATAAATGGTGTGTTCTGCAAGTATTTGAACTGTAGTAAAATTTATTCTTGCAACACTTTTCCTTATCAGTTGTTTTCCTCTTCTTCCCACTGAGAATAACAGAAGTATAGAAGAATGCTTTCTAAATTGTCTTTGCTTGATTTGAAATTTTAATGCAATATGTGGGTAGAGAGTATATTGTTATACAATTTTCTATCATAAATTGAATACTTGACTCTCTCCTCTTGATCTCATTATTTAAATGATTTAGGAATAATTGTAATGCACCAATAAAAATACCAACAGTTTAGTACTTAAAAATATCACAGTATATCTCACATTTTGGTCCTTAGTATATTTTGAATGTATTCCATGTATGGTGTAGAAAGTGGTCCAGTTTCATTCTTTTCCATGTAGCTGTCCAGTTTTTCCAACACCATTTATTGAAGAGACAGTCTTTTTTCCATGGATATTCTTTCCTGTTCTCTTGTCATATAATAATGGACTATATAAACAGGAGTTTATTTCTGGCTCTCTATTCTGTTTCATTGATTTGTGTATTTATTTTTGTGCCAATATCATATTGTTTTGATTACTACAGCTTTGTAATATATCTTGAAATCTGGAATTGTGATATCTCCATCTTTATTTTTCTTTCTCAAGATTGCTTTTGCTATCCAGGGTCTTGGTGGTTCCATAAAAACAAATTTTAATGTTATTTGTCCTAGGTCTGTGAAAAATGCTGTTGGTATTTTGATAGGGTTTTCACTGAATCTGTACTTTGAGTAGTATGGATATTTTGACAATATTAATTCTTCCACCCCATGAGCATGAAATATCTTTCCCTTTGTTTGTGTCATCTTCAATTTCTTTCATCAGTGTTTTGTAGTTTTCAGAGTACAGGTCTTTCAGTTCATAGGTTAAGTTTATTCCTATGTATTTTATTCTTGCTAATGCAATTGTAAATGGAATTGTTTTCTTAATTTCTCTATTACTTCATTATAAGTGTATAGAAACAATCAATTTCTTTGTATTAATTTTGTATCCTGCAACTATACTGAATTTATTTATTACTTTTAAAAATTTTTGAATGGAGTCTTAGGGCTTTCTATGTATAGTATCATGTCTTCTGCAAATAGTGACAGTTTAACTTCTTTAACAATTTGGATGAATTTTATTTCTTTTTCTTGTTGGATTGCTGTGGTTAGGACTTCTAGTACTATGTTGAATAAAGTGGCAAGAGTGGGGGGCACCTGGGTGGTGCAGTTGGTTAAGTGTCCGACTCTTGGTTTCGGCTCAGGTTGTGATCCCATAGTCATGGGATCCAGCCCTGCGTCTGGCTCAGCGCTCGGTGTGGAGTCTGCTTGAGATTCTCTTTTCCTCTCCTTCTGCCCCTCCCACTCATGTGCTCTCTCTTTCTGAAATAAATAGATAAATCTTTAGAAAAAAAAATGGCAAGAGTGGACATCCTTGTCTTCTTCCCGACTTTAGAGGAAAGTTCTCAGTTTTTCACCATAAGGGCTTAATATCCAAAATCCATAAAGAATTTACACAACTCAATACCAAAAAACAAATAATCCAATTTAAAAGTGGGCAGAGGACCTGAATTAGATACTTTTCCAAAGAAGACATACACATGGCCTATAGACACATGAAAAAATGCTCAACATCACTCATCATCAGGGAAACACAAATCAAAACCACAATGAGATATCACCTTACAGCTGTCAGAAAGGCTACAATCAAAAAGATAAGAAATAACAAGTGTTGGTGTGGATATGGAGAAAAAGGACCCTCATGCACTGTTGGTGGAAATGTAAACTGGTACAGCCACTGTGGAAAACAGTAAGGACGTTCCTCAAAAAACTAAAAATAGAAATACCATATGATCCAATAATTGCATTACTGGGTATTTACCCAAAGAAAATGAAAACACAAATATGAAAAGATAGATGCACCCTGATGTCTATAGCAGCATTATTTATAATAGCCAAGATAGGGAAGCAACCCAAGTGTCCATCAATAGAAGAATGGATTAAAATTTAGTGTTTGTGGAGTTATTACTCAGCCATAAAAAGAATGATATCTTGCCATTTGTGACAACATGGATGGACCTTAAGTGTATAATGCTAAGTGAAATAAGTCAGACAGAGAAAGACAAATACCATATGATTTCCCTCATATGTGGAATCTAAAAAACAAACAAGCAAAAAACAAAAATCAGAAACAAGGGGCACCTGGGTGGCTCAGTCAGTTAAGCATCTGTCTTCGGCTCAGGTCATGATCCCAGGGTCCTGGGATGGAGCCCCTGAGTTGGGCTCCTTGCTGAGTGGAAGCCTGCTTCTCCCTCTGCCTCTGCCTGCTGCTTTCCCTGCTTATACATGCTCTCTGTCAAAAATAAATAAAAATCTTTAAAAAAAAAATCAGAAACAAATCCATAAATACGGAGAACTGATGATTCCCTTTTGTACAGGCTTCCTGTTACGGCATGAGTAAGTCATGGGGATAAAAGCTACAGCGTAGGGAATACAGTCAGTGGTGGTGTAATGGCGTTGTATGTGAGAGACGGTAGCTATACTTGTGAGGATAGCATAGACTATAGATTTGTTGGATCACTGTGTTGTACACCTGAAACTAATGTAACATTGTGTGTCAACTATACTTCAATTTTAAAAACTCACAGTAGAGTGGAATTTAGAAAAAAGTACTGCAATCATGAAATATTAAGAATTTGTTTTATTCCCCTTTTCCCAATGACAATAGGAGATGATAGATGATTTTGATCACTACACCAATACTTACCAAATCTACTCCAAGGACCTCAACAACTGTCAGGAATTCCTTGGCTCGCCGGAAGTCATCAACTGGAAACAGCATTTGCAGATCCAAAGTAAGAGAAATGGGATGTGTGCAGACTCACTTCTCTGTCCTGAACAATTTTCCCTATGAGTCATATCTCCTACCCCCTGAGCTCTAGACCCTCAGCCTGCTGCCAAATTTTTAACTCACTCATAAAGGGAGGAAAAAATACCCTCAAAGCTTGCAAAGAATGGGTTTTATAAAGAACCATAATATAATTTCTTGATAGCCAAGGATTTATGGCATATTTTGCAGACATATCCAGGATCCCTTTGAATGACTGGATACCAAAGCAGAGCTTCCCCTAGGGCCTTCCATTCCTGGAATAAGAATGACAACTTGTGCCATAAAGCACCTCCCATATCATGAAGGGCAACTGTCATGGTTGTGGACATGCCCTCAGAGTCAGACTCCCTAGAATGGCATCTGCCTGTTACTTGCTATGTGATTCTAGTCACATGACTTAACCTCTCTGAGACTCTGACTTTCATATACAAAAATGAGGATAGTGATAGTTTCTAGAACACAGGGGCATTGGAAAGATTAAATGAAATCTTGAATAGGAATTTCTTACTACAATACCTGGATGGGTCTGTTAACTTTTGCCGTGTAGCAAACCGCGTAATTCTGTGAATCAACAGTTTGGGCTGGTCTCACTTGGGTTTACTCATGCAGTTACAGTCAGTCGGTGGGTGGACTATGGGCCGACTGCCACAGCACAGCCTCAGGCACGTGTTGGAATCATGGTTCTGGCTGTCAGGGTTGGCTGCCATGGTGATGGCATGTTAGGAGCCCGTGACCTCCGCAGGCTAGCCGAGGTCTATTCATATGGTATTGGTTTCAAGGTAATCGACATCACAAGGAGAGGGCTAGCCCCAGTGGTCAAGCATTTTTAAGTTTTTCCCCCGCCTCAAATTTATTTTTCCCCACTGGCAAGAGCAAATCATATGGCCAAGGTTTGATGCAGTGCAGGAGATGACTAGTCCAGGGAATGGATACAAGGACATGTGGGCGATTGTAGGCCATTCCTGCAACAATCTACTGCACTGAGGACACAGTAAGTGCACAATGGATATTGACTACTATTTTTCTAAAACACTCCTCTCCTTTCATTATCAAAACTACATGATTATGAAGTCCAGAAAACTTGGTTCCAGTCTTGCTTTGCCACTAATGGCTTAATGAATTTCTGGGCCCATTTTCACGTACGGAAAATGGGGAAA
The DNA here is from genome assembly GCF_004348235.1 of Phoca vitulina. NCBI lineage: Eukaryota > Metazoa > Chordata > Mammalia > Carnivora > Phocidae > Phoca > Phoca vitulina. The sequence goes on along the minus strand of NW_022589719.1, from coordinate 26,757,412 downwards.
ATTGCCCAAATCCTGCAGCAGCACTGAGCCTAGGTTCTCTATAATCCCAGACACTTCCTACTCCAGTGGAGTGCTTCTCCACAGAATGTACTTAAACCACCGTCTCTCCTTATAATCCCATCCAGGTTCACAGCCCAGCCTAAATGAGGTGATACAAAATCTTGCAGCCACTAAATCTGTCCAAGTCAAGCAAACACGGTGCTTTCTCTATATGATGGCTAAAGCAGTAAAGAAACTGGTTCCTTCCCTGCTGGACGTAAAGAAGTTATCACCCAGTGGTGGCAAACCCAAGGCCATGTGAGTTTGCTACAAGTCACTCGGCATTACTCACAACTCGCACTGTGATGTAGCCTCCCGTTTTCGCTCCCTGCTTCCACTCTGGCCCATCTGCAATCAATATTCTTCAATGTGGCCAGAGTAATTTAAAAAAAAAAAAAATGTAATTCAGACCATGTTCCTCCTCTGCTGAAAATACTCCACCATTTCCTCTCTCATCTGGAATCTATCAAACTTCTGCCCACTTCTTTGATCTATCCTGTCCTTCCTGCGTGCTTGCTCCAACAACAGTGGCCTTTTTCTGTCCTTCTGTCACCGCAAGCTCACCGATACTCAGGGACTTTGCATCTGCTATTTCCCCTGACTACTCTGTCTCTCGAGACAATAGAGGTAAGAACAAACACAAACCTCCATACTCATGGACTTTGTTTTTCTCCTGGACCTCCAATAGCAACCAAGAGATGTTTAAACTCTCCTCCCTGGACGCTACCCACGCTCCCTTGGTGAATAAATTCTGGCATTTCGGTGGCAATGAGAGGAGCCAGAGATTCATCGAGCGCTGCATCCGGACCTTCCCCACCTTCTGCCTGCTGGGGCCCCAGGGGACCCCTGTGTCCTGGGACCTGATGGACCAGACAGGAGAGATGCGGATGGCGGGGACCGTGCCTGAGTACCGGGACCAAGGCCTTATCTCTCACATCGTCTATTCCCAGACCCAGGCTCTAGACAAACTTGGCTTCCCCCTGTATTCTCACACAGACAAGAATAACAAAATCATGCAGAAGATGTGTTACAGGCTGCATTACATCCCCATGCCCTGTGACTGGAACCAGTGGTACTGTGTGCCCCTGTGAAGCAGCCCTGAACACAAGCCCATGTCAGATGGGCCTGCGCCTGGGAGGACAGAGGGAAATAAGAAACTGTAAATGTAACCATCATTAAGGGAACAGCACTATTTGGGCTCTGGGGAAGCAGCATGGTGGGTCAACATGACCACCCTGGTCCCTGCACAAAAATTGCTGGTGGGCTTCTTTAGATTTATCAGTAGGAAGCAGCCCCAGGTATTCCCGATGTGGCCCCCACATAATTGAGCCCCCCACACTTCTGGGATCTCTGTGACACTCCTTCATCAGCTCCATGTTGCCCCAAATCGCTCCTCCTGGAATTCCTAGGACATGGATTATATTAGTAGAGCCTTGACAAATTTTCCGGGGAGGCGTAATATTTTCTGGGCATTATGATTTATTCCTCCTCCTTTCTATGGCTGTTTCCTTAGTTATCAGCTAGTGTGTTCTGCTCATTAGGTTTGTAGAGATTATCTTATCTTCTGATTGCTGCTTTAGAAGTACATTAAATACATACAAATATATATGAGATGTTAGGTTAAACATAGTACACATGATATAGCAGAGAGAGTTAATAAGAAAAAGACATATGTTAGCCTGTCCTCTCCTCACCCCCACACTTTCCTAAACCCACCTGAACCCCAAACAATAAAGAGATTTTGTGTTTTACTGCATAAGGTGAAATGAAGCGGTTCATGATGGGGAGAGCATGGGTGAGTTTATGGAGAGAGGGAAGAGGGAGCAACCAGGGAGTGGATATTTATTGAGAAGAGACAGAAGATGATAGGGAGGGTATGGATATGTATTGCCCCACTTGCCCTCAGCATGTTATTTCAGGATGCCTGAATTCTATGAAGTTCATGGGAGAATCTGGTTGGGAGTGTGGCAGGTTATTCTTCCTGGTAGGGACAGATGAGCTGGGAGGGTTCCTTTGCCCCAGCAAATCACCTGGATTAAGAACCTGTTTCCTTCTGGTCCACCTAAGCCTGGCATTAGGCTAGGGAATTGGGGATGAAATGCCCCACCCACCCACACACACAGAAATTGACTGAGGTTTAATTTCTTGGCCAGTCAACGTTTCTCAACCTTGGCACAGTGGATATTTTAGGCTGGACAATTCTCTGTTGTGGGGTAGGGACTGTCCTGTGCTTTTGTAGAATGCTTAGCAGGACCCCTGGCTCTACCCACTGATGCCAGTAGCATCCTCCATCCTGGTTATGACAACTAAAAATGTCTCCAGGTATCGATAAGTGTGCACTGCAGGCAAAGTACCTGTGACTGAGAGACACTGGTCTAGATAAAGGATTCTCAAACTTGAGCCTGCATCAGAATCACAGACTGTGATTTAACTGTCAGGCCTGTTAAAACACAGACTGTAGCCTAACTCCTAGATTTCTGATTCAGTAGATTTTGGGTAGAGCCCCAGAATTTAAATTTCTAACAAGTTTCCAGGTGATCCTGATGCTGCTGGTCCACGAACCAGGCTTTGAGAACCACTGGTTTAGAGAAATAATAGAACATATTATGTCCTAGAGCCATAGATGAAAATTCATATTGCACACTACTTAGGCATATTGTTTTACTTTTGTAGGTATAATGTAAATTTACATTCGAATTGATAATATTATTTCATTATTAAGGAGGGCATGTGTTGCAATGAGCACTGGGTGTTATACGCAAACAATGAATCATGGAACACTACATCAAAAACTAATGATGTAATGTATGATTAACATAACATAATAAAGAAATAAAAATAAATAAATTGCTAAAGCTTCTAAAACATTGTCATTAAACAGTGCAATAGGCAGACACCACACTATACTTTCACTACTTCCCCATAAAACCTGCTCACTAGAGAATTATTTTTTAATAAAGGAAAAGAGTATCTTCAGCTATTGAACACTGTTCCATGGAAAAACACAGACCTTTGGGTGCTAAGAGTTGCCCAGCATGACCATTTACCTGGGCTGTTGGAAATCTGACCTGAAGGATTTTTTGTAGTCAGGCTTCTGGTATGGAATGAATAGGTCATGGGAATAAAAGGTACCTCCTAGGGAATATTGTCAATGATACTGTAATAGTGCTGAATGGTGACAGATGGTAGCTACACTTGTGATGAGCACAGCATAAGGTATAGAGATGCTGAACCACTATCCTTCACACCTGAAACTAACGTAACATGATGTGTCACCTCCAGTCAATTAAACAAAAATGAAAAAAAAATAAAAGCAGGTGATTCTGGAAAAAGAAATCTAAAAAAGACTGCCCTGGGTCCTCACTGTGAGAGATTCTATCAGGTTTTCCTGATAGCCAATATAGCTGTAAGCTTACGCAAAGACTTATCCCCAGATGATAAGAATTGGAAGAATTAACCCATTAAAAGTTGTAAAAGCAGTTTTTCCAGGGAACCTCTGAAAGCAGATAGTACACAGAAGATGACTGCCTGAAAACAAGCAAAACAAAAACAAAAACAAAACCAGAAATCCAGATAAATTTCTCAGCTTCCACTAAAGACCACAGAAACAAGATTCTAATAGTCCCATTCTCCTTCACATGTTTATATCCTTTCTTGTTTTGATTTTTGATTGTATTATCCTTTTTTCCAGCTTAAGGTTATCCAATTCTGATTTTCTGTCAAATATCCCCCTTAACTGCTGACTAACTTCTTTAGGTTCTTTTTTTGTTTTGAGAGAGAGAGAGAGAACACAGGGGGAGAGGAGCAGAAGGACAAAGAGAGATAGAATCTTAAGCAGGCTCCAGCCCAGTCCGGAGCCCAAGGTAGGGCTCGAGATCAAGACCTGAATCAAAATCAAGAGTCCGACACTTAACCAACTGAGCCACCCAGGCACCCCAACTTCTTTAGGTTCTAAGGACAATTCCATCTTAATTCTATAATTTATTTCTTTCAAGCTATTGCTAATGCAGTCAACTTAAAGAATTTCTACACATGGCCGCTCCTGAGGAAAACCCCACAAATAATGGACATATATTCAACTGATGATATTGAATTTAATTTTGAACAATGATTTCTGGTCAACAACTAGGCTTTAGGAAGATTAGAAAGATACTATTGATAAACATTCATGGAATGTTTGCAGGAACAACACTTTTGTAAAGTTTTGTTGACAAGAATTGACCAAATTTGATAAAACTTATCAAATATTATCACTCAATCTTAACCACGTGAATCACTCCAACACTCGGTCATACTAGCTTTTTGTGAGCTTTCAGAGGTATTTTCTTGGTATTAATACTGCAAATCAGATCCCAAAGACTCAAACATTTGCTTTTTATTTATTTGAGAGAGCGAGTGAGTAGGGGGGTAGTGGCAGAGGGAGAGAATCTGCAAGCAGACACCCCGCTGAGCACAGAGCCCCACGTGGGATTTGATCCCACGACCCATGAGATCACAACCTGAGCTGAAACTAAGAGTGGGACGCTTAACTGACTGAGCCACCCAGGCGCCCCCCACAGGGACTCAAACATTTGAAACTTTGAGTTATCCTAACAAAGTAATACAAGGTTCAAAATTCTTAGACATAGAAAGAAGTTTAAAGATGGTACAGTACTGTTACATTAATCTTACCAATAATTATACTCTTTTCATACAATATATAGAAGGAAATGTCCTTGTGCTGTAAAGATGGACATATAAAATATTCCTGAGAATCAGAAACTGTTTGTTCATAGTAAAACCAAGATATGCAAAACCCACAGCATTAGCAATTTAAACATACCTCATGAAAGTCTCTTGTCTTCTTATCCTCTAAGGGAATCACATTCTTTTATGCCATGCCAGGACTGTGGGAATCTTAGGCCATTCCAGTGTATCTCTCCCCCAACTCCCTCAGTGGACCATGTGTCCTTTCAAAGAGTCTGAAAATGTCAAGTACACCTGTAATTATACCTGCTAGCTGATGAGACACCTCTTGAGAACTGGAACTGGACAGCCCAAGGTGGTCATCTATTACTGTGCTTCCAATTATCTCTCATAACAAATAACACTCGTCAAGCCGTATAGCAATATCAAACTAGCTTATGTACTTCAGCCCACAGGGTTAGGGGTACTAGAATAGGCTTGGATTTTCTTTGGCCAACTGGCAGGAATCTGTGCCATTGCAAACACACTGGATTAACACCAAAGGTGAGTTGGAACAATCTAGTCTAAGAGAAATAAAATCCTACCTGACTTCAAATGGTTTCTTCCTCTCCTAAGTTAGTTCCCTTATGAGATGGAGCAAACTTCCAACACTTTTATCTGTTTTCAAGTTACTTCATGTCTGCTAAAATATCTGGTTACATTTGGATAATGTTTTAACATGATTTTGCTTTTCTTCAATACCAGGAATCTCAAATTAAGGCAAAGGTTTATCTAACTTTGTGACTTGAACATTTCCACTTACATATAATGAGCTGGTTAAGAATAGTCGCCTTGAGTCAACACCGATGAGGAATTTGATGAGGATGTTTAACAGGAAAAGCATATGCAGTTATCTGGACTGTGTAGGACTGTGCTGTAGGACAACATATCATCTCTTTTTTACATTCTTCTCTTCGTTGCATCATTTTTCTCTTTATTAGCATGATCATATCAAAAAGGGGCTGGATCTCCAACCACAGGGAAAAGTATTTCACTCAGTATTTTGAGAGACACATTTACATAGGCAACCTAACCTACATTAAGGTAATTTTGTTTTGTTTTGTTTCACTTAAGAAACACAATATAGGGGTGCCTGGGTGGCTCAATCGTTGGGCGTCTGCCTTCAGCTCAGGTCATGATCCTGGGGTCCTGGGATCGAGCCCCACATCGGTCCCCCTGCTCCGCGGAGAGCCTGCTTCTCCCTCTCCCTCTCCCACTCCCCCTGCTTGTGTTCCTGCTCTCACTATCTCTCTCTGTCAAATAAATAAAATCTTAAAAAAAAAAAAAAAGAAAAGAAACACAATATATATTTTATATTCATCAGGAACTTGTCTAAGCATTTCACTAATGTTAGCCTATTTAATTAAAAAAAAACAACAACTAGTAACAGTGGGTAGTATTATTAACCCCACCTACAGAAGAGGAAACTAAAGCATAGAGAGATTAGATAACTGGTCAAAGACACACAACTGGTAAATGGTAGCCTCAGGATCCAAACCCTGAGATACAACCAGAATTCCAAACTTGCAGAACCAGTTCTCTGAACCTTTGACCCAGAGGGAGAAACTGAATGCCTCTGTTTCCTATACCAGCTAATAGAAACTTATCCACACCTCCAGCTTTTTAAAAGGGCAAGGTCTACATTAAGAGCTTCAGCTTAGTGATTTTTGTAGAAAATTTATTGGGACTTCATCAACATAAAAAGATTCTGCACAGCAAAAGAAACAGTCAACAAAACTAAAAGGCAACCTACAGAATGGGAGAAGATATTTGCAAATGACTTATCAGATAAAGGCTAGTATCCAAGGCCTATAAAAAACTTATCAAACTCAACACCCAAAAAACAAATAATCCAGTCAAGAAATGGGCAGAAGACATGAACAGACATTTCTCCAAAGAAGACATACAAATGGCCAACAGACACATGAAAAAAATGCTCAACATCCCTCAGCATCAGGGAAACACAAATCAAAACCACAGTGAGATACCATCCCACACCAGTCAGAATGGCTAAAATTAACAAGACAGGAAACAATAAATGTTGGTGAGGATGCGGAGAAAGGGGAACCCTCTTACACTGTTGGTGGGAATGCAAGCTGATGCAGCCACTCTGGAAAACAGTATAGAGGTTCCTCAAGAAGTTAAAAATAGAGCTACCCCAATTGCACTACTAGGGATTTACCCCAAAGATAGAAATGTAGTGATCTGAAGGGGCACCTACACCCCAATGTTCATAGCAGCAATATCCACAATAGCCAAACTGTGGAAAGAGCCAAGATGTCCATCAACAGAAGAATTGATAAAGAAGATGTGGTATATATATATATACACAATGGAATATTATTCAGCCATCAGAAAGGATGAATACTTACCATTTACATTGACGTGGATGAAACTGGAGGGTATTATGCTGAGTGAAATAAGTCAATCAGAGAAAGGCAATTATCATACGGTTTCACTCATATGTGGAATTTAAGAAACAAAACAGAGGATCATAGGGGAAGGGAGGGAAAACTGAATGGGAAGTCATCAGACAGGGAGAAAAACCATGAGAGACTCTTAACTATAGGAAACAAACTGAGGGTTGCTGGAGGGGATGTGGGTGGAGGGATGAGTTAATTAGGTGATGGGCATTAAGGAGGGCACGTGATGTGATGAGCACTGGGTGTTATACACAACTGATAAATTATTGAACTCTACATCTAAAACTAATGACATATTATATATTGGCTGATGGAATTTAAATTAAAAAAAAAAAACACATTTTACAGGTCCTAGCTGTACATGCCAGGATAAAGGGAATTTCATATTCTGGAAAAGGCTGCTGCTTCTCTTTTGTTCCTGGAGACCTCTCTGTGTGGAGACAATTTTTCAGGTGAGTGTTCATCTCACTGGAGAGAATCACTGCTTTGTGATTCCTCCTCCTTCCTATTCTCCCACAACAAGGTGGGGAAAAGCAAACGCTCTTGTTGGTTTTGGATAGGAAGTGCTGAGTTTCTTTTTTTTTTTTTTTTAAGATTTTATTTATTTGTTTGACAGAGAGAGACACAGCTAGAGAGGGAACAAAAGCAGGGGGGAGTGGGAGAGGGAGAAGCAGGCTTCCTGCTGAACAGGGAGCCCGATGCGCGGCTCGATCCCAGGACCTGGGATCATGACCTGAGCCGAAGGCAGATGCCTAACGACTGAGCCACTCAGGCGCCCCTCTTTACTGACACTTACACCAGAGGAAAGGCAGTCTATTCAATTTGAAAAATAATGCATCTGTACCTACAATGTACCCAGCAGATATACTGTGGAAAATATTCTTGGAAGGACAAAGTCAGGTTTCCTGTCTGAAAAGATAAACCATATGGAAGGATTTTGGAAGGTAGTGAGTGAATGGAGAGGTAATAACATTTGTAAGGAAGGATGCTTATCCAAGTAACATTTATCTCACACCTGTTGTATAAAGATACTACACGGGCAACACTCTATTTACTCCTTTAGGAAACATTCTAAAGGTGGCAGCTTGTTCCTTGGATAAATGTTAACCAAGAGAGAGAAGTACAGTTGATCCTTGAACAACACAGGGGTTAAGGGCACTGACCCCCCACATAGTCAAAAATCCACATATAACTTCTGATTCCCCAAAACTTAACTACTAATAGCCTACTGTTGGCTGGAAGTCTTACCAATAACATCAACAATTAACCTATAATTTATATATGTATAATATACTGTATTCTTAGAATAAAGTAAGCTAGAGAAAAAGAAAATGTTATTAAGAAAAAATAAAGCTGATCAATTCTTGAGTTGGCTAAAAGGGGGGAGCAACCAACTACAAAGGGAAATCCAGGGACATTAGGGATGAAGGAAATGTTATAGATCCTAAGTGTGATGATGGTTTCACAGGCATATACATGTGTCAAACCTGTAGAGGCTGCACACTTATGCATTTAACCATACCCCTTTAAATTTTTCAGCAGTAAAGTTTCTTTAAAAAGATGCAACCACAGCTATAAAGATGCTGACAAAGACTCTCCTTTCCTCAAACAAATAAGTAGATTTAGAAGGGGGAAATGGCCTGTTGGTATCCCCAAAGGAATGATGAACAAATGGGGATGAGGGATAAGGCACATGGACATGGAAAGGTCAAGAATATTAACTCCTTTAAGCAATCTCAAACCTGTTCATGCAGCAGGTTCCAAGAAGCTAATGAGATCTTTGGAAGCAGAAACATCTTCCCACTGAAAGTAAACAACACTGATCTCATCTCTACAAGTCTGTATCTTAACTGATCATCCCAAAGGACATGTGTTTCTAAAAAGAAGAAAGACAAGAATATGCTAGCCACAGATCTGGGAAGCCAAAGTGCTTCAGCACTAAAGGACTAAGTACATAAAACCATCTTTTTCCTGTTTCCTCCACAGAATGATAATAACAAATGCCTATTAATACTATTTTATGCCAGGCACTCTGCTGAGAGTTTTACATGCACTTTTTCATTTCCTTGGTGCCAGGGCATGGATTACCTCATTTGATCATATCATCACTATGCTATATATGTACTAGTATTTTTCCAAGGGCACTATTCACACCAAGGCATTCCCATTGTGGTCTAAGTTAAAGTTACCTTCCATGCCTTCAACACAGAAACATAACCCAGTGGATTATTCAAACTGTTGTGTAGTTAACTGTCACTGATAATATTAATAATAACAATATTAAAAATAACATTTTGAGTTAATATATGCTAGAAACCCTTCTATACACATAATGTGCACTAACTCATTTAATCCTTACAACAATTTTCTGAGTTAGGATCTGTTTACAGTAGAATTTATTAATGAAATTGGTTAAGTAACCCTTTTTTAAAAAAGTTTTTTTTTATTTATTTATGAGAGACAGAGACAGAAAGAGATAGACAAAGAGAGGCAGAGGGAGAAGCAGATTTCCCGTGGAGCAGGGACCCTGATGTGGGACTCGATTCCAGGACCCTGGGATCATGACCTAAGCTGAAGGCAGACACTTGACTGAGCCACTCAGGAACCCAGTTAAGTAACCTTTTGAAGATTACATAGCTTGTTAGTGGTGACAGTGGATAATCACAGACAGCAACTCAATTCCAAAAGATGTACTTGTGTATTTAAAGAATGTGTTTGTTAAAGTAAATGTGTCTTTAATGATTGAAATTGAGGGTAGTGTAAGAAAGTGAAATGGAAATTATCAAAAAGAGACCCTGTGCTTTCTGCCAGTCTCATCCTCCCTTGGAGGCGGTGAGTACTTAAATTAGAGTGACACCAATAAAGAGCACTGAAGAAGGTCCTGAGCTTGCACATTAGCATAGAACCTGCTACTCTCCTGTGTTCCTGGTGTCTTCTATGAGGTCATCCCTAAAAATTTTCATTATGCCACCCCAAACTTCTATTACAGTAAGTCTAGAGATCTAGAGTGACTATACTTTCTTTCCCCCTCCTAAGGCAGTTATTTTAGAAGTGGGAAGATTTATCTCACCTCTTACTTTCTATGGTCCAGGTAGAGGAATGTGGATCTAGTTCCTATTGATTCATAATTTTCCATTCCTGGTTGTTTCTTGGTCCTCTCTCCAGACTAAGGTACTTATTAACATGCTCCACTTGCAGGGTTCACAGATGCTGCAGATGCTAGAAAAATCCTTGAGGAAGAACCTTCCTGAGTCTTTAAAGGTGAGAATGGGTCATTCTTAAGGAAACAAGAACTCTGGTTACCACCAGGCAATAAAGAACCCATACACTCCTACGATGGCATCAGTGTAGATAGAGTACATGGAAAGTAGTAAAACAGTACCCAGTCCCTCTAAGCCAGGGTATCAGTGGAGGTCTGGTAGGAACGGGAACTCCCATTACCATAATAACAGGTGGACTCTATCCCCCTATGGTGTCACTGAAGGCTGAATGGGGAACCAGGACTTCTACCTCCAGCGTGCAGTAAGGAGTATCCCTCCCCTTCCTACTTCTTCCCCTGCCAGAGCAGTGTCAGAGAAAGCCAACCAAAACAGAAAATTTAAATAATATCCAGAGTCTCATAGCATACTGTCCAATACTATGTCCAGGATCTATTTAAAAATCACTTATCATTTAAAAAACAGGAAAAACCACAACTTGACTGAAAAAAGAAAATCAACAGATACTAACAATAAGATACACAGATCTTAGAATTAACTGACAAGGATTTTAAAGCATCCATCATTAAATGTTACAATTACAAAAACAACGGCAACAAATGAAAAACTGGGGAGTAAAGAGAAGAGAGTTTCAGAGACCTATAGGACTATATCAAAAGGTCTAACACTTGCAGTATTATAGCCCCAAAAACAGAGGAGACAGAGTGGAACTGAAAAAGTATTTGAAAAAGTAATGGCTGAAAACTCCCCAAATTTGGCAAAATACGTGAACCTACAGATTCAAGAAGCTTAGTGTAACCCAAACATGATAAGCCCAAAGAAATCCAGGCCAACACATATAGTCAAACTTCTGAAAACTAAAGACAAAAGAAAAAATCCTTAAAGCAGCAAAAGGGAAACGATACCTTACTTCTAGGGGAAAAAAAACCCAATTTGAATGACAGCAGATGTCTCATCAAAAAACATGGAGGCTAGAAGAAAATGTCATAGATATTTCAAGGGCTGAAAAAACTGTCAACCAGGAATTCTATACCCAGCAAAAATATCCATCAAGAATAAAGAGGAAATCAAGACATTCTCTGATGAAGGAAAACTAAGAGAATTTGTTGCCAGCAGACCTATCCTAAAAGAATGGCTAAAATAAATTCTCTGAATAGCAAGGAAACAACAAAATAAGAAATCTTGGAACATAAGAAAAGTAGAATGGAAATTGTAAATATAGATAAATACAAAAGACTTTTATTCTTGAGTTTTCTATAGTATATTTAACTGTTGACATAAAAATTGTTAACACTGACTGATGTGGTTATCAATGTATGTAGAAGGAATATTTAAGATTATATAATATATAAAATCTACTATAATTGGAGGAGGGTAAAGGGATGTCAATGTTGAGAGAAGTGAGGGTGGGTTTGACTATAAAGGGGTAGCTCTAGGGGTGGTGGTAATTCTGTATCCTGGTTGTGGTGGTGTTTATATGAATCTACTGGATAAAATGCCATACACACACATTGTGCCAATGTCAATTTCCTAGTTCTGACATTGTACTACAGTGACTTAAGATTTACTATTGGGGAATATTGGGTGAGAGTAGATGGGACCTCTTTGTACTATCTTTGCTACTTCATGTGAATGAATAAAAAGTTTAAAAAAATTAATGTTGGTTCATCCATATTATAAAATGCTATGCAGTCATTAAAAATCATTTTTATTTTTTATAAAAGAAATATGGCTATAATGTATTTATTCAATGAGAAGAGAACATTTCAAAATCAAATGTTATCTGAAAATTTCATTTCAGTTTTCATTATGTATTATGTTTGTACATGAATAGAAGGAAATCCATTAAAGATCTTATTAAGTTTTACAATGGGAGAGTTCATGATTTTTATTCACAAATTATAAGGTCTGAAAATTTTACCATATGAATATTTTTTAAAAGATATATTTATTGGGGCCCCTGGGTGGCTCAGTCAGTTAAGCATCTGACTCTTGATCAGCTCAGGTCACGATCTCAGGGTTGTGATATCGAGTCCCATGTCAGGCTCTGCCCTCAATGTGGAGTCTGCTTGTCCCTCTCCCTGCTCCTCCCCCTGCTTGCAATCTCTCTCTCTAAAATAATTTTTAAAAAATCTTTAAAAGATATATTTATGAGGCAAAAAAGTAGAACCTAAAAACTGTTTGGCATAAATGCTCATTAGGTACCTTCCAATCATAAAACTTCACTATTTCATGGAAATAATCCTTGTCCTGATCAGACAAGGCACTTTACCATCCCTTCCTAACAAGCTGATTCTCTCCCTTTCTTGGAATGCGGCAACCAGAGAAACCCATTCAAGCTAAAGGCCCTAGTGGACAAGAGGCCTGATTTTAACACAGTAGTTATTTGCCCTCAGGAGCAGGTAATGTGCCAGATGTGGAATGAATATGCTTCTGTGTTCATGTTTTCTATGTGCCTACCATGTGCCTAACAATGTGATAGACTCTAGGGATACAGAAATGAATCATAGTGATAGTGAACAAGTCCTTATCCCCAAAAAATCCACAGCCTAGAGGAGAATATAGATAAGTCCACAGACAAATTACAACATGGCATGAAATGTGCAGAAACAGAAGAATGAACGAGATAAAGAAACAGTACAGGTAGAAAGTTAATTAAAACCATATGGTACACTTCCATATTCATTCATTGTTTTGTTTTCAAAACAGGCCCCCAAACAGCATCGTGCTGATGCTAAAGACCAAACACACTTTGTCATTTCTTGCATCTGGTTTGTGGGAATAGAGGCAACCAATGGAAGGATGTGCTAGCTTAAGATTATGTTGATGGCATAGATAAGAGGCTGATCTTTTTTTTAAAGATATTAAAGGAACTTAATATAATTAATATACCAGGCTATAATAATATTAATATAATTAATATACAAGGCTATACTTCCAAATTGTAATAAATCAATAATTTTTAACTCCTAACCTAAGGGAAAAATATATTTCCTACCTTTAAAAACACCAATTTTGATTCTTTTTTATGGCTGAGTAATATCACATTGTGTGTGTGTGTGTGTGTGTGTGTGTGTGTATAAATATATATGTACCACAACTTCTTTATCCACTCAAGTCGACGGACATTTGGGCTGTTTCCATAATTTGGCTATTGTAGATAATGCTGTTATAAACATCAGGTGCATGTATCCCTTTAAATTAGTATTTTTGTAAACCATACCAACTCATTCACATTAACTCACAACTTCTCATTGTGATACTGCCGTCCCATTAAGATGCTGCATGTTATTGAAACCTACTGTCATTAATAAGGTCAATAAAACAAGGCAGAAAAAAATTATATGTGGTGGAGGTTTCAGGGAGAGATTCAGAGATGCTTCCCAGTGGAAATTTTACCAAAGCTGGATGTCGAAATAAGATTTTTTTACATGGTGGCAGGGTAGGATGGAATTCAAAGCAGAGAAAATAGCAATTGCAAAGCATAAGGTCTGAAAAAACAGAGTGAATTAAGGAAATTTAAGGACTAAAATGACATGGTTGTATCTTTAATTTCTTTCATCAAAGTCTTGTAAGTTTTCAGTGTACAGATCTTTCACCACCTTGGTTAAATTTATTTCTAAGTGATTCATTATTTTTGATGGTACTGTGAATGGAATTTTTTTTTTTAGTTAGTTCATTGCTTTTTTTAAATTTAATTTAATTTTATTATGTTAGTCACCATACATCATTAGTTTTTGATGTAGTGATCCATGATTCATTGTTTTCATATAACACCCAGTGCTCCATGCAGTACATGCCCTCCTTAATACCCATCACAGGGCTAACCCATCCCCCCACTCCCCTCCCCTCTAAAAACCTCAATTTGTTTCTTGGAGTCCATAGTCTCTCATGGTTCGTCTCCCCCTCCGATTTTCCCCCCTTCACTTTTACCTTCCTTCTCCTAATGTCCTCCATGCTACTCCTTATGTTCCATAAATAAGTGAAACCATATGATAATTGACTTTCTCTGCTTGACTTATTTCACTTAGCATAATCTCCTCTAGTCCCATCCATGTTGATGTAAAAGTTGGGTATTCATCCTTTCTGATGGCTGAGTAATATCCCATTGTATATATGGACCATATCTTCTTTATCCATTCATCTGTTGAAGGGTATCATGGCTCTTCCCACAGTTTGACTATTGCGGACATTGCTGCTATGAACACTGGGATGCATATGGCCCTTCTTTTCTCTACATCTGTGTCTTTGGGGTAAATACCCAGTAGTGTAATTGCTAGGTCATAGGGTAGCTCTATTTTTAATTTTCTGAGGAACCTCCACACTGTTTTCCAAAGTGGCTGTACCAACTTGCATTCCCACCAACAGCGTAAGAGGGTTCCCCTTTCTCCACATCCTCTCCAACATTCATTGTTTCTTGCCTTGTCAATTTTTGCCATTCTACTAGTGTAAGGTCCCCAAACCAGGCAAAGACCCCATCAAAAAAGAGAATTTCAGACTGATATCCCTGATGAATATGGATTCCAAAATTCTCAACAAAATCCTAGCTAATAGGATCCAACAATACATTAAAAGGATCATCCACCACAACCAAGGGGGATTTATCCCTGGGATGCAAGGTGGGTCAACATTCACAAATCAATCAATGTGATAGAACACATTAATAAGAGGAGAGAGAAGAACCATATGGTCCTCTCAATTGATGCAGAAAAAGCATTTGACAAAATACAGCATCCTTTCCTGATTAAAACTCTTCAGAGTTAGGGATAGAGGGAACATTCCTCACGTTCATAAAATCCATCTATGAAAAACCCACAGCGAATATCACCCTCAATGGGGAAAAGCTGAGAGCCTTTCGCTTAAGATCAGGAACACGTCAAGGATGCCCACTCTCACCACTATTATTCAACATAGTACTAGAAGTCCTAGCAACAGCAATCAGAGAACAAAAAGAAATAAAAGGTATTCAAATTGGTAAAGAAGAAGTCAAACTCTCTTTTCGCAGACGACATGATACTTTATGTGGAAAACCCAAAAGACTCCACCCCCAAATTACTAGAACTCATACAGCAATTCAGTAATGTGGCAGGATACAACATCAATGCACAGAAATCAGTTGCTTTCTTATACACTAACAATGCAACTGTAGGAAGAAAAATTAGAGAATCGATTCCATTTACAATAGCACCAAAAACCATAAGATACCTCAGAATAAACCTAACCAAAGAGGTAAAGGATCTATACTCTGGGAACTACAGAACACTCACAAAAGAAATTGAAGACACAAAAAGATGGAAAAACATTCCATGCTCATGGATCGGAAGAATAAACATTGTTAAAATGTCTATGCTACCCAGAGCAATCTATACCTTCAATGCCATCCTGATCAAAATTCCAATGACATTTTTCAAAATGCTGGAACAAACAATCCTAAAATTTGTATGGAATCAGAAAAGACCCCGAATTGCCAAGGAAATGTTGGAAAAGAAAAAAAAAAAAGCTGGGGGCATCACGTTGCCTAATTTCAAGCTATATTACAAAGCAGTGATCACCAAGACAGCATGGTACTGGCACAAAAACAGACATACAGACCAATGGAACAGAATAGAGAGCCCAGATATTGACCCTCAATTCTGTGATCAAATAATCTTCGACAAAGCAGGAAAGATATGCAATGGGAAAAAAACAGTCTCTTCAATAAATGGTGCTGGGAAAATTGGACAGCTATATACAGAAGAATGAAACTCGAACATTCTCTAACACCATACACAAAGATAAACTCAAAATGGCTGAACGACCCAATGTGAGACAGGAATCCATCAAAATCCTAGAGGAGAACATAGGCAGTAACCTCTTCGACATCGGCCACAGCAACTTCTTTCAAGATACATCTCCAAAAGCTAGTGAAACAAAAGCAAAAATGAACTTTTGGGACTTCATCAAGATAAAAAGCTTCTGCAGAGCAAAGAAAACAGTCAACAAAACAAAGAAGCAACCCACAGAATGGGAGAAGATATTTGCAAATGACACTACAGACAAAGGGCTGATATTCAAGATTTATAAGGAACTTCTCAAACTCAACACCCAAAAAACAAATAATCAAGTAAAAAAATGGGCACAAGACATGAACAGACACTTCTCCAAAGAAGACATACAAATGGCTAACAGACACATGAAAAAATGTTCATCATCATTAGCCATCAGGGAAATTCAAATCAAAGACACAATACTTCTTTTAATTTTGCTCTGCTTTGTTTTGTTTTGTTTTTTAAGATTTTATTTATTTATTTGAGAGAGAGCATGAGCAGGGGGAAGGTCAGAGGGAGAAGCAGACTCCCTGCTTAGCAAGAAGCCGGATGCGGGACTCCATCCTGGGACTCCAGGATCAAGACCTGAGCCAAAGGCAGTCGCTTAACCAACTGAGCCCCCCAGTTCCTGGCACTGAGCTCCTAAAACCCTTGGAATTTCTTAAGCAATGGGGTAACAGAAGAATCTATTGTTATTCACAAAAAACCCCTTTCAAACATACCTGAGTCTATGCTAATAGGGTGACCCTAGGTGGGTCCCTAGATAGCTTCAGGAAGGGGAAGGTAGCTGGTTGCCAGAGGAACCAGCCATGTGATTAGCAGGTCAGAACTTTCAGCCTCACTCTTGAACCTCTGGGGTGGGGAAAGGAACTGGAGATTGAGTTTAGTTACCAATGGTCAATGATTTAATCAATTGTGCCTATGTAATGGAGCCTCCATAAAAACCCCTAAATGATAGGACTTGGAGAATTTCCTCTTTGACATATCCACATGCCCAAAGGGTGGCTCACCCCAATGCCACAGGGACAGGAGATTGTGCGCTCAGGATACTTCTGGCCACTCCCTATGTGTGTTTTCATCTGGCTGTTCATTTGTACTCTTTATAAGAAATCAGTAAACATAAAGTGCTTTCCTGAGCTCTGTGAGCCATTCTGGCAAATTATGGAGGCTGAGGAGGGGGTCATGGGATCCTCTGATTTATAGCCAATCTGTAAGAAGTACAGGTGCCCTGGACTTATGACCGACATGTGACCATCCTGTGGAACTGAGCCTCTAACCTGTCGGTCTGTGCTCATTGCCAGTGTCAGAATGGAACTGAATTGTTGGACATCCAGTTGGCCTCAGAGGGTTGGAGAAGTGACGTTGGAAAAGATACCACATAGTTGGTGTTGGAGGAAAAGGAAAACACTCTTGTTTGATGTCAGAAGTAATGTGAATAAAAACAGCTGAAGCTTTTTATCCAATTTTGAGTGTAGGCTTTGGAATCAGACATCCTGGGTTGGATCCTATTTTCGACACTCACTAGCTTAGCTGGCCCCGAAAGTGTTGTTTGATCTGTCAGGCCTCCAGGTCATTAACCTTTCTGTGGGAATAACTGCTTGTATTCTCTCAGAGTCCTTGTGAGAAGTGTGTGAGACCCGTGAAGTGCTCGGACAGAACCTCACGTGTAACGACTGAGACATTTTTGGCTAATTATAGTTATTGTCATGAATAAATATTATTTTCCTGATTTCCCTTTTTTTCAATCTTATTATTGATGAATTTTATTTAAATTTTGCCCTCATGGGGCACCTAAGTGGTGCAGTCGGTTAAGCGACTGACTCTTGGTTTCTGCTCAGATCGTGATCTCAGGGTCATGAGATCCAACCCCACATCAGGTTCCACGCTCAGCACAGAATCTGCCTGGGACTCTCTCTCTCCCTCTGCCCCTCCTGCTTGTGCTCTCGCTCTCTTGCTTGCTCTCTCTTTCTCTCTGAAACAAATAAATCTTTTTTAAAAAATTTTGCACTCATGAAAAATTTTTTCTCTTCTTATTTTAGGATGCTTACAACTTTTGTTTTAATATCATCGTTTTAATTTATTCTTCTCTATTTTACAGCAATTTCTGGTTTTACACCTGCTCTCACTTGGCATAACTATTCTCTTGTGTTCTCTTGGTTTTTAGCCCTGTTTGCGGTTGGTCTCTAGAATGGTTGGCAGAATATGAGTATAAGGAAGTGTAAACAGTAGAGAGTTCACATTATAAAAAATAGTTTCAAACAAGGGAGAAAGAGAGGGAGAGAGGCTCCTCCTAGCACCCCCACTGTGTCTGAAAACAGATGTCTTACACCAAAGTTCCCAGCCTACTTCAAAATGTGTTATCAAAGAACCCCCATTCCAGAAGCTCAGGGGCATGAGCAAACACTCCCCCACTCCCTGCCCATAGCACATTTGATCAGTTGGGAAGGAGATGCTTACAACCCTTTTACTAACAACTCAAGCTGCCCAGTGCTTGTCCAGTGGCCGGATTTCAGGCTAAGGCTGACAGACTACAATGCCACTGACTAGGAGGGGTGACTCAGGGTGGAGCGACATGCTCCCAGCCTGCCCGTGATAGGGAACCACACGGAATTAGTCTTCTATCTCAGCCCTGAAGCATGTATGTCTCTGAGCATGGACTGGGGCCAGGCATGTGACTCTTCTTTTATTTATCCCATCCCGCTTCCAACGTCCTGGCGGTTTCCTTTACTGGGATACAGTCAAAGGTGAATGCTCTCGACTGTGGCAGTCCTGAGCTACCCTCACTCCTCCTGCCTCTGTGGGGTGTCTTTGAAGGGCAGGAAGGTTTAGGTGCATCACCTGTTTGCAGGTTTTCCAAGCCTGCAGCTCCTATTCCAGGCAATTTAGGCCTGAGAAAGACGAGTCCTATGGTAAACAAGCCAAGTCCCTATGTTAAGATTATATACCATAGCTCCCCTCCAGCCTTCCCATCCTACTCCTCCAAGGGGACACACCAGAAGCTGAACCCCCAAGGCAGTTTGCTAGCCTTGCCCAAGTGGAAAGGGTCTCCAGTGGTGAACATGCTGTACACAGACTCCAACCCTAGCAGCCTGTGTATGAATTTATTTCAAGATTTATTCACAGGCATGGGATGTTCCCCGTGTCTGACTCTCCCTATTATTTGGGCTGCTACAAGTTTATGGTACAATCCTCCATGTAAACCAGAGGGACTCATTTGAGCTTCAGGTGCTGGCGGACAGGTGGCCTAAGTTTAACACAGTCATCCTCTGCCCACAAGAGCAGGTAGGAGTGACTGTTCTTTTATTGGAACCTGAGCTCATTTCTCTATGATATGCCAGAGCTAAAAAGAACATGTCTTGTGTTTGCATAGATTCCCCCAGTGTTCCCAAGTCCATTCTAGTTCTGTTTCTTTTTCTAACCCATCTGGGAGATGATATATGACCTTGATCACTACACCAACACTTAGCAAGTCTATTTTATTTTATTTTATTTTTTTTACACATCCAGGGGATTGGGGCACCTGGGTGGCTCAGTCCGTTGAGTGTCCGACTCTTGATTTCGGCTCGGGTCATGATTTCGGGGCCGTGAGATTAAGCCCCATGTCAGACTCTGTGCTCAGGGAGTCTGTTTGAGATTCTCTCTCTGCCCCCACCACCGCTCCCTCTCTCTCTCTTAAATAAATAAATCTTTAAACACCCAGGGGATTTACAAGAGGTCCCTCACTGGCTAAGCATCATTAACTAGAAGTAGCATTTGCAGATTCAAGGTGAGGGCATGTTTGGGGCCATTTGTGGGAACAAGATGGGTCCAGTGGGAGCACAGACCTTGGCAACCAAGGTGGAAGGGTGAAATTCTGTGATTAGCCTGACCTATAAATAACTTTTCTGCTAAATACTCTTCTATCCATTCTTTGTCTGAGTAAGTCCTATTTGTCCTTCAGGGTTTAGCTTAAAGCCCACTTCCTAAGAGACATCTCCTCCCATGCCCTAGAAGAGTGTACACTTGGCCCAAAAGTGGAGCAGACCCCAAATGGGCAGCAACTGGAGGCCTCACAGCAGACTCCCTCTTGCAGGGAGCTGTGAGCTGTGCACCACCACTGATGACGCTCTAAATGTCCTGATTGTGAATTTGTCTTTCTATTTGAATCATTTCTTTCGAATGGATCCCCAGACGTGGAAACCCCGAGTTAAAGGGGAGTGTGCAGAAATATCTGTCTTATACACACAGCTAAGATGCCCTTTGCAGGGACAGCTCACTGAGTGAATGTACTGGTGTCCTGCTCCTTCCTCATCCTCCACTCAATCCCACACACGGAGCACCAGGTTTCCCCTCCTCCAGTCAACCCCACACACGGAGCACCAAGCTGTCCAGCGAACATGCATACGTGGCTGGCACAGGCAGGACTTGAAGGGGGACACTGATGCCCCACTTCCAGATACATGACATACCAGGAAGAGTTCAAATCAAGCAAGAGGAGATTTGTGACATTTGCATATTGTGCAAAAGGCAAAAATAATCATTTCAAAAAGGAAGGAAAGCCCAACACTCACCACACTGTTGATGAACCTTGAAGATATTATCCTAAGTGAAATGAGCCGGTCAACAAGACAAGCACTGGATGATTCCACTTATCCGAGGTACCTAGAGCAGTCAAATTCCCAGAGACACAAAGGAGAATGGTGGCTTGCC
The DNA here is from genome assembly GCF_004348235.1 of Phoca vitulina. Taxonomy (NCBI): domain Eukaryota; kingdom Metazoa; phylum Chordata; class Mammalia; order Carnivora; family Phocidae; genus Phoca; species Phoca vitulina. Next base: position 26,736,511 of record NW_022589719.1, on the reverse strand, counting down.
AGGAGCTGTGGAGAGGAGAGAATGGGGAGTAGTGGCTTAAAGGGGTATGCAGCTTCGGTTCTGTAAGTTAAAAAAGTTCTGGAGGTTATTTGCACAACAATGTGAATAGACTTAACACTCATGAACTATACAATTAGAAATGGTTACAGTGATAAATTTTATGTTACGTGTGGGTTTTTTTGTTTTGTTTTGTTTTTTGTTTGTTTGTTTTGTTTTTTTTTACCACAATCGGGATAAAAAAAATTTTAAGTCCCTTCAGGGCACAAACCACAAATCAGTGATGTCGCTGTCTGCACTGCCCTCTGCTGGTCAGTGAAGCTGATGCAGGGAGGAACACTCGGCTTCTAGAGTAAAATCAAATTCCCTATTCCATGAGCCTTTTATTTTATGGTCACTCATGGCTTTTAAAGCAGGCAGAAAGTATGCTGCTGGGGGTAAAAACTCAGTTAAAAGGCTGCTCCATAAACAGAGGAGGTTGAAAGCCAGCCCATCCTTCACGTTTTCCCCTTATACTTGCCCCTATAACTAACTATACCTCCATATCCTCTCAACAGTTATCCCAGCCTCTAAATAAACCATACGACTTTAAAGAATGAAACTTATTTAGAGGTTTAATCCAGAATCCCCATCAGCTTGAACTCAGGGTGACAAAGGCCTTAAGACCCCCATCTGGAATTTAGGCCATCAGACTAAAAGTCTCCCAGACCTCTCAAGTCTTAACTGGTGTAATCTTGGTTCAATTCCTCTTTGTTCCTCTCCTCCCTCTTCACGTTCACAGACGTCTACAGAAAGGAAGTTCAAGGAGATTAAGTCCAAGGTTACAGAGCCACTGAGCGCAAAGCTGTACCCCAGATCCAGTTCAGCCAAATTCTTCCTATTTATTTCGTTTTTCATTGTTGTATCTTCCACACTCTTAGCAGCACGATTTCCTTGTCCTTATTTTTTTAATTTTATTTTGTTTAAATTCAATAAATTAACATATAGTGTAGTATATTAGTTTCAGGGGTACAGTTCAGTGATTCATCAGGTGCATATAACACCCAGTGCTCATTATATCACGTGCCCTCCTTAATGCCCATCACCCATTTACCCCATCCCCCACCCTGCACCCCTCCAGCAACCCTCAATTTGTTTCCTATAGTTAAGAGTCTCATGGTTTGTGTCCCTCTCTGATTTAGTCTTATTTTATTTTTCCCTCCCTTCCCCTAGGATCCTGTTTTGTTTCTCAAATTCCACAAATGAGTGAAATCATATCATAATTGTCTTTCTCTGATTGACTCATTTCACTTAGCGTAATATTCTCTGGTTATATCCCCAGCTCTACAAATGGTAAGATTTCATGTTTTGATGGCTGAGTAATATTCCATTGTGTATATATATATATATATCACATCTTCTTTATCCATTCATCTGTTGAGAGACATCTGGACTCTCCATGTTTTGGCTATTGTGGACATTGCTATAAACATTGGGGTGCAGTGCCTTTGGAACACTATGTTTGTATCTTTTGGGTAAATACCTAGAAGTGCAATTGCTGGGTCATTGGGTAGCTCTATTTTTAACTTCTTGAGGAACCTCCATACTGTTTTCCAGAATGGCTGCACCAGTTTGCATTCCCACCAACTGTGTAAGAGGGTTCCCCTTTCTCAGCATCCTCACCAACATATGTTGTTTCCTGCACTGTTAAGTTTAGCCATTCTGACTGGTATGGGGTGGTATCTCATTGTGCTTTTGATGTGTATTTCCCTGATACCGAGTGATGTGGAGCATTTTTTCATGTGTTTGTTGGCCATTAGTATGTCTTCTTTGGAGAAGTGTCTGTTCATGTCTTCTGCCCATTTTTTGACTGGATTTTTTGTTTTTTGGGGTGTTGAGTTTGATAAGTTCTTTACAGATTTTGGATTATAGCCCATTATCAGTTATGTCATTTGTGAATATCTTCTCCCATTCTCTAGGTTGTCTTTTGGTTTTGTCGACTGTTTCCTTTGCTGTGCGAAAGGTTTTTATCTTGATGAAGTCCAATAGTTCATTTTTACTTTTGCTTCCCTTGCCTTTGTTTTTATTTTAAAAAATAATAGATAATGCTGTTAATAACGCTGTGATTCTGTTGAAAGCATTTTCTTTCTTCCTCTGTGATTTTATTTAAGACCATTTTGCATCTTCTTTCCTTCCTTCCTCCCTTCCTCTCTCCCCCCCTCCCTTCCTGTGTTCCCTTCCCAACTATGCATTGAGAGACAGGTAAGGTATGAAATGAGACCTCCCCAGGCAGGGCCAATATTTAGCTAGTAACCTCAGAAAGCCCATTTCCAGCCAGTGTGGATTCTGATTGGCTGGGACTGCAACGTGCACAGCATTAAATATTTGGACTACTTCCTCTGCTTATCCGAAAGGGTAATTGTATGTGTGTCCCCTGGAAAGCTCCGCTGGAATAAGGATGGCCCAGATGCCGTGAGGCAGGGTGGGGCGTGGACTGAGCCTGGGATGTGGAGTCAGGAGGCAGGGACTCAGATCCAGCCCCGCTACAATCTCTTTTGTGTGACCTTGTGCACATCACTTTCTCTGGGAATCAATTTCTCTGTGGGTAAAATGAAAGTGTGTATGGCCTTGTACCATTTTGGTAAAAGAAAACCGTGTGTATATGTGCCTTTCACATGTGTGAAAAGAGATACACCCATCTGTTCACGTGGTAATCTCTGGGGAGTGGAACAGGCTGAAGGAGGTCTTTATCACTTTATCTAATGTCTTTACTCTTTTAATTTTCCGTAACAAGCATTTGTTGTGATTTTTTTCAAGTTAATAGCGAAGAAAGTCCTATTTGTTCCAGTTTTGGAGGAAGACACACTTCTTATCCGAGGCCACAGAGCCTTGGCATCTAACTTAAGGCTGTCCTGCCTGTATGTTCCTTATGCTGCCTCTGAACAATTAGGGGATGTGAGTGCTGGGCACCATTTGACCCCCTTGTCCCCAGACCTCAGCAAATGCTGCCCTGGGCTGGTAACAAAACATCTTCAGAATTTTCCTTGCCCTCCTCCTGCTTGCATCTGATCCACATCAGCAAATGCTCAGCCACCACTCAGCCAAAGTGTGTTTATCTTCTCCCCTGTCCACTGCTATAAGATGACCAAACCTGCCCCAGGTCCTGGGAAAGAGCTATCACCAAACACGATGAATTTCCAGACTCCTTTAGATTTCCAATGACATGAGGTGTTTGTTCTTAAGTCACAAGCCCAAGGGACTGAGCAGGATGTGCGAAAGCAGCATGATTACTTGTTCTTGTCAAAGGAAGATACACAAGCAGGAGGAAAAGGCTTTAGCGTCTCCCCAGAGAATAGTCTTCTTGCTAGCAAATAATCCACCCCAAAGTACCTTATGAGAAATCAATTACACTTTTTAATAAAAAAGAATGCAAAAATAGAGATTGGAAGGAACCACACGTAGCTTTGGATTCAGACCAACCTGGGTGCAAATCCAAACCTTGAATAAGTCACTTAACCCACTTTATTAAATGGACACCTTATTTTGTGCCAGGCACTCTGCTGGGCATTTTACACTAATAGCTCAAGTCTGAAGAGGTTTGTATTGTTCTCAATGTATAACAGATGAGAGAAGTGGGACTCTGGGAAGAAAGCCACAATGTGGGAGGGCTCAGCTGATGAAATTGCTAAGGCCCGGATTCCAACTCATAGCGGGACATGAAGGCCAGCACCCATTCCTCTGGATGGTGCCCCCTCTGCCACACATGTTGGGGAGAAAGGACTTGCTCTAAGTATGTTGCAGAAACCAGATCTACCTAGGAGTGATCCCACTGGGTTAAGTGATCCCAAATCCAGCCCCTGACACTGCTTAGGAAGGACAGGCACAGATCCGTGGATGGTGTGTTTTGGCATTTGACGAACCTAGATTCAAATGTTCCCTCCACTATGTACCTAACTGTGACCCTGGTAAAGTACCAGGGGTCTTTGAATGACTTCTCTGGGCCTCAGATTCCTAAAAAGTAAAAGGCAACTGGTGAGAGGTTAAAATAGGGTTATACAGCACCTCGCCCAGAGGCACACTGAGCTCCTCTCAGAGCTGCTGATCTCAGGAGCAGAGCACCCCCGGAGAGCTCCAAGCTGGGAAAGGAGCATGACAGTCCTTGGACCCCGGACTACTTATGGGTCGCTAAGCCCCCTTCAGAAGCTCAGCCCTGCCCATACAGCCGGGCTCGGGAGCACTGACACGGCCACCCTAGAGCTACTTCGAGCCTGCCCCAGCCGGAAAGGGGCTGCTTTCTGGACTATCTGCCGAAGGCCCACAAGGAAATCGGCCTGCAGTAAATGTGACCTCCCAGCCACAGTGCCTCACGCACAAGCTGCCCGGTCAAGGGGAGAAAGACCCAGTTTTCCAGGCTGTGCCCCTGGGCCACTTCCTCATTCAGTGCAATAGCAGTAGCAGGGCCCTACGTGCATCCCGTGACCAGGAGCCCGTGAGAGACTAAAATACCAGGTGCTCCACAGAGGAGATGTGATTTTCTTCACAGAGCTCACGGAGAGCGCGCCGAGCTCACTGCCCACTGGCTCGGCTGCACCCACACCTGGGCGGCCTCCATCGACGCTCCGCTCTCCCTCCTCCCGGGCCCCCACGGCGCGCTCTCCGTCCGCTGCCGGGACGTGGAGATGCACAGCCTGGAGTCCCGGCCGGTCACGCCACAGCACCTACTCGGGGAAGGCCCCGAGCCCTGCACCCCCAGACTTGCAGGCCGCCCTTCGGCAGCACCTGCGGACCCTGCGAGCTCAGGAGACCAGCGGGGCCGCGCGGCCGAGCCCCTGGCGGAGACGGCGTGCCGAGGTTCCGCGCGCGTACTCACCCGCCAGGACCAGGTGAGGCGAGAGCCGCCAGCCGCCGCCCGCTGGCAGAGCGACGTCACGTGCGCCGCCTCCGCCGCGTCTTCCCACGCAGTCCCGGCGGGCGTGACCCCGCAGAAGCGGCGGGAGGCCAGCGGCAGGTAGGCGCCCGCCGTGCTACAGGTGGGCGGCCTCCGCGCGCCGCGCCAGCCGCCGCCACTCCGCGGTGCCCGCGCTCCCGGGCTGCCTGAGGCGCGCGGCGCCCGCCTTCCACCCCCGAGCCACCGGAAACGGGGCTCGCGCGCGGGCGGCCGCTGTGCCAACTGACGTTGGGGGGCGTCTACCAGGAGGGCGAGGCCGCGTGCATGTAGGACGCACCCCGAACCCGCTCGCCCGCAACGCCTCTTGCCCTGCCAGCTCCCGCGGACGAGCTGAAGACGGGCGCGCCCCGCCCCGAGGGCCGGCTCTTCTTCCCTCCCCGCGGCCAGGCGGTGCACCCCGCCGGGAGCAGCACGGTGTGGGGGTGCGCCTCGCAGGCCTCCCTGCCCGCCACTTCGGGCGCCCTCTTCGGAGGCCCCTACAGCCCACAACCCAGGCCGGCTCAGCGGGGCCCAGGCCTGCCCCTGCTACTTCCACCCGCGGGCGCACCTCAAGGTGTGTGGGAGCAGTGACTTAGAGCTGGGTGCAGCCCAGGCCGTCCCCTTTGGGGGTGTCTTCAGCCGCCAGGTGGAACACCCCTTGGGCCTTGTGAAGGACCAGAGAGCCCTGGGCCCCTGAGGGAGATGTTCTATCTGGACAGCCCCACGGCCCACCCCACGAAGTGCCCCTCAGAGTACAGCTAACACCAGGGTGGCCTCAGCGATGACCGCCAAATCCTCTCCTGCCTCAGGGCTGGGCCCCTCTTGGACCGGCAGCAGACAGCTGACCGGATGCCCGCATTTCTTCCAGGCCCCCCTTGCTTAACAGCAGCAGTACCCACAGGCTCTCTGTCCTGGTTGAGTCCAGTGGGCATTGATCCGTGAGGCTGCAGGACTGCTAACAGGCCAGCATCCATGACCCATCCCCGCCGGCCCAGAATGTGGGCCATTGCTGGCACCTGGGTGGGCACCATTGTGGCTGTGGTGGCTCTTGCTCTGGGCATAAGCTCTGCCTGCAGTTGCTGCAAGAAAGGGGGGCGGGGAGGGGGTACAGGAGACCGTAAGGAGGCATCCTGACAGAGGAACAGAGGGCCTAGGGGCCACCCAAGCCACTGCAGAATCCAGCCCAGTCCGAATGCATAGATAATGACAAGAATTCTGTCCAAACTTAAAAATAACCAGACTCCTGCATCATTACTAATTAAGGTTTTAGCCCATTCTCTTCCTTCTGCCACCTAGATAAAAAGTCAGACATCCAAACATAGAATTGGTTGCACTTTGGGAAGGCACCATTGTAGAACTGAAGTGTGTTTCCTCAGACCCTCTTCCAAATCACCTAACACTCAAGTCCTGTCAGTCCCTTGCCCTGACACCATCTTGCTGAGAAGCCCCACCCTCTCCACTGTGGTTCACAGGTCGCTCTCCCTTTTTGTAAGGAGCCAATAAGCCCAACTTTGTTCAAATACAGGTGTATTCCTGATGGTCTTTGGTAGGAAGGAATCAACAGGGCCACTGTTTTGGAGGGATGTACCATGAAGCTTAGCTTTGGAAAACTTACATGTGCCCCCAAAATCTACCTCACTCCCAACCACCCCTATCAGAGCCTTCCCGGTGGAGGTGCTGTTTAGCTCGGGTATGCCAGAGTGAATTGCCATTCCCTAACCCAAGACAGCAGTCTCTTGGAGAGCCATTTTTGTAATGTTCTTGAAACATTGAGCTGTCACAATGTGCAGATAATTTTTTTTTAAAGATTTTATTTATTTGACAGAGACAGTGAGAGAGGGAACACAAGCAGGGGGAGTGGGAGAGGGAGAAGCAGGCTTCCCACGGAGCAGGGAGCCCGATGTGGGGCTCGATCCCAGGACCCTGGGATCACAACCTGAGCCAAAGGCAGACGCTTAATGACTAAGCCACCCACGCACCCCTCTTTTTTTTTTTTAAAGATTTTATTTATTTGAGAGCATGAGTGGGGGTGGTGGGGAGACAGGGCAGAGTGAGAAGCAGACTCCCCGCTGAGCAGGGAGCCCAATGCAGAGCTCTATCCCAGGACCCCGGGATCATGACCTGAGCTGAAGGCAGATGTTTAACCAACTGAGCCACCCAGGCGCCCCACAATGTGCAGATAATTCTGATGGTGATGTGCAGAGGTGAGTGGTAGTGCACTGGATACACAAAGATGTGTCATCAAGACTCACAGTTGAGTGGGTCAGACACCCACAAAATAGAAATTACTCATTGTGGAAATGTCATAGAGCTTCCAACAGAACATTATGAGAAAGTGAATGAGGGACACAAATTCTACGTGGGAAGGATCTGGCAAGGCTTCCTGGATGGGACAGGACTCAGTCTCAGGTAGGCACATTTTCAAATAGGTTCAGTTCTGCTGGCCTGGGAGGATTCTTTCAACAGATTCTTTCCTTCCTGATAGTCTCAATTCTCCCCTGACAATACATTTCTATTTGCCTCTTCTCCTACCTCACACACTCCTTCAATCTCCCAGGAAGAATCCTCTCTTACTCCTCTCAACCTCTTTAGCAGGCATGTCACTGTGAGTTGGTCACTTGGCATGAGTTCTTGACCCAAATTGACTATGAGCTCTTTGGATGGGGGGGGAGGGATAGTGTGCTCACCATAGTTACTTCCAGAGCTCAACATCAGGCAGAACACCTAATGAGTACAAGTTTGCTGAATGAGAGAAAACCAGAAGTTGTCTTGTGGGACCCCAAGTAATAAGAGCCAGCTATCAAATCCTTTTAGGTTACCTGTTCCTCTGAGATTATTAAATGTATTATTTCATTAATAAACCAGTTTTAAGCCCCATTTTGCCCATCATAAGGTTCTTGAATAAATAGAAACGTGAATAAAACAAGTTTTCACCATCTCAAAATATTCTAGACAAGTAGGCTAAATAAGTAAACAAGTAAGTTAAGTAAATAAATAAATAAATAAATAAATAAATAAATAAAAGGAATGGGCAAAGGGGAGGTAGCAGCATGGTGCACCCACCCAACATCCTGTCCCAAGCACTGACAGAATGGAGACCACTGGGCTACCGTCAGGGAGTTGTTCCTTGGACACTACACAATGTTGTCTCCTGGAGCAGCCTTGGACAACGGGGTTCTTGCTATCTTATGGACATTGCAGGCCACGTAAAATAAAGAGGTCTCTGTCCTTATTTTGACTTCTGAAGAGCTTAGAACCAAATTTTGGCCCTTTCTATACATTTTTGTGACTAAGTTCAATCTTAGTTCCAACTTGGCTATAATGAAAACCTTCTTGGGAGACGAAAATTTGCCGAATTTGGAAGGTGGAGAGTAGGGCGATTTCTTGATATGCCTTAGGACAACTAAAGCTCTGGTGACTGTCAGAATCACAGGGGGCTCTGCACTTGGATTTGGACAAGAGGACCCTTGCAGTTCCCTATAAAACTAAGGCAGAAGAACTGACCTGACCCCTGGTGATTTTTCCTTATCTTTCCTTCCTTCTGGTCTTGGTCTTGTTCATGCTAACTTTAAGAGGGTCACTGATATAAAACCTTGAATGGTTCCTCATTGCCTGTGGAATGAATCTAAATTCCTTAGCATGATGTTCCAGGCCCCTGTGGTGGAGCCCTAACCTTCCTATCCAGCTTCATTCCTCAGTACTCACCTCGCCACTCCTTCCGTGACTGCTATGTTCCACATTCAAACTCAACATATTTAAATACCAGACTTGTGGAGCGCCTGGGTGGCTCAATCGTTAAGTGTCTGCCTTCGGCTCAGGTCATGAACCTGGGGTCCTGGGACTGAGCCACGCATCGGGCTCCTTGCTCAGCGGGAAACCTGCCTCTCCTTCTCCCTCTGCTGCTCCCCCTGCTTGTGTCCCCTCTCTCGCTGTCTCTCTCTCTCTCTGTCAAATAGATAAAGTCTTTAAAAAATAAATAAATAAAAAGCAGACTTGTGCTCTCCTATGCTACCCACAATATCTGCTGCCCCTTCCATGTTTCCTGCCTAATTTGTTCACTCTCCTCCTACATGGGAGAGGGTACTCTTTGCTTCTTCCCTCTTCCTAAAGTTCAGTGTCCTTCTCCCCAGCTTCCCATGCTAACTCCTCTGCCATGATTATCAGAGCTGTCCCCTTCTCTCCATCCCCTGTCACTTTTAATTCAGGTTCTCCATCATCTGGATTTTTTTTTTTTTTTTTTTGCATCCACTCTTGCCCCCATAAACCCACGTGCTCATAAGAGCTCGAGTACTCATTTTAAAAATGTAAGTCTTATCATGTCACTTTCCTGCTTAAACATTTCCAATGATTTCTCTTTGCTGTGTCGGTCCCTTTAGCCAGACTCCTAGGACAACACACCTGCAGTCAAAGATGGGTTTATTGGCTTGTTGCAGCGAGGGAGATGGCAGCATATCATGGGGAACTTTGGGGCACCTCAGTAAGGAAGTGTAAGCAGGGATTCATTATAGGCTTTGGACTTGGGTTAGTTTGGGGAAGGATACAACGAAGTATAGTTTTGCTCTGAATCGGGTGCTGTGGGAAAGCAGGGGCAATTCTATGATTGGGTTCATTTTTATCTAGGAGGAAACACCAACCCCACACTGGCTGCTGTCAGAGTTGGTTGTACACTTGTTGTCTGTGTTCAGCAGTTAAAACAACACCCAGATCCCTTTCCACACAGACTTTTCCTTCTCGTGAGCGAGAAAGCATGCAGGCCCTGATGTGCAGCGTTGATCCGAGGTGCGCAGCTGGATTGCAGTAGCGTCACAAGCTGGTCCAATCTAAACCTCATAGAACCATTATTTCACAGAAAGCTATCCTGAGACCACGATAAGTGAAACAAAACAGGGCCACTTCCTAATTTTGTCTAATCACAGACAAAAGCATAGTCCCTGTGGCGCCCACAAAATCCGCAATCAGAATTGCCCTTCCTTTCTGACAGCGTCCAAGCGGGAGCGAACCTCTGCCTTCCCAGGCCCTCCCCAGAGGCACGCAGCGGAAGCCTCATTCTACAGTAAGTTCCAACACTCTCTTACCAAGACACCCCATAGTTTCCCATGGTGTTCGTTCTTCCTCGCTGTAACAAGGAATAAAGCACCTGCTTAACCACAGGTGTGTTTCTCCTGGTCTTTGGCCGAGGGCCTTGGCACTCGCATCGTTCCCCTGCCCCTCCTGGTTTCAGCTGCTGTTGGCCTCCTTTCAGTTCCAAGAGAACAGGAAACTCAGTCCTGCCTCAGGCTTTGGACTCAATAGTTCCCTGTGCCCCTGGTACTTGCTCTCAGGGCGTTTGGGGGCTGACTCCTCATCATTCAGATTTCCGGGGAAAATAACCACTTGAGAAAGCCCATCCTGACCCCGTCTCTTGGTAATTTTATAATTGCACCTTTTTGATTTCCTACATAGTTCTTATCCTCTCTAAATTGTATTATTATTATGTGTTGCCTGTCTTCCCCCACCAGAATTCAAATTTTAAAAGATCAAGGATTATGTTGTGTTCACCTCTGTATCCTAGTGCTGTGAACTTTTCCACGAACAGCTGAAACATATACTACCTTGAGAATAGCAGCAGCATCTTAATGGCTCTCTCTACCCCAGGCCACTTCCACGTCCAGGACAGCTCTCACAGAACCGTCTGAATTGTTTTTCTAAAACAAAGAGAGTCTCTCCTGAAGGTGCCTGCACCTCACTCCTCCTGTCTCATCTCCTCCTGTGGCTCTTGGAGAACCCCATGCTCAGTCCTGGCGAACATTCACAAACATGCCTCATGCCTGCCGGCAGCCAAGCATTGACTGTTTGCTGGTCCTTCTCTCCAAAATGTTCTTGCCCACTTCTCATTTTTCCCCCGAGGACAAAACCCTTGTCATTTTTCAAAGCCTAGCTCCCAAAGTGCCTGCTTGGAGAAGTTCTCTCCATTCCTTCCTCCCCTCCTTGGGGCTCCCGCAGCTCTTCTTTCACATCCTGGCGCGACCAGCTGCACCTGACTTCTGTCCCCATCGGCTGCATACCTGTTGTCTTTCTCAGAGCTGTCCCCACCTCAAGTGCTTGCAGGGCAGGGAACCACCTGTCTGTGCCTCTTTCTTCAGTTGTACAATAAGAATTCATATTGTAGGGGCAGAAAACTTCTTTCTTCCCCTCTAGGTTCATTGGCTGGTCTAATTGACAGAAGATGGATTAAGAAGAGAAAAGCAAATTTAATTTCGTACATACTCATATGAAAACATGAGACTCAAAGAAGTGACCAGAGCAGGCACATTTTACACCTTTTAGACAAACACATCTGTGAAGAATTGACAAGAGCCAGGGGTCTGGGCTTGGGGTAGTAAATGAGTGAAGTAACAAGGTTTGTTTAAATAGCCTTCTCAGCCCTCAGTTCTCTCTCTGGTGATGAGGAGGTCCCGCCCCTGCTACAGGGAGGGTACTTTCCCATGGAGATGCATTTTTTGCTTTCAGGGGACAAAGTGGCGGGGGGGGGGGGCAGAGCATCCTTTTTGCACTGGCTATTTAAGTAACTTATCAATATGCCAAAGCAGCACATTTTGGGGTGGCCTGCCCTCAAGCCCATAGTACCCACCTCATAAAGTTTTTGTGAGGAATAAAGGAGTTAATGCATGTAAAGCAGAATGATGACCGGCACAGAGTAAAATGAACACTGTAAGTGTTTGCTACTATCATTAATGTTCTTTTCTGTATTCTTATTACTGGTCCAAAGGAGGTATCAATATGTACTGCTGTTGAATTTGGTTGGAGCAGGGCAGGAAAACTGCTAAAAGCCTGAGCTTTGGAGCTTAGAACTAGGTTGGTCAATTTGTTTAGTGGCCTGCTAAGTTCTCTGTGTAACCTCCAAATCTCCCTCCACCCCAGGATTTGGGGATAAGAGCCAGGGATAATTGAGAGAAGAGAAAGCAGTCCTAAATGTTTATCTAGTGGTATGGCATAGGGCTGGTCTGACTTAAAGATAGACACCTGCCCCAGAAATGTATTTTTAAAAAGCTTCCCTGGATCCCTTGTTCGAATGTCACTTATCCTGGAAGGAATAGCATATTTAACCATTACCTCAGACTGGGTCCCACTTTTCCCATATCAGGGGAGCAATGACGTATCAGGACCACCAGATGATAGTAGAGGTGGCGGCTGGGGTGGCCAGAGAAGCCTGGGTTATGAGTTGCTGTTCCCAGAGTTTCCAAGCCTTGTTAGAGGAAGGGTTGCCAGAAAGTGCTGGATGCAAGGGAGTGAAAATGATGGAGAAACACCAGATGTCTCCTAGGATGAGGTTGGTCTACTGGAGAAGCAGGAAGACTAAGTTGTAGTTCTAATTCTTCTACATTCTAGCTGGGACACCTGGGGCGGATTACCGAACCTCTCTAGCCCTGGAGGGTGTGGGTATATGGCAGGGGACTCTAAGTCTAAATGCGTGCTTTAACACACCCTGGGCAGTGTCTGCCAGGGAGAGCCTTGTCTGACCCCGATTACTGTGAAGGGCACCTTTTGGGTGTAGACAACAGCCGGTCTCAGCTCTCAGGGAGGTGCGGGATTCCTGGCAGCTCCCTGTAGGACTGGGTTGGCCTCTAGTGGCCAAAGGCTCACAGGCACAACAGGGTGACGTCTAGGCTGTGACCAGATGGGATCATGAGGAGCAACTGGTATTTCTCTGAGATCCTTAACAGAGCTCTCTCCTCAGCTGAAGGCTTTCCATGAATCCAAGCTATTTGAGCCATTTTATCCTTGTATTCTCTGTTTGTATGTCATTCACAAGTACTTTCAGATACTTGTCTGAACCATCAATCAACCTGTGAAGTTGTCATTTCCATTTCATAAATGAGGAAGCTCAGAAAAGGCGACTTGTCTCAAAGTTTGGAAACTTAGCAGGTTTGTCACAGAGCGGGATTTGGCACAAGTTTACAATGGCTTTATCCAAGGAAAGTGAATTAAGAGATCGAGAACGGATTTCAACATAAAATGACCTCAATTGCTAGGTGGCCCATGGCAGTGGGGTGTAGTGAGTCTGGGAGCCAGAACTAAAACTCCAAACCTGTCAGGTACTAGGGGAGGGACTTGGGCAAGCTAATCCTCATTCTCACTTCCCTCACTTGTGAGATGGTCTCTCAGAGGATAAACGATAATACCTGACGTAAATAAATGCAGTGTTCATACTACCTTGAACATGTGGATAAAAATACAGCATCTCTTGGTAATTTTTCTTATCTTTCCCAACTTAGTTTCTACCTTCAAACTAGACTAGAAATGGGCTAATTGGGGTTCTTCTCCGTCCTTCAAGTTTGCCTGGGGTTCAAATACTTGAAATTTAACCATATGAAAGGAAATCTGCCTCATCTGCAGGCTAGCTGATAGGTATGGGACAATCTACCTTTTCTAGGCTGACTGGCCTTGGGAGTTTTTCCCAGTGGCCTGGCATCATGGTGATTTACCTGGCACGCTTGACTGAGCATGGGCCTGGCTGGGAGGATTACATTTCATCCAATGTTGAAATCACTTGAAATTCTTCTTGCTCATCCAAAGATACAGAAATAAAAGAAGCAACTCATGGTCCTGCTGAGGCGAGATCTTTATTGTTAGCCGTTCTTGGATCTTTATTTTCTATCTGCCAAAAATAGATGGATCCAAGTAATGTAAGAATCACATGCACATGGATGTTACTGCACACCCCACACACATTTCACCAAAAGATCAAATTATATTTTTACTGTCTTTATCTGTAGACTTTAGAGCTCTATAGAAGCTTTTGAGTGGAAAGATGACATTTTTATCATTTTCACTTTTTCAACGTACCAACACTCAGAGGGTTCATTCTTGGGTGGGACGAGGCAGGAGGCCAAACCATTCTTTTTAAATGCCCTGGCCTAAACACTGTCTAGAGACTAACCCACATGCACACACACCGTAAGTCAATTGAAGTGATATCCAAACTCCTTTTTTCCCCCCTTTCCTCTTCACCAATCACTTTCTCACCGTGGTAGAAGCCCCTTTGCTTCCTGCATTTCTATTTTACTCCTTCGTATTAATATAGAGAAGGTGCTCAGCTACTTGAGGAGCTAAGGATTCACGAAGTCATTCTAAACCACTTCTGAGATAGGTCTCCCTAAAATATTTACTTGTCCTCTGCCTGTTTGACCAGTGGTCACAAGAATGAGTCATCCATTGGGCTTTAATCCACAGCAGGCTGGAATGACAGCAATACCAAGGCTATGACTTTATTAAAACTCTCAATTCCCTCAGGCCTGATTATTTCAAAGCTAATTTTATTCGATGCTTGGCCTGTGAGTTTGTGCCAATTTGCAAATTTTTTCCAAATCACCTTCTTAAATCAATGTAAAAAGAGTTTATCTTCACTCATATATGCAATTCCTTAACAGATTCAGGAAAACAGAATCTCTCTCCCACAGAGGACTTCTACAGGCTGTGGGAATACTCTTTACAAAATACAAGTTAGGGGTTAGGAACTACATTCATGCCTTTTAATTATATATATATATACACACACACACACATATAACATATATATCACTATATAGTTACATGTTATACATTATATATAAATTTTATATTTATGTATTATATAATATAGTTTACACATATATAAAAATATGATTCCCCAGAGATCCGATCCATATATAGATCTAAGGAACAAGGAAACTAAAATCTAAAGACCAAAAATCTCTTTTGGGTTCTGGATCCTTAAAGAAACCATACTTCTTCCACAGTGTTGCCATTATTCCTATCTGTATTTAAGACACACACCTAGAACATGGACCTATTGTTGGTCCCTTCTTCACGGTCTTGTCCATTTCAGATAAGCATGATGCAGTCTACACATTCAGATCCATTCATGTTTATGACTTTGTTTTTAAAGTTAAGTGCTCACTTCTCCCTTATTTTATCTACACTTTTCTAAGCATTTTCTCCATACTTCTTTTGAGGCATATTGCAAGTTTTTTTGAAGAAGAAACTGGTACGGAACTCTTAGTACAACGCTGGGAGTACACTCTGGAGACTTGCTGCTCGTGACCTAATCGAGACTTCTGTAGCTTCCTATTTCCTCCCATTCAATAGTTAGTACTTGTACCTTTTCTGGACCCTCTGCCACTTCAAATATGCCTCTTATATATATAAATACTCCTTCACATGTAACTCAGAGCTTAAGCCGTGTTCTATTGACTTTTGAAACTTCTGCCGACGTCTGCTCTGCCACATCTGCTGAATATAAGGACAAACCCTCGGGGAGGGGTCACTCCTTTCAGATTCAGCAAGTCTGTAATCAGTCATCCCCCACTAAGAATTTGTAGTCACATCTTTATCCATTAAAGAGTCTAAAATATTCCACAGATAAATCTAAGAGCTTCACATTAATAAGCAGGTACTTTATCAATGAGAAATATTGCTCTTGAAGCAGAAGAACCAGTTGAAGCTTGAATGAAATAAGCATCTATGCACTTACTGAGGAAGTATCTACCTATACACCAAAGTTACAAATGAAATAAAACCAAACGATAAACCTCTAGTGGCAGTGGGACCCGAATATTTATCGTCACCTTACTTTCTTCTAACCAGGCAACTCTTTCCTTGTCTCTCTCATTTCTCATGTGGTACTCAGACAACCTCTGAGACACAACTGAACTCCCCCCTCCCCAGAAAGGGATTTCGGGCCCTTGCTGAGCTCCTTTTCTTTAACACCCTAACACTTAAACCTGTGCCTCCCTCCCAATTCCAACCATTATTGATGTTTTCTACGCATACAAGCTCATTTCCACAAATGCAGACTACAGAGCGGGCCTTATGTCCCCTGTATTGCCACGGTGCCCAACCCAGAGTCCTCATAACACTGACCTCGTGGAGTTTTGGACACAAACCCTTGTGGGAAAAAGACACAAGCTAGGTCACCCCATCCCATCTCATGCAACCTATGGGTGCTAGCCGTCTCTGACTCACGGTTCACTTAAGAGCACAGGAGCTTCAAATAAGTAAACTAAATTGATTTGGGTCCCACATCCAAGATGGTGGGTTTAATTGGTAGTGTGAAGTAACGTTATACCTGAGAACTTTTGAATTTACATTGCACCACTAGTGTCACAGGCCTGACCACAAATGACCTTTCCATTAATGCCCACATTTACCAGTTGTGTCTTTCACACTGTGTTTCTCTCAAGAACATTAAACACAGCGCCCGGCCCCTTTGTTGTGAAGCATGGAGGCTGTGCTATGTATTGTTTCAGAATCGCTGGCATTCCCACGGGGAAGAGTGGGCCTCACCCTCTCATGACTCAGTCCAGAGAACGTGTGGTAAAGGAGTCTGTGACATTGTAACCTGAGTGCTATTCCAACCACTCCATGAACGCTCGCTTCCAGTGCCTGTGTCGCTGCCCTGCTGAGCACAGTGAACGCGAGGTAGGCTGCCGTGAGCTGTGCCCAACCCAGGACGTTTGTGGACACTTATACAGCACGCTGTGTTACTGCACATCCTCAGTTTCCTAATTTCAGAAGTCTGGTGGGCCTACTCTTTTCCCCAAACAGAATCCTCACATCTCCACTGCTCTCGTCTCTGCCAAGCGTGGGCAACAAATACCGCCTTTAACACAATTATGTTACTGACCTATCAGGACATATAATGGGATTGTTTTCCAGGGCCGGGATAGAATACTTGAATGTATTTTCCAACCCGCTGTGGCAAAGAGGTGCAGTGATAAAGGGTCATAATCAGGCCTCTGAAGTGAAGGACACATAGGCTTTGGGATGAGAAATATCTGGGTTCAAACTTAAGTGTGCCATTTGCTAGTTGGGTAACCTTTACCAAGTTGTAATTTCTGTTTTCTCATCTGCCAGATGGGAATAACACTACCTCCCTCAACAGGGTTGTTGTGAAGATTATAATATACACAGAGCCCCTGGCATACCGCTACAATATAGTAGATACTCAATAAATGTTAGTATTTTTATTATCCAAGAGTTTGAATTGGCTAGAGTCCAGGATTTTTAATTAAGTTTCAATCTTCCCAGAAAAGTCATCTAGGACTAAAGTTAAACATATATTTATTCTGTCAGACTATTAAATCCTTGTAAACTTAACTTAGTGGGTAGAAAAGGTTAGAGCACTAAGGTGGAAGGATGCTGCCCTTGCCCCCATTCCCTTATGCCCCCCCACACACACACCACACACACACACACACAAAACCTGTATGCCCAATTGTCCATGTCTCCAACCCTACTTGATGAAAATGCCTATGGTCTCAAAGGTTAGAAAACTTTCAACCTTTCAAAACTTAAGAATGGGAAAGTGAGGCCTCAGGGCTGTGTATATTCCATTAGAAAAGGAAGGAGGGAGAGAGAGGAGGGATAACTGCTATATTTTCTTGTCATTAGCAATATAATGGCTCCCGTGTGCTGGAATCCCAGTCTGATGAGAAATGACTCGAAGGTCATGGATGGACCTCACTGTCCACTGTGAAAGCTCTCGCAACACCTTTAGGCCCCACAGCTTCTTCTCAAAGAGACCACCATCTCCATCAATGATGGGCATCCCATCAGCCTCATTGGAGGGGATCTTGTGTTCCAGAAGCATCATTAATTCCTCCAGCTGGTAAGCAAAGGCAGCAACTTGGAGTAGAACGGTATGTATTGCTTGATGGAAATCCCCTTCAGCTGGAGTTAAATGCACCTGCTGGTCTTCTAAAAGCCTGGCCAACATAACATGGAAGGCACGATAAGCTTGGAGGTTCTCTTGGAGTCGCTCTGCCTCAGTCAGCTCACTCCACCAGTCAGTGCTTGCCATTGGCACACCATCCACAGAGTCCAGGTTTATGTTCTCGTTCAGGCCCTGATGCTTCATCTGGCCAAGGACACATAAAAACATCACATCTTCTGTAATTATCCCAAAATTCTCATTTAATCCCTAAATCTCATGTAAAGTCTTATTCACCTTCCTTGTCAAGGATCCAAATTGTAAAGAAAATAAAAATTTTCCAAAATTTTTGGATCATTTGGGATCCAATGACTGGACTTTAGGACCTTATTCACTCTGAAATGATACATACTGCTTTGACTACCTATTCACTTTTTGTGGGAGAATCTGCAGCTTTCATTACATTCTAAAGGTTGAAAAACACTAGTCTACAATTTTTCCTTCCCACTTCGAACTCCCTCCTGGAAACTGGAGTACCTGAATCATACTGGAGTTTTAAGTATTTTAAACATACTTGAAGACACTGACCAGACCTTAGGAAGCCCTAGAATTAACCCACTGCAGAATTTTTCTAACCCCCTCTCCTTCATTATCCACTCTCAACGGTGAGGACAATCCTTTAGAGAATTCAGTGGGAATTAGTTAAATAAAAATTAAAAAATAAAAAAAGGCACTAAAGAGTCTGATTTTTAACTGGTGAGGCTGTACAAAGATAAACCAATTCTCAGAGAACTTAAATTTACAACTCTCCTTCAGTGTTTCTGTGATAGTGAGCCTTAGGTGGAGACTGATGGTGATCTCCCTCTATCAGAAAACCAATCTGGAACTCCATGGTTAGTTCCTTTGACACTTCCCTAAGTCCCCAATGAATCTTCTGGGGAATCCTTTTGATAGTGTAGGTGACCATTCTATTTAGACACACAGAAACTTGATATATGTAATGAAAAAGTGGGTGACTAATACTGTACAGAAGAAATTCTTTGGGTTTATGCTGCTCAAAAATTCAGAACAATGTGAATGAAGAACCCACACTTAGAGGGCACATGGTTAATCTATTCTGGTAGAATTCAGACTGTAGGCAATCAAATTAGGAATAGCCTCCATGACACGCAGCCAATCCCACTCAGAAGCCTATGTCTATTTTTCTTATTCATAGATCATGTCTCCTAAACAGCCTAGAGAAGAAAATAAGGTCATAGGAGTTTCCTTAAGGGAAGGAACCATGTCAAATAATAGGTGCCCAGTCTATGAATGACTATATGATTAGGGCCTTCAATGATTGGTATTGGGGGCTGGAACATGATAGTAAGGGGCTGCATCAGAAGAGATGAAGTGAAAACAGACAACAGCAAATCAGGCAACTTACATAAGATTCCAAAAGAGCAGTCAGGTCTGAACGAATCTTCCTTGCTAGCCAGATAGAGCGGCTACAGAGGTCCCGGCGGTGAGGGGTCAGCGGTGAGTGCTCTGCAAAAGCCATCCCCTAACTCAACTGTCCCAGGAAACAAGTGAGCTGGGTTTGCTACTGTCTACACTGGTCCAAATAAGAAATGTGACTCTCAGACTAAATCCACTGGGCATTCTCTACTAATGGGATTGTGCACCCCACCCCCACCCCCCTGCCTGACTCAGAGGTGGCAGCAAATTCCTGGCTGTGGATTTTTGTGCCTGTGGAATCAAAGGCCCCTTTTTAATCAGCTTTTTTTCCTGCAGTGTCTGCCTCCATCTCTCTCCTCCACTCAGTGCTGAGCCTACTTGTTTTTATGTCATTGTTTTGCTTTTGCACTTAGCAACAAGGTCACTATCACACTAATCCTCATGACACCCCTGCCTAATGTGATCTACTTTATATACACATAATCAGTTCATTTTGTTATCACCCTCCCTTGCACTCCCCATGTCCTCTTCTTTCTCTCTCTCTCTCTCTTTCCTTTTTTGGCCTGGTAAAGTATTCAATAATATTAAGTTATTATTATCAATACAGCTGCCATTGATTAAGCAGCTACTCTGGGCCAGACACTGTGTGAAAGGCTTTAAAGCCTTTATTTATCTTTAGAATAGTTCTATGAGATAAATATTATTTTCCTCATTTTACATTAAGAAACTGAGGCTTAAAGAAACTAAATAATGTGCACAAAACCCAGCAAGCAGGCACAAAACTTAAATTAGGTCTCTGATTCTCCCATTGACTTTGCAATTTCATTCTGTAGGTTTTTCACATTTTGTTCAAGAAACAAAATTTATGCAAAATAGGTCCTTTAAAAATATAGCATCTTTTCATTATGTATTTAAAGTTAGTTTCATTTACACTCAACTAAAAATCAGCAAAGTCAGTCATCTCTAACCTCGATCACGGTGCTTTCCCTGCAGCTACAGGATGAGGAAGGTACTGTTTAGGCCTGTTCTCTTCCAAAGGACAGGAAACACCCAGTGCTGACTGGGAAACATTTCTAAGGCAGTCTCAAGTGACAACATGCTTTCCTTTTTCTTCCTTATCCCAGTCATACCACACTGCTTCTTAACAAAGTACGAGAATGAGCTGGGCTTTGAAATGAGGACAAAAGAGTTTAAAAGCACGTGCAGAGTTCTCTTCTGCTGCATCTAACGTAACTCTGTAGGTTAGATAATGCTCCCTGAGCAAGAGCAGCAAATGTCATCCCCAAATCAATTAGCTTTCACTATTTCATACCATAGACATCGTCTCTAAATAGAAACACATGCCTTTTCAGGTGCAAACTTCCACAGGGAACAAGGGGTGGAGGGGAGGAAAACTGAGACTGGCACTCACAGTAGGCCTTTTAAGAAGGTAGGAGGATTCTATTTTTATCTTTTTTTTAAGTTAGTACTCGCTGTGGACACTGAGTTTTGTGAAAAAGCACTGATATTAAATGCTATCAAGGTTTTGTCATTATCAGACTAACATAAACCTCATAGCATCCTTAACGTTCTCTCTACTAGATTAGTAAGGCCATCTTTTCTAGAACTCTGTCAAAACACTGGAGGGGTTTCCAAGTTGGCCAGATGATCAAAGAATCCTACGGCAACTCAGCATTAATTAGAGATCAAGAACGAAAGAGTCAGAAGTAAACTATCTGACTCTGCCGGAGAGAAGCAATAGCACCTGCCACATAAACCCTGTCCTGGGGGCACTGGATTCTCAGCAGCAATCAGTTGTTTTAACCCTTAGGATAACTGTAACTCAGTACAATCAAGGAAGACAAGTTGCTTCCATGAAGACAACTTTTATTTTTCTTTACATATTTATTTTGGATATGCCTTACCTAGATTAAGAGAAAACAAGGATTTGAAAAGCAGAGTATCCCTTTTATTATAATTTCTTTTTACATAACCTTTTCAACCTAGATTCAGGTAACTACCTGTCTCTCCCATCAAAGGAGAAGGGTCCTGCACATTACAACAGGCAAAAAAGGCTTTTAGGAAATAAAAATATTTTAAATTGATCCATTACAATTTTTCAATTTTCTTGAGTACATTGGAAAGTGGGAAAAAGGAGGAGGGAAGAATGGTACTTCAAACAACCAGACTGTAATAACCTTAGCTGGGTTTAGTACACTCTTTGTATTTTTTCCAACAGGTACACAGGAGGTTCAAGTGCTCTATGTAGATGCTTTTCCATACCTGAATTCTTTTTTAACTTCCAGTAATCCTGGCCAGTGTTTATCCAAACTCTCTGGAGCACAGTAAGTCTCAATTATGCAGAATAACCCTGGGCAACCAGAGACTAGGGGAAAGTGCATCTCCCAGAAATAATACTTGTATCTCAACTATACTTTCAGAATTTTGAACTGCCAATTCAAATTGGAGAATGTGCAATGGGAAGTTATTAAAAAGGTAACCCAATTTGATTAAGAGTACAAAATGCAGAATTTTAAGACTAAAAGGGCTCCTTGGAAGGACACAGAAGTAAACAGCATGAGAAGCAGACAGGGAAAGGGAAGAGGGCCTAGTATAAGACAGCTTACTTACACCACTCTTATTGTGCTAGCATCCCTTTATCAAAAGGAAAAAAGATAAAGGCCATGGAGAATATTTTAAGATTGATTGCAAACTGCTGTAATAATTTATTGAAGCAAACGGTAGGCAAGTGGTACCTATAAAGAGGTCAAAAAACAAAAGGAGGAAGAATAGAAAGTTTCTAATTATTAGAACTAACTTGTTGCTTTGGTGGGGAGGAGTGTGATATAGGGAAGAACGTATTTTCCCTCAATCTCATCAAGTTTTTTTATGCAGTTTGCTTTTGTGTAGGTGGTTAAAATATCTGATGACTAACCACTGCAAAAACAACTTAGAGACAAAGGAGAAGATAAATGTGACAAAGACAAAAGGTAATAGTGTAGGGTACAGATGCGAGCTAGTGAAAAAGTACAAAATGGACTTATAATGGGAGTGGAACAACTTTGTTGTAAACCCACCCAATCAACCTGATAGTATTTTCAAATGTACTCAACATACCAAGTCAATTCCAAATCCTTACTGTGGGCAGGAAAGCATATTCTACATCCCTTCTATCCTTATTCCATTTTCTACCCCCACAGTGGAGGGATGGCAAATCTGCAACACTCTGAAAAGAAACAATAGTGCATTTAAGTCTATTCACTGTAGGTGTCTGACTCCCTATTCCCTGGCATCCCAACCACTGACATTAGTGGGTGTAAAGTAAGCCTCTTTCAGAGATGACATTTGTTACCCCTCTTTTTTGGGAAAAAAATAAAGAGAAAATTGATAAACTTTGTAGTTTTAGTGTTTGTGAAAAACAAGCTGTTCCTTATTTTGCTCTCAGCAAAACTTCATTCTTTCCAGCAGCCATCACACATTTCTGACAAACAATGAATAGGGCGAGCCTTTAATTTCAGCTTGTGAGGTACACAGAAGGAGAGAAACTGCACTTCTAATTCTCTAAAAATGAGCCAAAATAGGTTTTTAGTCTTCTGGGAGCTATAAATGTACAAAAACACCACCTGCCTCTCCCATGGCCAGTAATAAGCAATCCACCCCAAGAAAATCCCTATCTCAATGGAAGCGGTAATTCCCAGAATTTTAGGTGAAAGCCAAAGCCATTATTATACAGATTATTAACTTTGTCTATGGAAGCCTTTCCTCTTCTGAAGTGTTATTTTTATAAAAGGGAAACAAAACAGTAATTTTCTTTGACTTCGAACGAGTCATAGACTATCTCTTCACTAATGGTAGTGTCCTTCACTAATTGGGAGCTGGAATGAAACAATGATAAAGCAAAGCAAAACCAAAAACAAAGCAAGGGGCCAGAATTGGGCCAATAGGAAGGTGTACAGAAAGAATTGATGGGGATAAAAAAAGAAAATAAATTCACAAGAGAAAATCTTTTATCTGTAATTCAGACCCTGAACAACCTTTCTCTCATCCCCTCAAAATTCCTAAATCGCAATGCTCTAAAAACTGAAAGAGCACTAGTTACCAAAAACCTAACATCCTTCCCTAAAAAGGCTTCCGAAAAAGCACTAGGCTACTGTAGTGATTTTGTTAGTGCTGAGGACCAGCTTTCTTTAAAGGCCACTGGAGAGCTATGATTTTAGAGGCTGGCTGTGCTTCTTCAACCCTATATCTTGCCTTCAAAAGTACCTCTTATGGAAAGGACCCCATGTCAGAATAACCTAATCTCTCCCAGCCCCACAAAATATAGCAACGAAGACCCCCCCCCCAAAAAAATCAGACTTTCTGTTAATAAATAAGGAATCTCAGGTTCCACAACACAAAAACACACATGTTCAAAGTGCAAATTTCTGCCATTAGTCTGGGACTTTTCTCACTGATACAGAGCCCTGCCTTATGATCAGAGAAACCATGTAGAGGGCAGCCCCCCCTCCCCCTAATTGGGAGCCTGCTTCCAAGCTAGTGAGCACCACTGAGAACCAGATGGAGGTGTTGGAAGGGGACTGAAGTGCTGGGGTCACAGAGGAGGGAGGTGGTCCCCGTGAATCCTTCCTTTCCAAAACCCAGCGGGGAATGGAGGAAATGGGCTTGAGTGAGAGAGGTGTGCTGTTTTAACAGCTCACCCTGCTAAGGGGCCTAAAGTGCCAAGTCAAGCTGCCAGCCTCCAGAGATTAGAACTGTATGATACTTTGGGGATAAGTGTGCTGCAGTGGGTAGAAGCCAGAACCATAGGGCAGCAGTGAAGGAGAAGGGGTTTAGAGGACAGTAATATACTATCAAGAGTTAAAAGCTGATCCAGAGCACATCAAAGTTACAGGTTTAAGAAGGGATCTGCCGGTGAGCAGGAAGTCTGCCTGGCTGGAACTGAGTAGGAGGATAACTCTCACTTTAAGAGCTTCTTTTTTGCCTACCTTTTTGGTAAAGGCAACATCAATTTTATAAAGGGGACAATAGAAGGAGAAGAGGGTGGGTGTAGGTGTGTGTGCTGTGATCCACAATGGAAAGAGCAGGCCCTTCAGTTATTTTACTAGATTTTAAATGCTTTAAATTTTTTTTGTCCTTTTTATCTTTTAAATACAAAGTCTGAGCTGTCCCAGTGCCCAAAGTCTTCCCTTCCACTAAGGTCCAGTAGAGTCTGAATCTTCAATCAGAACCTCTGTGGTAGCACCGAGTATATCCGAGTTCATGACCAGCCCTTCAGTGCCCCCACTGCTGCCACTTCCCACAAAGATCTTCCCATCAGCCATCAGGCTCACCCGTTCTGTCCCACTACAGTATGACTTTGACATCCCTTCAGCTTCTAGCAGGAGGCACTCTCCAGAGGTGGAGTTTCCCAATGGCTCAGGAAGAAGAGGAAGACCCTGCCCATCTGCAGGTTGTGTCAGGGACTCTGGGTTAGTGCCCAAGATATCTGTGCTGGTGATGAGGGCGCCTGCATTGGCAGCCAGAGCTTCGGCAATCAGCACCTCAGGGTGGCTTTTTGCTTTGTGTGCCACTACGCTGTCCTTCTTCTCAAATTTTTTGCCACAGATATTGCAAGAGAACTGGTAGAAGGAATCTGCATCATGCTTCTTCATGTGCCAATTAAGGGATGCCTTCTGCCGACACGTAAATCCACAGATCTCGCATCTAGGAAGAGTGGAAGAGGAAATGGCTGATCAAACAGAGAAATGAAGAGGGCTCTTCTTCAGGGTCAGGGCAAGAATTTAGAGGTCACATATATAGGCAATAGTCAGTAACACACTTCTCGGGAAAAATTAGGAAAAGCTAACCAGATGGAAAATTCATCTGTTTCATTTGTTTAAAAAACTGAGGGAATAAGAAAAAGTTCACTAAGTAGCATCCCCAAATCAATACTGACTCTAATTTGGTAAAAGTCAATAGCAGTGGCGACTGAAAAGTCTGCACAGGGACTAACCAGCAAGTAGGGGAGATATGCGCTTCCCCACATGTCCACCAGTAAATAACACTCACTGTAATGGCTTCTCGCCAGTGTGAATCATCCGGTGCACTGCCAGATTGTGAGAACTCTTGAAGGCCCTAGCACAGTATTCACAGATATAATCCCTTTGATCTAAGAAGAAAAATAATGTAGTTAGTGTTCCATTTAGAATCCCTCTAAGTATTTAATTTTCCCAGTTCACAATAAGTAAGCAGACAGTCAAGTCAGTTACAATAAAAGCAATACTGTTTTCAATGTACAGAACACCTTGGATAAACAAAATTTTAAAAAGAAATATACCATTTTCAATTTTTTTTTAAAGTCCATACACTCAGTAGCATAAGGACTCGTTTAAAAAAAAAAAAACTAAACAAAGCAAAACAAAAACAACTAATGGAAATATGAGAATTAGAACCCCAATCTCAATCAATCCCAGTAATCCAGATCTTGGATAAATTGCTTAGTAAGTAAAGAACATTTTCCCTGGATTTTATTCTTTAAAACAGTTTTTTCAGGTTGTGAAAGGTGAAAGCTTATATATAAAGAATTTGGCACTCAGACCACCACCACCACCACCAGCACCACCACAGAATTTGGTATTCCCTAGAAGAAAAGTGATCCACGATTAAAGTGGTAATCATATCTTCTGTTTCAGGTTTAAAAATTGTTACCCAAAATAAACAATTTGAATTTCTCTCAAAAGGTTCAAGTTGCTGCTATCAAACATATGCAAACAGTACCTGTGTTCTTTACCTTATTCTCCTACCCCACCCACATCTTCTGCACCATTCAACTACCTCCCTTTCTGTCATTTCACAATCCCCCCAAATTTCACAGGATTTTTGATGAATTTGGTAACATGGTGTAGAATCTATGGACCAAAAGGGCACTGCACTTAATTATTTCTTTATCACTTGGTTTGGGAGAGAAGCAGATAAGGAGATGCTCTGTATCTCCTGAATAAATGACCACTATTGTTTTCTATGCCTTTCACTTAAAATTGCTACAAAAAGTCACAGTGAAAACATGAGGGTAAGTTAAAAGGCAAACAGTATGCAATTTAATTCTATATTTCATCCCAAACAGTTCTAAAGCCAAGTGTAGAAGAAGAGCCAAGTTTGTCCCAGGCTTGAATACATTTAGGAATCACTGGGGGGATCTTAGTCAATGCAGATGCTAGCTGAGCAGGTGTGAGGCAGAGTGTGAGATGCTGTAGCTCTAACAGCAGCTCAAGTGACGCCAGTGCCTGCTGGGCTATCCTCCACATGCTGAGTAGGCAACGTCTAAAAATGCACTTTTAACCCAAGGACAATTCGTAGTGTCTCCCAGATCTTGTCCACCTTTCTAGCTTCATAGTCGCATGGCAAACCTGGGTGGGGCATCCACTTGCTTAAATAAATCACATCTTCAAAGGGATCTGTCTGCGCTAATTTGGAAAAAGAGAACTACAATAACATCATAAAACTGTACTAACCAGATGTAAATATTTGGAATGGACTGAACTTCTAAAACACAGTCAGTTTCTCATAGTAGGTCTATGACATTTAGCTAAAGCTGGTTGTCAGAAACTACTTTGTAGAGAATAAAACATAATTAACAGGGAGAAGGAGTGGAGAAAAGGCAGCTCGCAGCAAGGAACAGAGTGGAGACAGCCCTCTCCCCGAAGCCGCACAGTACAATGCGGAGACTGGAGACTCGGCAGTGATTCAGGCCTGAGCTCAAGTCCTGGTGCTCTGAAACGTCCACCGTGTGCCAGGCCCCGTGCAGCAAAGAGCACTTTATATGTGATCTCATTTTATCCTTACACTAACTCCACAATATCGGTGACACTATTATCCCCTTTTCTCAGATGAGGGAAAGTGAGAAGTAACTTGTCTAAGTCACACATACAATAAAAGTAACCCTGGGTAGGAGACAATCAGAATTCTTAGTCTTACCCTCTACAACTGTTGGGAAGATGGTGTGTAATAATCCAGTGTCTGGCACCTACTCAATTAGCTCTAATACCCAGCTTCATTTGTTCCCATGAGCTGAACTGCATGGAGACTGTCAGTGGCTACAAATGAATGGAATTTGAAATCATTCGACATTATGTATAACGAAGACATTAGGTTTCTCTTTTTGAGCCAACAGTTCCTACAGGAGATGACACGTGAGGTCAGTAGCTAGCTTTCAGGACTGCAGCAGCACAGAAGTGCCGGGAGCTACTTACTAGTTACCATAAGTCAACAGGCAAGCCTCTACACCATCGAGGCTCTCTCTTCATACTCCTCACTTCTAGTCTGTAAGAGCTATTGCAAGTATCTCCTGGAAATGGAATTAGAAAATCCTGGTTCTGGGGCACCTGGGTGGCTCAGATGGTTAAGCGTCTGCCTTCGGCTCAGGTCGTGATCCCAGGGTCCTGGGATCGAGCCACGCATCGGGCTCCCTGCTCAGCGGGAAGCCTGCTTCTCCCTCTCCCTCTCTCCCTGCTCATGCTATCTCTCTTTGTGTGTCTCAAATGAATAAATAAAATCTTCAAAAAAAAAAAAAGAAAGAAAGAAAATCCTGGTTCTGCTAAAAACTAGCAGTGTGACCAAAGGCAAGTTACATAATGTGCAAAGCCTCTGGTTTCTTAGCTGTAAAACAAGGATAATACAAGCAAACTTGGTGACGTTGAATAGATGGATAAGCAGTAACAGTTGATACAGGATATGTGCTCAATAAAAAATTATCCTGGTCATGAAAGTTCTTTATAAAATCAAAGGATAAAAGTAAAAAGCCCTCATTTGTTCATCCCTTGTAAAATTTGTTTTATTACATTTTATTTTCATACCTTTCTCTCACACTTGACTGTAGACTCTTAAGATTTACATTAGGAAAAAATATCACTACCAATCTACACATTTAAAAGTAGAACGCATTTAACACTTGGTAAAACATTTTATTTCAAAAAGTACCTGTATGATGTTTGGCATGTCGTAGAAGTTGCTTCTGGAGCCTGAAGAGTCGCCCACAGGAGGGATGAGGACATACGTATTTCTTCTTCAGCAAATGCTGATACTTAATGTGGTGCTAAAACAGTAAGAGAAAATAAAGAGGGATAAAAATGAAGACTTCCTGAAAGCTTGTTCCTTTGCTAAGTCAAAAGTTTTAAAGAGGGATGCCTGGGTGGCTCAGTTAAGCATCCAAATCTTGATTTTGGCTCAGATCATGATCTCAGGGTCCTGAGATGGAGCCCCACATCAGGCTCTGTGCTGGGTAGAGTCTGCTTGAGATTCTCTCTCTCCCTCTGCCCCCACCCCCACCCCCTTAAAAAAGTGCTAAAGGGAAACCAAATACTCTGAATATGGAAGGGGGGTGCAGTATAATAAAACAGTTAAGAACACAGGCTATGGAAATAGACAGACCTGGATTCCAATCTGGGTCTATCATTCACGAGCAGTGTGACCTCAGGAATGTGCTTAAATACTGTGAGCTACAGTTCTCATTTGTAAAATGAAGACAACTGTAAGTGTCTCACAGCATTACTGCGAGGATACAGAGATCACGTGTTGTATGGTGCTTAGCGCAGCACACGGCATACAGTGGAAGAACAGAAGCAATCACTATTAGCACAGAGACAGAATCAGAGAGTAGGGCCTTAGTCTCATGTTATCCTTGCTGCTAAACTAAAAATCAAACAGGCATTTCTTAAGCTTTAGTGATAAACATTTCACTTTCATGTTTTCTGCCAGACCTAAATATAAGCTGTATCTTTAATTCATTTAAAAAAAAATCTACTAAAGACAAAAACCCTAAAAATTAATTTATTTACTTGAAACATTATTCAAGAAATCGCGGGTTAGAGTTGCTAATTTTATTTTTAAAAAATACACATTAAAATAAAGTCTGTTCATCTGTGTCTTTGGTTTGTTGGTACAATCATCTCTTATATCAGAAGTATTTATACCACAATGGGAAACACTGGACTATTCCAAGATTCCAAAGAAATCCTTTAAATAACCTCATGTTGTTAGACATTTTTAACACAATGACTTAAGTAATTTTATGCCTTTTTAAAGAAAGATTTTTTTTGACACTGTATGTCAATGATAAAGCCTACACAAGTTCACGAATTATAGCATCTCATGAAATAGAAAAATCAGTAATGGAACATAACCTGAAAGGCTGCCTTACATAACAATTTACTAACCTGCAAATAGCGAGGGTGAGCAAGAACAGTTCCACATCCTTCCATCTCACAACGGACATACTGGATTGGAGGCTTTTTTCTATTATCAATATGTAGGAGAAAAGTTAGCAGACAGAAGAGGCACCCTGCACAGTGGCTTAACTGAGTGCACTATAGGGAACAGCAATTTTATAGCATGAAGAATTAAAATCTCTTTACTAGTATATAGCTTGCATAGAATTTATGTTAGAAATAACCAGAAACTATCAAATGTTTGGTAAGAGTTTTAAAAAACAGCACAAAATAAACTAGTGACCTCCCAAAAGAAGTGTTAAGATTTTTAGAAACTTAAAGACCCTACAATGGAAATAAAAACACAGGAACTCTGCATCAAGGACATTAATAAAGTTGCATTTAAGAAATTTTTACATAGCCATTCCTGCAGGGTAATTATGAGTAATTACGTGAGTGAAGTGCTTACCACCAGGAATAAGGAACATAGTAAGAGTATAAATTACCTCCTTTTGGGTAATCGTGGACTTTTGTCATCTTTTCGCCTTCTTCCTCTCCTATAATTAAAGAACAGAGTAACTGTCCACATATTCCAGATTGAAGCTTACAGAGTGAATGATGGCTGAAGACATATACTCAAGACCAAAGAGCACGTGGCAGAAACAAAGGATAATGCAGAATACAGAGTCAAAAACGTATCTGACAAGCCGAACAAAGATGTCATTCTGAAGTAATTTCACTTAAATAAATCTGCACTACAAGTTAAATACATACCTATCACAAACTATACATTACTATGGAAGATTTGGATAAACCTCAAGGTTACTACTTGAAGAGTCGTTCCAGTAAAAAGTCTATCACTTAAATTTAATCAATTTAAAAAGTAGAATAAAATAATCTATTATCTAAAAATCCTAAGAATATAAACCCTTTTAATAGAACGAAAAAGACTAAACACTTAAAACAAATCTTATTTCTGCAACAGGTAATGGTTGCTGGACAGGAAGTCAAGATTCTTCAATCACTTGCCCTCATTTGCCCTTCTTTTGAGGATTCACATTTGCCATACTTTTTCTTGCTATCTCTACTCTGTCTGCATCCCATTAGCTGCTGTCTTGCCCACTCATTTAGACATCTTTCAGTATTGCTTTGGATTAAATTTAAACTTTTCAGAGAGCCTCTGCAATGAAATTGTCAGCTGCTTGAGGCAGCAATATGCACCTGTCAATAGCCCCCCTCACACTCCCACTCTTTTTCCCACCAGTGGCTTCAAAATCTGTTAGGTTTCCATTTTTAGTAGTAATTGCCTACTCACTTCCTAGGAGGTTCCTCATCCTCCCTAATTTCATTCTCTTCTTCTTTCACCTCTACCTCTACTTCCACTTTAATTTCTTTCTTCTCCTTCTCTTCTTTCACCTTCCCTGATTTTCTCCGTGGTTTTGGGGTTTCCCTGAAAACACAAACACATTTCAACACTGGTATCCAGCAAAGGATCTTTGCAAAGGGAACTGTGACAAAAGGGTAAAACCTGCGGTTATCATCGATTTATTGTAAAATTATGATCCTTAGCTCATGAAATGTGATTTCCAGTCAATTGTTCCTCACATGCACAGTAAAAGCCGTTAGGCTAACAATACCTGGGAATCAGAATGCACTACAGTTGTAAAGAGAAAGACAAAAGTAAAAAATTCTAAATATTCCGGCAATTGATGATACTTTGTATCATCAAGGTAAAACATGCAGACATCCAATAATTTGGATATGATCAAAATAGTTATATAACTAGAAGAGAAGGCTGTGTGAAGGAGTTACAGGATAATGTTAAATTGGCAAAACAAGTGCATGATTAATTACTCATTTAAAATTAAGTCTATACCCATCAGTTCAGCAACAAGGTGAAATGAAAGCATGCAACAGTGCTTTCCTAACTTATTTTTCATCAACATGTCTATAGTAAAATCCGAGACATGCCTCTCTAAGTGGGGTTTGTAGGTCTCATCTCTTGGGTCGTCTTTGAATGGTATTTCCTCTTCACTGATTAACATCTCTTCTTCCTCTTCCTCCTCCTCATCACTACTAAAAAGAAGCAAATTTCTGGATTAGAAATTCTAGTTGTAAGGATTTTATCTGACTGGATTTTATTTGCTAATTTATTTAGAGGTTGCCAAAGATTCACATAGTAAGTTATCTAGAATTTTCATCCTTATGGTCTAACTGGACTGCAATCTAGCTGTTTTATCCTCACAATGATAACCGTAACTAAAAATACATAAATCCTAGGAATGCTATTACTTGATTAAATAAAGGTAAGATGATGACTGCCCAATGGCACTAAGAGCTAAAAAACAAAAACAAAACAAAACAAAAAACAACGGACTTTATGCAGTGCCTGAGTGGTTCAGTTGGTTAAGTGTCTCTTGATTTCAGCTCAGGTCATGATCTCAGAGTCGTGAGATGGAGCCCCACGTCAAGATTCTCTCTCCATCTCCCTCTATCCCTAAACCCCCCCCCTTCTCCCTCTCTTAAAACACAAACAAAAACAACAGACTTTATAATCCTATGTCTAGTAATCGAATGATCTGCTTTACCAAAAAGATCAACAAAGCAAAAAAAAAAAAAGAAAAAGAAAAAAGTTCACGTGATTTACCATGGAATACAAATTTCAAAAATCCTAGTCAAAACATCCACACTTCCCATCAGTGGCCAGCACGGAATAAGCCAATACAGAAAGTACTCAACACCTGCTTTCTGGGGGTGCCTAGGTGGCTCAGTTGTTAAGCAAGCGTCTGCCTTCGGCTCAGGTCATGATCCTGGGGTCCTAGGAGCGAACCCTGCATCGGGCTCCCTGCTTCGCGGGAGGCCTCCTTCTCCCTCTCCCACTCCCCCTGCTTGTGTTCCTGCTCTCGCTCTCTCTCTCTAATAAATAAAATCTTAAAAAAAAAAAGACCTGCTTTCGGAACTAAGGTAACTAAAGATTACGTGGTTAAAGCTCTAATCAAGAACAAAGTGACATCTAAACTAAATACTAAAACCAAAGTTAATTTTTTTTTTAAAGGCTCAATGTTCTTTCAAGCAGAAAACAACTTTTGTGTGTACTTTATGTCCCCAAAGGTGTAAATACGAAATACGAAGTTTCTTACCTAATGCCACCTGGAGACTGATGTTCTTCTGCCCCATCTGGATAAAGAAAGCAAAACAAAACCTTATCTTCATAAACGAAGCCTGTATCACCACACCTACCCCTGAAAGGTAAGCTG
Source organism: Phoca vitulina (assembly GCF_004348235.1). Lineage (NCBI taxonomy): Eukaryota > Metazoa > Chordata > Mammalia > Carnivora > Phocidae > Phoca > Phoca vitulina. The sequence continues at coordinate 26,704,084 of NW_022589719.1, read as the reverse complement.
TTCAACATTACATTTAAAATCAGCAGGCAACTGGTTATTAATAACCATACTCCACTTGTACTGTACCATAATCAAGCTGATCTGTATTTGGTTCTGACTTGCAGATGAGCTGCAATGAACCAGTCTTCGACCTAGAACTCCGGGTGTTCTCTGTGTCATGATGCCTAGAAGCAGACGTCCTGGTACTGCTGCGCCAGCCCCGGCTAGGCCTAGTTGCAGCAACGGAAACTTCCTGAGGGAGGGTAGAATCATCTTCTTCCTCTTTCTCTTCCTTAGGATCTAGATGAAAACACATACCATTGTTTATGGTTAACCAATAACCGTCTCAGTATACCGACTATTGTAAATAAAAAGTTAATAAAAAAGAAGGTAAATTAATTTTTTGTTCAGGCGAAAGCCCCTCAGGTTTTTATACTGAGATAACAGAAACAAGATGAGAGAAAACTTACCCTTACTGTCATCACTCTAAAAACTTCCACGTTGTCAAGCAGTAGTTTTATATCGTCTTATTTACTAAAAAATGCACTGCTAAGAAGTATACAAAATATACCAAATTCAATTCATGGGATTCTAACCTTTACATCCGAAACAAAAGAAACTGGGAGTGGTCCCAGAAAGATGGCCAGAACTTCTTATAAAAGTACAAGAAAGAATCACAGGTCCAGATGTTTTAACAATCGAACAACGCTGAAATTGTGAAAGAGGTATCCCATACTAAAAATGCCTTCCCTTGACTCTATTCAATAGTTCTTAGAACCACACCATGAATCTGAATTGGTCTACAGGGCAATCATGACAAGCTCTGCTTCAATCATCCTATGAGATGCTATGCAAAGGTACACAATCTGTCCCTGTTATCCTGTATTTTCTTCATGCTTTGAAGGGCAAATGAAGTGAGGTAGGGCCATTCACTCCTGAGCAATAAATAAATAATAAAAAGCTTAATATAACTTTCATCCCTAGAGTAACTTATTACATATATATGTATATATATATATGTTAGTATATTAAAAGTATTTTGATTATGGACAATTCTTTTAATAATCTCAGGATGGAAAAGGCCTTTCTAAGAATAACACAAAATTTTAGGTCTTAATACTGAGACCTGTGACTATATAAACATAAAAACAATTTTCAGCATGGCAAATTCCACTATAAGCGAAGTCTAACAGCCCAACAGAAAAAGAGCAGTTCAGTAAAAACACATGGCTTTCACACAAACAAAAGGTCAATCCTCTCATAATGGGAGAAACTCAAATGAAAAGGACTAGTGTGACACCACTGTTCCCCTATCATACTGGCAATGATCCAAATGTTTGACAAGTGTGTATTGGGAACGCTGGGGGAAAGAGACAGTAACACAGATGATAGCACGTGCACTGGCAAAACCTCTATGAAGGACAATTTGGCAGTATCTATCAGAATTATAAATGTGTATCTTTTCACATTAATTTCAACTACTAGGAATTTATCCTACAATAACAATCACACTTATGAAATGACTTATGTATAGAGGTAGTCATTATAGCACTGTTTTTAGTGGTGAAAGAGCAGAAAACTAAACATCAGGAGAGGCCTGGTTACGTGAATTATGATACATCTAGTCAGTAGGCAACTGCATGGAAATAACTCCATGCCACTTTATTATGAAAAAAAACCCATATCCATATAATATCCAAATACTACATAGGTATACATTTGTTTTATATGTAGACATAGAAATAAATATGCTATACATGTTAAGACATGTATCTTTTATAGGATAATAATATTTCTGGAAGGATATACAAGAAATTGATAAATACTGGTCACTTCCAGAGAAGGTCCAAAAATATGCCCAGTAATTCCTCAGTATCTACCCTAGGAAAATAAACTGGCACACGGGGGTTCATGTTTATAACAGCTAAAGAACGGAAACGACCTATCCCTCACTCAACAAGAAAATGTTCAAATAAACCATGGCATATTACTGAGATGGAATATTATATAGAGGTATCTGTAAAGAATGCCATGGAATTGTTGGCAAAAATATTGTTAAACAGAAATTAAGCAAAAAATAAGACACAAAACTATATATAACATTTTTTTTAAGATCTGAAAAATATAGTTTCCTCCACTGTGGAACAAGGGGGTGAATGGGGGGGCTACTTCAACTTTAACTATACTCTTTGAAAGTTTTATGAAAATACATTTAAGTAATGAAATAAAACTAGTTTGAAATGCACAGAACAGCAGTGGGAACTGCTAATAACCTGACATAATTATTAAATCAGATATGCATTTCCTTTCAGTTTTCCTTCCCACTCATTCATTCTCAAAAACTGTTATGAGACAAAAAAGGACACTGTATATTGATAAAAGGGTCAATCGAGAAGATATAAAGATTATAAACATATACACACCTAATATATGAAGCAAAAAAAATGACAGAATTAAAAGGAGAAACAGCCAGTACTAAAATAAGAGAGAGACTTCAATACCTTACTTTCAGTAATGGATAGAGTAACTAGTCAGAAGTCCAGTTAGGAAATAGAGGACTTGAGCAATCCTATGAAAAAATCAGACCTAACAGATATATAAAAAATACTTCACACAAAACCAGAATACACAGTCTTCTCAAGTGCACACAGAAGATTCTCCAGGGAAGATCATATGCTAGGCCACAAAACAAGTCTCAAGAAATTTAAAAAGACAGATCATATAAAGAATGTTCTCTAATCACAATGGAATGAAACCAGATATCAGTATCAGAAAGAAAACTAGAAAATTCACAAATATGTGGAAATTAAACACACTCTTCAAACAAATAGGTTACAGAAATCACAAAGGAAATTAGAAAACACTTGAAGATGAGTGAAAAGGAAAACACAAGATAGCATAACTTACAACGTTGCAGCAAAAGCAGTGCTTGGGGAGAAATTTATAGCTATAAATGCTTACATTAAAATAGAAAAAAAAAAAACCCACATGTCAATAATCTACACCTTAAAGAAAAAAAGGGAAAAAGGAAGCCAAAGCTAGCAGAAGGAAGGAATTAAAACCTTCAGCTAAACTAAAAAAAAAAAAAAGAGAGAGACTCAAATTACTAAAATTAGAAATTAAAGTGAATACATTATTACCGACCTTACATAAATAAAAAGGACTGAGAACACAATTAACAATTGTATGCGAACAAATTAGATAACCTACATGAAATAAACACCTAGACACATCTGAAAACTAACTCAAGAAGAAACAGAAACCTGAACACACAAGTGAAGACAAAGAATCAGTAATCAAAAACCTCCCAAAGAACATTATAAACCATAGCCAAACTATGGAAAGAGCCTAAATGTCCACTCACTGATGAATGGATAAAGAAGATGTGATGTGTGTGTGTGTGTATATGTATACACACACACACACACACACACACACAATGGAGTATTACTCAGCTATCAAAAAGAAGGAAATCTTGCCATTTGCAATGAAATGGATGGAGCTAGAGAGTATTATGCTAAGCAAAGTAAGTTAGTCGAGAAGGACAAATACCATACGATTTCACTCATATGTGGAATTTAAGAAACAAAACAGATGAACATATGGGAAAGGGGTAAAAAAAAAAAAAAAGAGGGAAGCAAACCGTAAGAGACTCAACTACAGAGAACAAACTGAGGGTGGATGGAAGGAGGTGGATGGGGTTGGGCCAAATGGGTGATGGGTTTTAAGTAAGGAGGGCACATGATGTAATGAGCACTGAGCGTTGTATGTAAGTGATGAATCAATGAATTCTACATCTGAACCAACATTACACTATTATGTTAACTAACTAGAATTTAAATAATTTGAAACAAACAAAAAAATAAATACAATGACGACTTCCAAAATCAAATACCTCCCAATAGAAAAAAAAAAGCCCAGGAGCAGATGGTTTCACTGGTGAATTCTACTTATCATTTAAAGAATTAACACTAACCCTTCTCAAATTCTTCCAAAAAAATAAGAGGGAACACTTCTCGATTCATTCTGTAAGGCCATCATTACTCTGATGCCAAAGACAAAGACACCACAAGAAAACTACTGAACAATTTCCCTTGCAAACCAAAGTCAGCAGCATATTAAGACTATGCAGCATTTTAACACTAAGATCAAATGGGATGTATCCTAGGATTATGAGGGTGGTTCAATATACAAAAATCAATTGTTATAATATACCACACTAATAGAATGAAGGGAAAAAAACCCCACACAATCATCCCAAATGATGTAGAAAAAGCATTTAACAAAATTTAGCAGACTTTCATGGTAAGAACACACAGCAAACTAGAATAGAATGAAACTTCCTCAACCCGATAGAGGGCACTTATCAAAACCCCAGAGCTAACATACTCAATGACAAAAGACTAAAAGCTCTCTCCCTAAGATCAGGAACAAGACAAGGATGCCCCCTTTCTCCATTTCTTTTCAAAGCTGTACTGGAAGTTCTAGCCAGAGCAATTAGCCAAGGGGGTGGTGGAAGCTACCCAAATTGGAAAGAAAGAGGTAAAACTACCTCTATTCGCAGATGAAATGACCCTATTTCTAAAGAAAATTCTGAAGATTCTGCAAAACTATTAAAGGTAACAAATTTGGCAAAGTTGCAAAATACAAGATCAACACACAAAAATATTCTGTTTTAAATGTACCAGCAATGAATAATCGAAAAAGGGAAATAATTCCATTTACAATTCAATTAAAAACAATAAAATACTTAAATATAGGTAAAATGTCAATAGTCCCCAAATTGATCTACAGATTAAATATAATCCCTATCAAAATCCCAGCTTCCTTTTTTGCAGAAATTGACAACGTGATCCTAAAATTTATATGAAAATGTAAGAGACCTAGATTATCCAAAACAATCTTGAAAAAAAGACTCACTTTGTTCTTCCCAGTCTCACAATTTACAACTCACAACAAAGCTGCAGGAAATAGGGCACGTGGGTGGCTCAGTCTGTTAAGCGACTGCCTTCAGCTCAGGTCATGATCTCAGGGTCCTGTGTTAGAGCCACACATCAGGCTCCCTGCTCACCGGGAAGCCTGCTTCTCCCTCTGCTCTGCTGCTCCCCCTACTTGTGCTCTCTCTCTCTTGAATAAATAAAATCTTAAACACCCCCCTACACTCACACAAACAAAAAACAAAACTGCAGTAATCAATCAGTACCACAGTGTGGTACTGGCATAAGGACAGACAGAATGACCAAAAGAACTGAATTCACAGTCTCAATATAAACCCATACATCTATGGTCAACAGATTTTCAACAAGTTTGCTGAGATCATTAATGGGGAAAGAATAGTCTCCTCAAAAAAGAGTGCTAGGACAACTATATATCTGCATGCAAAGAATGAAGTTGAACTCTTACTTTATGCCATATGTAAAAATTAATTCAAAATAGATCAAAGACCTAAATATAAGAGCTAACACTAAAAAACTCTTGGAAGAAAAACCTACAGAACGAGAGAAAATTATTTACAGGCATTATATATCTAATAAGAGCCTAATATTCAGAATATATAAAGAACTCCCAGTTCAACAAAAAGACAAACACCAACTAAAAAATGAGCAAAGAACTTTAAGACACTTCTCCAAAGAAGATACATGAATGGCAAAAAAAAAACAAAACAAAACACAAAAAGATGCTCAATATAAATCATTTATGAGATGCAAATAAAAACCATAATGAGATTACCATTTCACACTAACTAGGATAGCTCTAATAATAACTTAAAAACAACCCAGAAATAGGGCGCCTGGGTGGCTCAGTCGTTAAGCATCTGCCTTCGGCTCAGGTCATGATCCCAGGGTCCTGGGATCGAGCCCCACGTTGGGGCTACCTGCTCCACGTTGGGGCTACCTGCTCCACGGGAAGGCTGCCTCTCCCTCTCCCATTCCCCCTGCTTGTGTTCCCTCTCTCACTGTCTCTCTGTCAAATAAATAAATAAAAATCTTAAAAAAAAAAAAAAAACCAACCCAGAAATAACAAATGTTGGAGAGATGTGGAGAAACTACAACTCTTGTACATTGCTGGTGGGAATGTGAAAGGATGGCTGCAGCCACTGTGGAAAACAGGCAGTTCCTCAAAAACAAATATAAAATTACCATCTAACCCAGCAATTCCACTCTTAGGTATGGTCCCCCAAAATTGAAAACAGGTTTCCAAACAAATCCTTGTACATGAATGTTCATTTCAGTACAATTCGCAAAAGCCAAAATGTGAAAACAATCCAAATGTCCATCAAACACTGAACGGATAAACAAAATGAAGTATATCCATACAGTAGCATATTACTCATAAAAAGGAATGAAATACTAGTATGTATTAACACGCTACAACATGGATGAACCTTGAAAGTACTATGCTATACAACAGAAGGAGACATGAAAGTCGTATGTAGGATTCCACTTACACAAAATATTCAGAATAGGTAGATTCAAATTAATGTTTTAAGGTAAATGAGGTAAAAGCAGATTAATCTTTGTTAGAGGCTAGGGAGGGGGGTTAATAGAGGAAGACTATTTTTAATGGGCATGGGGTCTTGTTTGGTGGGAATGAAAATGTCTGGAACTAGATAGAAATAATGTTGTATAAATAACATTATAAATGTACTAAATGTCACTAAATTGTAGGCTTTAAAATGGTTAATTTTGGGGCACTTGGGTGGTAAAGTTGGTTAAGTGTCCAACTCTTGATTTCAGCTCAGGTCATGATCTCAGGATTGTGAGATCGAGCCCGGAGACAGGTTCCACACTGGGCATGGAGCCTGCTTGAGATTCCCTCCACCCCTACCCCGCTCTCTTTCTCTCTCTAAAAAGTAAAAATACGAAAATAATATGGTTAATTTTGTTGGGTGAATTTAACCTCAAAAAATCCCAAAACAAAAGGCACTGTCAGGTTCCCACAGTAGAAATTGACAACCAAAGGATAACCCATACATTAGGATAAACAATCATGACCAGATAGAAAAGAACCAAGTTTCTTTTGTGTGACACTTTAAAGATTAATTTCTAGCTGTTTCTTATAATAGCAGTTGACTTTGAAGAGGCTCCTTGATGTACAGTAAGAAAGAAGAAAAAACCCCCATAATACCCTAAGTGAAGGAAGACATCAGGCAAACTACTGTCTGAGCAACATAACATGTAGGCACAGAGCATACAACCACATTCTTGAAAGAGGAAAAAGGGACAAAGAAAGAATGGTTGATAGTATAATTAAGACAAAAAGATACTGTCACTAATGGCAGGGAAGTTACTCCTAATTCTTTTAGGCAGCAAAAGATGAAAATGTAACAGTAATTTATCTCAATCCTACAGCAACAGATAATTCTTTCAAAACAACCTAACTCATCAAATTCCAAAAGATGAGAGCCACTTCATCATGATAAAACACTTCAAGGCAGAAGGGCTATTCTAGTATGATCTGGTTCTCCTTCAGGTTGCCCTAGCTTTCTAACTGAAGCTTAGAGAAATTAAATGCCTTGTTCAAGATTACAAAGCTAACATTGACTTTGGGGTGAAACAGGGAATGGTTGGTTGGTAAGCTGGGAAGAAACCACAGTAAAGATCTTCTCATTTCTATTTAAATATTTACATTTTTTCCCTGGAAAACTAAAAAATACTTGACAAGTATTAAGTGCCTGACAGTATGAGGATATATTTTTTTCAAATTTAGTCCTCATAACATTGTCTATTCTTGTTTGTACAGATGAGGAAAGCAAGTAACTAACTTCCCCAGCCTCACAAATTAAGCTGTGGAGCTGGGATTTGAACCCAGGTATATTCAAGTCCAAAGTCTGTATTCTTTCTATTATACCACTCCTAACCATATAAAAGAGAAATGGGAAAAGCGCCAGTGAAGGGCTTAATTCAGATGTGGCTTATTTCCACTCAGCCAAAGGTTCAAGGTGCCAAGAGAGGGTCTCATTTATGCAATATACTGACTTAAAGACCACAAGAATTATTCCATGAAAGTGAATTTTTAATCTAAAACTGCACATATTTGTTTTAAAACAGAGAAATAGAAGGCATATTTTATTATTAAAAACTAGAACAATATCTAAAACTAATGATGTAATGTATGGGGATTAACATAACAATAAAAAAATTAAAAAAAAAAACTAGAACAAAGCTGAGAGATTTTCAAACTTCAATTAAGAAATTAAATGATTAGTACATTTCAACAAGTCTTTTTTTTTTTTGACAGAGAGAGACACAGCGAGAGAAGGAACACAAGCAGGGGGAGTGGGAGAGGGAGAAGCAGCCCCCCCGCAGAGCAGGGAGCCCGATGCGGGGCTCGATCCCAGGACCCTGGGATCATGACCTGAGCCGAAGGCAGACGCTTAACGACTGAGCCACCCAGGCGCCCCAAATGATTAGTACATTTCAATCTGGTTTACTCATTTTTAAATCAACAAGACTGTGTGTGTATATATGTGTTAATACTTAGGATTTTTCTTTCTTATTACAGTCATTTTCTTCACTACTTACTATATCTATGCTTTTATTTTCTTTCTTACCAGGGCAGCTATCAGCCACTGGAACACAGAGAAAGTAAAGGATAAAAAAATACTAATGAGCATTTATAAAACTTCTATGGATCTTAAAATTTCAGGTCAAAAAATGAGAATCACAAAGTGATTAAGTTATTAATCTTCAAAGTACAGGCATTAGATGAATTAGTTCTCTTAAAAACATTGAGACTTTGCTTAGACGCAGGTTTGAGAAAGTGAAAGGATGTATTCTTGACACTGTCGCTTTGAAAACTAGTGTTCATTAACTGAACAGTCTCTATAGCTCAAAATTTAACATTTAAATTTGAATAGATATGGCTGGACTCTGAAGGATGAGTAAGTGCTAGCTAGGTGATAGACGGGAAGTAGGAAGAGCATGTGCAAATATCATGAGATGCGGACTGAAAGAAAGAAGACCAGTATGACTGGAGCAGAGAGAACAGGACAACTGTCATCATTTATACTGTTGCTGAAAAGGCAGGAAAATGTCTAATAAAGAAGGTCCCTGGGGAGCCTGGGTGGCTTATAATCAGCTAAGCACCCAACTTTTGATTCTGGCTCAGGTCATGATCTCAGGGTCGTGAGATGGAGCCCCGAGTCGAGCCCTGCATGGGGCTCTGTGCTCAGCACAGAGTCTGCTTGAGATTCTCTCTCCCTCTGCTCTCCCACCGCCCCGCCACCACTGCACTCAAGTGCTCTTTCTCTCTCTCAAATAAATCTTGGGGGAAAAAAAAAAAGATCAAAGATCCTTGAAGGATTTTAGATTTTATCCTAATAGCCACAGAAAGCCAGAGGAAGAATTTAAGTCGGCATGTGGCGCGATGACATTTGCAGTTTTAATGATCACTCTGGTTGCCGGCTAGAGAATCACCTCGGGGGGGGGGGGGGGGGGGGGGGGGGAGGGGAAGAGTGGACTCAAAGAGACCTAGCTAAGTCTACTGCAATAGACCAGGCAACAAACAATAGCTTGAAAAGGAGTAATAGCTCTGGAGATGAAAAGAACTGGAGACTTACAAAATACTTAGGAGACAGACTAGAGAGGACTAAAAGAATGACTTCATAAAAGGATAGAGGGGAATAGAAAGAAGTCATGGATTTAGTTTCTAGATTTATGACCTGGACAACTGGATAGATGGTGAAAGTATTCACAGAGAAAGATCAGGTGTCTTTTGTTGTTTTGAGGAAACAGTAGCAAGAATATGTATTCCATTCTGGACAAGTTCAATTTGAGATGTCTGCTGAGTAAAACATCAGTGGGTGTGAAGTTCAGAGGAAGGGGTCTGGGCTACCTACCTACAACTGGGAATTGCCATTATCATATTCAATTATAGTGCTATGATCTAGATTTAGCATTGTCCGCATAAAATGATCATTTTCAACTTTCATGAAATATGTTTTTAGCTATTCCCAACATTTGCTTATTCACTGGTTCCTCTGTTCCAGAAGTAGTTTTGTATTATAAAATCTGTTTAAAAAAATTAACCATAATACAGTTTTGCTTTGTTCAGGTCTTTGAATCCATTCTCTCCTAAGTACTCTGTCATATTTTGATGGTAAAATATAGCGTAGCAGGGTATCTGGGCATGTAAAGACAGTTGTACTGAAGTATGGGTGTGACGCTGACAATGAAGATAAATCTAGGAAAAGGAAAAAGCACAACAGTGCTGCAAAAACAGAAAAGCTCAGAGATAATGCGGTCTTGGAAATACTATAGGGAGAAATTTGGGAGTCCACCTAAGGAGAATTATGAGCAATAAGGCTGAAGAAATATAATTCATCTACACTGTAGAGGCTTTGGATGCAAGCCTAAGAAATTTGAAGTTAGACAGATACTACAGAATCTCTGAAGGTTATAGGGTAAGAGTTACAGGACTTGAATGGAGATCAATCTGGCACATGGTGAATTCATAATAAAGGAGCGGTAGTTTGAGTTGTTGCAATTAAGGAAATCAACTGGGATGACACTGTAGTGTATCTAATTTCACTAAGGACCTTACTTAAAAATTCTTTTTTTTTAAAAATATTTTATTTATTTATTTGACCGAGAGACACAGCGAGAGAGGGAACACAAGCAGGGGGAGTGGGAGAGGGAGAAGCAGGCTTCCCGCGGAGCAGGGAGCCTGATGTGGGGCTCGATCCCAGAACTCTGGGATCATGACCTGAGCTGAAGGCAGATGCTTAACGACTGAGCCACCCAGGCGCCCCTTAAAAAGTCTAGTAGATAAAAGGTTGATAGACTTGAGGTCAGGTTTGGTGGTGGTGGTGGGGGTTTACACAAAACGAGAAGATCCTGACCATAGTGAGATATAGAGGTAAGGAAGAAAGGGGCATCATGGCTATGTGGCCTCTGCCCCTGCTATTCTACCAGAACAGCCGTTGTTCAGGTTCCCAATGTAGTTAGATCTGACATTTTTCAGTTCCCATCTTACTTATCTTTTGACAGTTGGCTTTCACGGTATCACACTTTCTTGGTCTTTTTCCTACTTCCCTGGTTTCCCCTTTTCAGTTTTCCTTGGTAGCTTCTCCTCCTCCTCTGTCCTTTAGATTTAAATGCCACAGCTCAGCCCTAGAGTCTCCTCTTATTGTATATCATTCTCCCTGTAATCTACTTTTGCCTGTCAAATAGTATCCATCGTAATAGCCACCTTCCTAGGGGTTTCAATATGTACTCAGTATAGTGGGTGAGAGACAATGGTGGTGCTTTAATAAGGAGGCACTCACCATGTACTATGAAAGAGTTGCCTTTTAATAATTAAAGTACAAATCAATATACAATGAAAATACAGCACATACGCAGAATCACCTAAAAATGAATCTAGCATGTGAGCTAACCTAATTAGTGACCAATAATAAGGAATAATATCATGTGACCGCCAGTGTTCTAAGTAGTTCACATGAATCACCTTACACTGAATTCTCAAAATACTTCCATTAAGTACTTATTACATACTTTCCTAATTTTACAGACAGGCAAACTGAGAGACCTGGAAAAGTTAAGAAAACTTCCCAAGGTCACATGGTAAGTTCAGAGCAAAGCAGAGTTCAAATCCAGGTTGTCTGATTTTGAAAATTATGCTCTTTAACGGTGATACTCTTACAGTAAAGAAACCCTGAACTCACTTCTGTCCTCTACATGCACTTTCACTATCTCAGCATTATACATCATCATTTCTAGATCTTGCACTTTGGTTGTGATACTACTGTTCCTTTAAAACTGCTTTTGCCAAGGTCAACAATGTTGAGCAGGAGCTCTTACCTTTGTGTGTTATGGACTCCTCTGGGGGATGTGGTAAAGCTTATATACTCCTTCCCAGGATTATTATTTTTAAGTGTATAAAATAGGATTTGAAAAGAAGACTTACAAAGAAAACTATAATGGAATATGGTTAATCCACAGATCCCTTGAACTAAAGCTAACAGTATGATACCTTTCTGTTCTTAATCACGCATAATCTTTCGGTAGCCTTTGCCACTACTGTCCCAGCTACCCTCTCCGAAAAATTAAAATGCTTTGCCTTTCCTTCACTTCTACCATTTGTTCTTGGACCTTTCATCCTTCTCAGTCTCATTTGGGCTCTCCATACTCAACCTGAAATGTTGGTGTTTATAGGCCTGCTTCTCTTCTTACCAAAACACCTGCATGATCTCATCCACTCCCGAGTTCAAGGACGGTCTAAAAGCCCAAACTTTTATAACCAACTATCTACTGGTCATCTCCTCTTTAATTTCGAGACTTGTGAGACCCGAAGTGGAAGACATAGCTAAACTGTGTCCAGACTCCTGACCCAGAGGAACTAAGAGATGATAAACGGGTGTTGTTTTCAGCTTGTGGTAATTTGATACACAGCAACAGAAAACTAATCCTGTGGTCAAACATGGTGGTTCAGGCAACACCTTTAAAAAAAGGATGCATGAGTTACCAAGTAACTTGATGCTAGGAAATGCTGGAATCACGTAATTCTCCTTCTCCTAGAACCTCTCTTTTTCTAACACCATGTCCACCAAGCAACTTTCTAATCCTCTGGTTTTACAGCAAAGCCCAGGATTTTTAGTGATACAGAAAGGTCCAAAACAATGGAATACAGGGTTCTGGTGATGGAATATAAGATGCAAATGTGACACAAACAGAGGTTTGAGAGGCACTTTTGCAAGTGAGGCCTGCCCTTTTGGAAAGCTGCCCAGAGACTGCCATGTTATTAAGAAGCTGGACTAGCCTAGTGGAGGATGAGAGGCCATGAGGAGGAAAACCATGGTGCTGGCTCACAGCCAGCACCAACTGCCACACATGCCGGCGTAGCCATCTTGCTCCATCAAGCCCTTTCAGCTGTTATGTGCCTGCAGCTGCCCAATGAGCCCAGGAGAACAGCAGGAGAACCATCCAGCCAACCAAAGGACAAGAAATAATAAACTGTATTAGGACACTAATTCAGGATGATGTGTCCTAAAGCAAAAGACATAGCTGATAGTCTCAATTTTCTCGTCTATAAAATGAAGGATTAGAGATGATCTCTGAGATCGTCCCCAACATAATGATTCACTCTTTCACTCTTCACATTCTTGGATGTAAGAAACAAAACAAGAATAGATTTGGTGGGATGTTACATAGATTAGATGGAATAAGAGGAATATTAGAATTAATCAAGGTTTTAAGTTTTAAATAATGTGCAGGGGGACTTCAATACTATTAAACACAGCAGACTGAAATATACTTTTTTTTCTGTTTCCTTCTAAAATGTCACTAAAATGACAGAAGTAAAAATGACTAAGAAACACAGTCAAAGAACTCTAAAGGAGACAACAGTCCTATGATTTCATTTAACAAAATTTTAGAAGACCAAAACCAGGATAGTGATAAAGATTTTATACATCAAAAGGAGTTTAAACTTACACTAGAAGGTGGGGAAATAAACGAGTAGCAAGCAAGCACACATACACATATACACTTTTAGCCACTTCAGAAAGGAACAGGAATCAAAGTCACAGGTACCTCTGAAAGAGGTTACAAAGAGTAAGACTGAAAAGAGAAAAGAGCAGGTGGAAGGTTTTAAAAGCAGAATGAACAACCAGACCCTTTCATCCCATGCTGCCAGCAACTATCCCTCCTTTTGAGCAGAGGTTTACTATTTAGGAAAGGCTGAACTAGACAGGCTCTGACAGCAACAACTTCAGATAAGAGCAGAGGTGAAGTATTATCAGAGAATAGGGGTAATTAAATGGAAGCAAAAATAATAAATGCTGAGGACCCTCCTCACTGATCACTGACCTACCTCATGTAACCAGAGACAGCAGAATTTCTGAGGAAACAGAAATGGCCTACAGAAAGACCAGGCCCACATCATCCCTTTATAGCAGATAGATGTCTAATCTGTGTACACAGCCCTCCCAATCAGCATTTTAGTACTTTACTCTAAAAAAATCAGAAGAAAGTTAGGGAACACCCAAAACTTGATAAAAATTTCTGAGAGGCTAAAGAAACAAATGGGAAAAACAACTTGAAAGAAATGGGCAATTCAGGGAAGAGGAAAAAAAAAAAATATATATATATATATATACACACACACACACATAAATATATCCTAGGATGGGAGGCAAGTATATTGTTAAAGAATATAGGCACCTGGGTGGCTCAGTCAGTTAAACAGCTGACTTTTTTTTTTTTTTTAAAGATTTTATTTATTTGACAGAGAGAGAGACAGCGAGAGAGGGAACACAAGCAGGGGGAGTGGGAGAGGGAGAGGGAGAAGCAGGCTTCCCGTGGAGCAGGGAGCCCAATGCAGGGCTCGATCCCAGGACCCTGGGATCATGACCTGAGCTGAAGACAGACGCTTAACGACTGAGCCACCCAGGTGCCCCTGAACAGCCGACTCTTGATTATGGCTTGGGTGGTGATCTCAGGGTCATGAGATCAAGTCCTGCATTGGGCTCCGTGATCAGCAGGGAGTCTGCTTAAGATTCTCTCTTTCTCTTCCCCTCTCTACCTTTCCCCCAACTCACACTTGCTCTCTAAAATAAATACATCTTCAAAAAAAACCAATAGTAATACACTCAAAAAAAAGTATTTGGAAATTAAAAATATGATAGCAAGAATTAAAACCTTGAAGAAAAGGTGTTACGCTGAGAAAATAGAACAAAAGTAGAAAGGATTAAGAAATGGGATAAAAGATCAAATTAAACAGAGAAAGCAAAAGTAACAGTTAACAAGAACATAAAACCTGCTATAAATTGAAGACATGAATTTTAATTTAATTTAATGTCATTTATGTGTTAATTTTATGTGTCAACTTGGCTAGTGTGATGTTGTGATCTGTAAGAAATCTATTAGGTCTTCATCACAAGTTCCTAACTTGCAGCTCCCCAAACCCTTGGAATTTCCTGTTAAGAGTGACAAAGGTGTTTCTTATCATGTTAATAACATGACTTTTGGACCCCACCTAAGGAAGGTAGTTGGTTGCCAGAAGGTTGAACTTTTATTCTCCTGCCCCCTACTTCTGGGGAGACGAGGGCCTGGAGGATGAATGGAACACCAAAAGCCAATGATTTAATCAATCATGGCTGCAATGAAGCCTCTATAAAAACCCAAGACAGGGTTCAAAGAGCTTCCAGATTGGTAAAGACATGGAGATTTGGGGAGAATGGCATGCTCTGACTGGGGAGGGAAGGGAAATGACACCAGCTAGACCCCAAGACCTGACCTTTACTGCCCACCTGCTTGTACTCACCGACCTTTGTCTCACATTTTTTCTCCTCTTTCTAGCTTATCTCTTAACTCAGGCAAATGGAAACCGAAACCACCCCTCAAGCAATAGTGACTGTCCAGACAAGACCTCCAGCCAGCCCACACCACCCAAACCAGTATGAATGTAACCCCTGACTTGCGCCTGCCCAGATGGATCATGGAGTAACCCCTAGAATGACCAACTACTGTCACCTCATTATAACACTAAAATCTCTGCCCAAGAAGGAGCACAAGCCTCATTTACAAATATATATGTATAGGCATGTTTCCTTAAGGCACATACATGGCCTTACACCAGCCTCTACATATGATAAGGCTTCTCTATCTAAATATTCATCCTAACCCTAAATAAAAGGAACCCATTCACCCTTACTAGGAGAGTCACAGCTTCGGAAATTATTCTCCCAGATCACCTTATTTGTTGCAAATAAAGTTTCCTTTCCTTTTTTCTGGTGTAGTTTCTATCTGTTATTCACCAAGGAGCTAACTCATGTTGGTTCCATTACAGAAACTTCTCACCCTTTCCCCCATACCTTGCCCTATACATCTCTTTCACCTGGCTTTTCCTTAGTTATATCCTTTTATAATAAACAAGTGATCCAGTAAGTAAAATGGTTCTGAGTTCTG
Organism: Phoca vitulina; assembly: GCF_004348235.1. Taxonomy (NCBI): domain Eukaryota; kingdom Metazoa; phylum Chordata; class Mammalia; order Carnivora; family Phocidae; genus Phoca; species Phoca vitulina. Next base: position 26,688,194 of record NW_022589719.1, on the reverse strand, counting down.
TGAGCAGCTCTAACAAATTATCTGAACACAAGGCGGCGGGGGGGGGGGGGGGGGGGGGGGGGGGGGGG